>NC_056739.1:1713021189-1713356189 GCF_019279795.1 Protopterus annectens | reverse complement strand
CGTTACAAAACAGTAGCAGCTTCAATCTATTTGTATCAGATCCTCCTAATATAAAAGTCACTTAAAACTAACAAGCAAAACCCTCAAGCACAACAAGGACTGCAAAGCCAATTATGAACTCAGGGTGACTATCAGTTTTAAAGACGACTATAAACCTTTCTTCAGTTACATTGGGACACTCAGAAATGATAACCCTGTTCTACTGAACTTCATGCCACTGGATCCTTCCTCTCTGATACCACAGATATTGCTAATATATTTGTAGAGAAATGCAGTGTCAGTTTTATCCACCCTACCAAGAGAGATGATTTCCCCTCCTATGACCAACAATTACATCTGTCTGAAGATCATCTTTAACCAGGCTATATCTGCACTATCTAAAGCCAAAAATCCTAACTCCATTGAAGTGATAATATTGGCTGTTGCTGTTTGCTAGTAACTGTCAAGCACAACTTAGCCAGATCCCATAAGTCTGTCCACCAATTATAAACAATGAGCTGCAATAGAAGTAAACAGTAATAGAGGTTTGGACTGTGATAGGAACATATTAGGTGTCACAGAGATGGACAGAGGAATATACCAGTGATACCCCTGACCAGAGATAGGAACCAACATCTGCATGTATACAGGTGGGATAACTGCTACACAAAGGCCCATTTTCACAGGATATTCATGATAATGGCTGAAAATGTTAATAACCCATGAGGGGTGCCTGTCAGATGTGCTAAGGAGAGCAAGATATTTGTATTACATCTACATAGCCAGTTCAAAGTGTAGCTTCTGAGACTCATTATGGGTTCATTTAGGAAGATAGATGTTTGGTTAGATTTGACTGAGGTACTGATAGAAGCTACCTGCATCCCCTAGACTAGTTAGTGATCAGTGTGGGTTCTGGTATGGTGCCTTATGACACTATCACCCTGAAGATTTCTAACAATGAGAAACAGAAGTAAGGCAGGGAATCACTGAATTGTATAGTAAATGTTTGGCATGGCCACCATTTCTTGAACTGTAATTATAAACTGTTTTATATGCTTTTTATCCATTTTTCTGCCTTTCATCCAGCAGTCTCCTGTCATCAGTCATTGTAGGATAAGATATGATCATAAATCCTGTCATTAAGGGAGCCATCTGGGTTCTTTCTTTTCTGCTAGCTATTACATTCATACATGCTTACTCTCTGGCTGCACTCTCAAAATGGCACTGAAGCTAACACGTGGTTGCTATTTATATACACGCTCAGTCCTTGAAATGTTTTTTTAAAGATACAGTACACACACTCTGTTCTACATTCTCCCTCTTTGAGAAATAGGTCATGCAATATTGACAACATCAGTTGACATGCGATCATTACAAGTAATTCTTTGTCATGCAATTATACAGTTAGATACACATATACAAATGATGTCCAGGTCGCTGTGTATTTCACACTAGGCCTGGAAATATGTCCAAAATGTGTGACATAAAATTTAGAATTAGATTTAGCAGCTGGGACTGTCTCTATGGAATACTCAACCTTATGGACATCAGGAACATCATCAGGAATGGAAGTAGAAGTTAAGACACGTTTTGCAACAGGAACATTGTCTGGATTGCTCTGAGATCTAGAGTCTGTATCACAGGAACAATGCTGCAATATCGATTCTGGTACAGGAGTAAGATGTCTGCGATTTATCTTGTACTCCACACTCTCATATTCTACAAAGTAAGATCTCATCTCGGTACATACACCTGTTACTTAACCAATCTGGTCGAAACCTTTCTCAGTTTGTATCCCCACTGTGTCTCCTTCTTTCAATGGATGAAAGAATGCTTCCTGAATAATTGGGCTCTAATAGTTCTGTTGTTCTTAGCGTTAGGCCTCAATAAACTGGAACTAATAGGCAGTGTTGTTCTTGTTTGCTTAGAAAGAAGTCTCTCAGCAGATGAGCCAAGTATTTCATCACGGGGTATGTTTTTGAGATTAAGTAAATTGAAAAGACATTGGTATTGTCATGCTCTGACCTGTCAAGTAACTGCTTTGCACTCTGCACTGCATGTTCAGCTAGACCATTTGACTGTGGATATTCTGCACTACTAGTGACATGTACAAAGTCCCATTCTCTTGCAAATTTCTGAAACAACTGACTAGTAAATTGAGTACCATTGTCAGTGATAACTTTGTGTGGACTACCATGGACTGAGAAATGATGTTTCAACTTAGTGATAACAGCAGTGGATGTTAGATTAGGTAGTAAATCAGTCTCAGACCAGTTTAAATAAGAGTCTACCAATGCTAAGTAATGCTGATTGTTCCACTCAAATATACCAGTGGCTACTGTTGACCAAGGTAGTTTAGGAACTTGACTTAGCTGAAGTGGTTCTCTTTGCAAATGCAGTTTAGTACTATTGCATACTGAACACGAAGAAAGTACTTTATCTATTTGTCAAGAGCGTTAATTTGTGTACCTGGATTACGTTTTGTCCTATTTTTGTGGAAATAAACTGTGGAACCTTTGCTGGTGTTTCTTGCCTTCGATCTGGTGACTGTGGATTTACTTACTTTATCTAACTCCTTGATCTCCCTCTCTTAAAACCTGATTGCCTCGTGGTTTTGGTGTCTTTTTGGACTTGTTGGCTGTTGGTGAAGCACCCACCAAGAGGAGAAAATGCTGAGAGAAGAAAGGAGCCACTTTTGAGATTTTAAGTATTTTGCTTCATATTATTTGTTAAGTTTTTCTGCATTGCCGCCTACTTTTGAGCATTTTCTGGCTTGTTAAATTTGATTTCTGTGTTGGTAACTGTATTTAGAACACAACCTAGAGCTGATTACTGAATTTCCTGCCTGCACTTATTTTTTTTCTTAAAACTTGCATTTTATCTGTCTCTGGCCTAGCACTCAAGTGTGGGGTCATTTACTGCACTGTTCTAACTTGTTGATACTTGTGAACCTCTGCTTTCCTTAAAAAAAAAAACAAAAATCTTGCTTTTTCCCACTTTTCTGAGATTTAAAAAGTTCAGTTACAGATTTGCTGTTCTGAACTGTTTGTAAGTTTCTTGGAGGCCATTGTTTGCTTGGGCTAAAGGGAAGTCTCTGTGTTCATCAGTGGCAGTGATAAACATTGAGCAGTCTGCCTGCCCCTGTGGGAGTGGTTACTGCCTTGAAACTGTAGTTTTATTGGCCATTTTGGGTCAATTCCTAACTCCTTGATCTCCCTCTCTTAAAACCCGATTGCCTCGTGGTTTTGGTGTCTTTTTGGACTTGTTGGCTGTTGGTGAAGCACCCACCAAGAGGAGAAAATGCTGAGAGAAGAAAGGAGCCACTTTTGAGATTTTAAGTATTTTGCTTCAGATTATTTGTTAAGTTTTTCTGCATTGCTGCCTACTTTTGAGCATTTTCTGGCTTGTTAAATTTGATTTCTGTGTTGGTAACTGTATTTAGAACACAACCTAGAGCTGATTACTTAATTTTCTGCCTGCACTTATTTTTAAAATCGTTTTTTTTCTTAAAACTTGCATTTTATCTGTCTCTGGCCTAGCACTCAAGTGTGGGGTCATTTACTGCACTGTTCTAACTTGTTGATACTTGTGAACCTCTGCTTTCCTTAAAAAAAACAAAAAAACAAAAAAATCTTGCTTTTTTCCCACTTTTCTGAGATTTAAAAAAAGTTCAGCTACAGATTTGCTGTTCTGAACTGTTTGTAAGTTTCTTAGAGGCCATTGTTTGCTTGGGCTAAAGGGAAGTCTCTGTGTTCATCAGTGGCAGTGATAAACATTGAGCAGTCTGCCTGCCCCTGTGGGAGTGGTTACTGCCTTGAAACTGTAGTTTTATTGGCCATTTTGGGTCAATTCCTAACTCCTTGATCTCCCTCTCTTAAAACCCTGTTTTGCACATTTTTGCACGTTTTTGCACATAGCGCAACATCGGGCAGCGCCGCCTAATTGTGTTTAAACTATTCCTGGCTCCACAAAGTCTTCACTGCACTTTTTCCTTTAGAACTGCTCTATCTCTCAAATTAAACACCATATTCTCATTCTAAGGCCCCTCACTGGTCCAAATAAGTCATTTTACAAGTTAGCACTAATAAACCATAAGCACTACTTACTCTTATACTCTCTATGATTACCTTGTCCCCTATTGGTCCATTTTAATTCAGTTCCCTATATTACTCTAGCATGTCCAAAGGTCAGTCAATGGTTTCCTCTCCAGTCCAGCTGGTGAATCTGGGAATTTTGAGGCAATGTTACAACTGTCTCATGTACACGGACAACCCTCTCCTCCTCCAAACAGGTTCAAATATATGGGAGAGATGCAACCATATAGCCAAACTGGAGGCTGAGCTCTCTCATCTCAAAACTGGTGTAAACAGTCAGGAGGAGAAGGTAACCTCACACAACACAATTCCAGTATCACATAGTCCCACCACAACAGCGAACCAAACACATAAAAACACAAAAATATACTCGGAGGCTCTAAACAAAAATCTACCTAAGCAACAGAGACCTCCAAAGCAGACATCCAAGCAAACGCTACCCCAAAACAAAACATGTACAACACATAGCACACAAAGTCAGTGTGCCAAGCAGTCACAGCCCTTAAGGCTGAATAACACACCTGATACTCTTGTAATAGGTGACTCTATTGTCAGACACACTGGCGTCCCGCTCACCAGGCTGAATAAAGAAAAGGTCACAGTGAGCTGCCTGTCGGGCACTAGGATCCAACACATAACGCAAGCACTCAGGTCACTCCAAAGCAAATACAAATATGACTCAGTCATTGTACATGCTGGTGTGAATGACCTGAGACGTACCTCCCTCGACTACATGAAAAGAGACATAGAGGAGCTCTCTGATCATGTAGCCCAGGCCGGTATGACCCTGATCTTGAGCAGCATCTTACCCTCACCTAGAATGATGCCACAGTATAAAGACAAAATGATTGATTTTAACAACTGGCTAAAATTTTGGTGTCATTCAAAGGGGATCCAGTGTCTGTCAGCCTGGGATGACATGCTCGACAAGCCACATTGCTTCGCTAGGGATGGCTTGCACCTGTCACCCCTGGGCTTTTGGATATTGGCAAAGGCTCTTGCCACCCCCATATTGCCTTTTTTAGGCAAGGCTCAAAAGTCAAACCCACCTCCATAGACAGCACAAGGAACAAGAAACTAAGGGTAATGCTGCTAAACGCCAGAAGTCTTAACCTCAAGATGCATGCACTCGAAGCTCTCCTCAGTATGGAGAACATCGATATCTTTGCAGTGACAGAAACCTGGTTCAAGGCTCCAGAGAGCACCCCAGCATTACCAGGTTATACCTCATATCATGCTTTTCAGCCCCAAAACCCAGACCGAACCACAAAAGGAGGGGGAGTTTCCATATTTATCAAGGATATCCACAACTCCAGGTTAGTGGCATTGCACGAAGTATCGGAGACCATCCATGTGCAACTGACAGTGGGCAAGACTGATTTTCAGTTTATAGCATCCCACAGACCACCCTCTCAAAGTCAGGAATCCCACTCGGCTTTCCTGAAAACATTGGAGAACATGAAGATCTCTCCGAACACCATTATATTGGGTGACTTCAACTACCCAAACATAGACTGGGAGCATTACTCAAGCCCCAGCACCTTAGCCCAAAGGTTCCTGGAATTTATAAACTCAAATGCTATGGAACAATTAGTCACCACTCCCACAAGAGGGGAAAGCATACTAGACCTGATCATTACCAACATGGGGACTCTATGCTCCATACCAGAAGTATATCCCTCATTGGTAAGATCAGACCATAAATTAATTTCACTGGATATCCACATCCCGACCCCACCCCCAGCCCAGAAAACCACAGTGAAAAACTTCTCAAAAGCAAACTTCACACTTCTCAAAACCGAAGTGGAATCCTTCAAGGCACCAGGGCCAGTGGAAACTACGGCCCAAAGTGCAGAATCCTATATAAACGCATTCTACGGACCTCTCCAGGAATGCATGGATCATGCTATCCCAAACAAAATCAAGACCCAATCATCCAAAGGCAGGCGTCCAGTCTGGTGGACCCCAGCCATAAATAAACTGTACAACAGAAGGAGGAAGCTACTTCATGATAGAGCAAAATCCCTAAAAGGGAAGGCATCTCTGATCAGTACTAGCAAAAAATTACGATCCCTCATAAAATCCTCCAAGGCCAGCTTCGAGAGAAAAATTGCACAAGACACTAAAGACAATCATAAGGCTTTTTTCAGTTATGTTAGGAACCTGCGATGCAACTCCCAGACTTGTTCTGAGTTGATTCTAAGCGACAAAAAATACACTGAACCCACAGACATCGCCAATATCCTGGCAGACAGGTTCAGTGCAAACTTCTCCACCCCCTCCCCCCAAAAGAGCAAGTATCTATCCCGGCAGAGTGCAGCCTCCCAAACATCTCTGATGCTGAGGTGAAGGTCGCCCTCTCCAAAGCAAAAAACACTGCTTCCATGGGACCAGATGACGTCCTGGGTTGCATCCTACATGAACTCCAAGAAGAACTAATCCCTCAAGTAAAACTGCTGTACAATCTCAGCCTCACTACAGGATATGTGCCCAAAGAATGGCGTACAGTAACAGTGGTCCCACTCCACAAAGGTGGCGCTTCTGCGGACCCTGGAAACTATCGCCCCATAAGCCTGACTAGCCTAGTCTGCAAGGCTATGGAGAGGATCATCATGGAACTCATAAACAAAGACATTGGGGACCCACAGACACTAGATCCTACCCAATTTGGCTTCATCAATGGCAGATCCTGCCTTTTGAACCTGGTCGACTTCTTCGAAGCAGTCACCAAGGCCATAGATGAAGGGAAGGTAGTCCACACAGCCTATCTGGACCTCGCAAAGGCATTTGACACAATACCCCACTCGGGCATCATAGATAAGCTATCCAGCCGAAATATAAACCCCTATGTCACAAGATGGGTCACAAACTGGCTCAAAGACAGAACCTACAGAGTCAGAGTTGCTGGAGCCATGTCAGACTCGAAACTGGTCACAAGTGGCATCCCACAAGGTTCTGTCCTGGGACCTCTCTTGTTCGGTATTTACTTTTCTGAGGTACAGGCCAACGTGGGAGGACTATGGCTCACCACGTTCGCAGATGACTGCAAACTGCGGGCCATAATCGACTCTCCAGCTGACACAAACATCCTTCAAAAAGGTCTCGCAGAGACGGATAACTGGTGCCAGAGCCATGGTCTAAAGCTAAATGCCAAAAAGTGTATAGTCATACCCTTTGGCAAAAACAATGTGCCCACAAATTACCACATAGGTGGTAACCCATTAAGTACAGAGAAAGTAATTAGGGATCTGGGGACCCAAGTTGATAGCAGTCTTTCCTTTGACAACCACATTGCCAAAGTGGTTAGAAAGACCTTCTACATAGCCCACCTCATCATGAAAGGATTCATATCTAGATCAAGAGAGGTAATCGTGCCCCTTTATTCATCCCTCATCAGACCCATCATAGAATACAATGCCCCCTTTGGGATGTACCTTACCCGACACCTGCAGCAATTAGAAAGACCCCAAAAGTACCTCACCAGGAGAATCAAGGGACTCAAACAGATGCCATATGCTGCTCGGTTAAAAAAACTCCAGCTCTACTCAGTTGCATACCTCCTACTTCGAGGTGATCTATGCCTGACATATAAAGCTATGTCCAACCCAGAATTAATGGACATGCTCCACCTCAGTAAATCTAAATCCCTTAGAGCCACGCGCTCAAGGGACTTGAACCTCAGCACAGAAATAAATAGAACATGCTGGAGGGACAGATTCATAACCCAGAGGCTCCCTTCGCTCTGGAATAGAATTCCAATTCATGTTAGGCAGAGCATCTCACTGACTCTCTTCAAGAAGAATCTTGATGAGTGGCTGGGGGATCGTAGGTTTGTCCCGGGGATTACTTCCATGTCACTATTAGACAGAGGCACAGTAAACTAAACTTTAAAAAGGGCACAGTATACTCAAATCAAGGGGTGGCGTAAGCCAAACACAATCGGGCTAGGCTTATAAATGCCACAGGGCAGATAGCCTAGTATGAACCTATGAACCTATGAACCTATGAATCAATGTCCTTTACTACAAAAGGCTAACATACCAGTTCTCTCACCCTTCTTCAAAACCTGGGTGACCACAATGCAAAATCTGGATATATGCATGTTGCAAGGAAGCAGGAACAGCAATTTTAGGACCTTTGAAAATAATACCATCTTCCGTCAACATCTCACCTCCACAAGGAAAATAAGTTTGCACTTCAGGTGGTACACACAATTGCTTTGATGGTCATCCAGCATTAATGTAGTGGTTGAGCTTTTGCAAAATTGGATCAGTCTTTGTATGATCTCTCAGCTCATCAAGTCTTGTGGTAGAAAAATTATGCACTTCCATGATGTTAAAGGCAAAATTCTCTGCATCAAGCTGTTCTGTTGTATTTCTGGGTGATCTGGGTAAGGTATAAGCCAGATAAAGAAGTTTGTCTTTTTTGTAGACCATTTCGAAGTTGTACTTCTGCAATTTGAGCATCATTCTTTGTAATCTCACTGGAGCTGAATGCATAGGCTTCTTTAAAATAGTAACTAGAGGTTGGTGATCAATTTCAATCTGAATAGCTCGACCATAGATTAAACTTTGAACATTCTAATACTATTGCTAAAAGTTCTTTCTCAATTTAAGCATATTGCATTTCAGTTTGGGTAAGGGTTCTAGATGCAGAGGGTACTGGTCTACTTTCTTGAAGAATAGCTGCACCAAGACCAAATTTTGAAGTATCACAGGAAAGAGTGACTGGTTTATTTGACATCATAGTATCTTAATGTAGATGGGGTAGCAATTTTCTGCTTAAGGTCTTCAAATGCCTTCTGGTGCTGTTTCAAACAAGACCATGCAACATTTTTGTACATCAGCTCTCTCAAAGGTGGTGTCAACTCACTGAAGTCTGATATAAACTTGCCTAAATAGTTGACCATGCCAAGAAAACATTGTAGAGCTTGAACATTATCTGGTGCTGGCATCTCAAGAATGGCTGCTTGCTTGGACGGTGTCTGGTCACAAGCCAGTGCTAGTAAGTAAATGACCTACATATGTAACTTCTGGTAGTCTGAATTTGCACTTCAGAGGATTGATCTTTAAGTTCACTTCACGTGCTCTGTCTAGAACCCTCTTAAGGTTTCTGTCATGCTCTGCTTCACTATTGCCTCCAACCAATAAATCATCTACTATTATGGCAAAAGGATAACCTGAAAAAAATTGCTTCATTGCACGCTGGAAGATTTCACTTGCAGAATTAATTCCAAATGGCATCCTTAGGAATCTATATCTGCCAAATGGGGTACTGAAAGTAGTTAGTCATGAGGATTTGTGATCAAGTATCACTTGCCAAAATGAACTTTTTGCATCCAAGAAAGAAAAAAACAGTGGCATTTGGTATTAGAGCTGCAACTTCCTCGATTGTATGCATTTGATGATGCAGTCTCTTTAATGCTTTGTTCAAATTTCTTGGGTCAATACATATTCTGATTTCATCTGAGCCTTTCTTGTGGGCTGCTACCATAGACAACACTCATTCAGTTGGTTCTGTAACTGGACAAATTACACCTTGCTGCACCATTTTATCCAACCGAGCCTTGACTTTATCCTGCATACTTATCGGAACTTTTCTTGCTGGTCTGACTACTGGACTGACCTCTGGGTCTAACTTCAAAGAATACACACCTGGAAGTTTTCCCAACTTCTCATTGAAAACATCAGCATACTCTGAGAAAATGGCTTCAGAAAAATTGGAACGAGGTTATGTGCTTATATGATGAACTGCTTTGGTAAAAGAAATCAAATTCATCCACAAATTTATCTCTGAGACCCACTAATGACTGCATAGGTCTTTGAACTACATAGAATAACAAGCTATAACAGTTTCTAGCCACATAACATGAAAGCACTACTGAGCATTCGGTTGGAATTACTTCACCTCCATTAGCAACAAGTTTTGCACAACTAGGCACGTTGAGTTGTTCACCACCTCTCACCTTAGCAATAACATTACACTCTGAGCCAGTGCCTACTTTGAGCTTGGTGGATTTACCATTGTTCTGGACAGTACAAAACACTTTGTTCTTTGACAACAAAATTACTGCATCAGCCTTTTCTCCAATTATTGATACACCATCAACGTAGAAAGTTGGGTTGCAGCTCTCTATATAATCAACTTGTTTTTTCGAGTGATCCTTCTTTATAACTGTGTGAGGTTTACTTGATTTGCAAAACTTTTGAAAATGGTTCCATTTTTTACACTTGTGGCATTGCTGACCAAATGCTAAGCATTTCTCTCTTTTAGACTCATGACTAGCACCACAGCTGTGACAGTTAACGATAAAGCTGGATTTGGGTTTTGCTGATTCATGCTTGTACTGCATTGAGCATGCTCCTTTCTTAGAACTTGCTGGAAATCTATGTGGTTTCCCAGGAGAACCAGCAGGGGCTGTAGCTGCCATGTGCTTAAGCTTGCTTTTGCTTGCCACATGTTGCATGCTGTCTACATGGTTTCTGGAGCCTGCTGAAACCGTGCTCTTATCACCCGCAAGCATACTTGTGTGCCTTTCTGTAACTTTACGGATATGACTGATCTCAATAGTTTTACTTAATGTTAAATCACTGTCACGAAGCAAAATCTTTCTCACAGCAGCACTATTGATACCACGCACAAGCCTGTCTTTTATCAGCTCATATTTTAAGTCACCAAACCAACACATTTTAGCTTTGCTTCTCAGGTCAATTATATAAGCTGCAAAAGTTTTCCCTGGTTTCTGATCTCTTGTGTAAAACAAATGCCTCTCTAATGTAATATTTGTCTGTGGTTTACACATTTTCCTGAATTTGCACTTCAAACACTTTGGGCCTTCTCTTGATTTAGCCTGTACAACAATATGATGATTTTCACCTTCTCCCTCATATACTGCTGGTGCATACACAAATGAACACTCTCTTTCAGTGGCCTCTGACCTAGCTAGGTTTAGCAAAATGAATGCCCTGGTGCATGCATCTTTGTCAGAATAAGCTGCTTGTATAAAAATATTGTACTCTTGCTTAAATATTCTACAATTCTCTGCAATATTCTGATCAAATACAAGTGGTGAGGGCTTTTGAAATCCATCTGCCATTATTAACACATACCAGTGAAAGGTCTTGTAAGTATGCACCAACACACACACTTGTACATATTCCAGAAATTTATGCCACTATTTGTAACTATTCCCAATTGCACAATAATCCTCTGAATAACTGAATTTTGCAAAATAAGTCTCTCAGGCACTGTGATACTCTTGAAATTACTGTACTGCAATAAATCACTTTTTATCAGTGTAAGAAACATTTCAAAATAACTGCACTGTGTGAATGAACTGGGCAGAAGAAGCTCATAGTAAAAAACATTGAGAAGTAACTGCACTTTGCAATTAAACAGTACACATCACACTGAAACTTCCCCAAAATGGTGGTACCTTGCTAGATAATTATTTACATTGCAAGAAACAGTCTGTAATGATGGGTGGCACTTTGCAAATCGACACACCCAGCACAATAAACGTTTTGAAATGGCTGTAATCTGACTGTACTTCATGAAATAGTTGCACTTTGCACACAAATAAACTCTTCAGAATACATGCACAGTAATAAGCACACACTGTAAGCACTTTTACATACTTTGAGATACTTCGAATAACTCTAGTTATGCCCTTGATACAATACAAAGTTGTAGGTATGCCAAAACACAGTACTTTGCCGAGCACATGCAGTCACCTTGCTTTATTTATGCATAATGTGCCCTTTTTGCCCTTTATTATATTTGTTTTGCTCATTTAATCCCTTTTCATGCCCACTGTACTTTTTGTGTGCTCGTTTTACTCTAAACACGCCCGTCTTGCTTTAAACATGCTAACTTTGCCTTAAATATGCATCTTTTGCACTTCCAAGGTAATTCCAAACCCCTTATGTGCTTTTCTGATAATCGTTTTATCAAATATCTTAATTTTAAACATTTTGTTTAATTAATAAACCTTTTGTGCCTCTTGCTTGTTTAATAATGTGGTTTGTGCCCTTGTAATGCTCTCTTTTATCTTTTTTATAAAATAAACTGTGCAAGTTTTCATTACCTTTGTTTTTTTGGCCCTTTTTCATGCTCATTTCTCTTAGTTTACCTTCAGTATTAACTGCACCTCGTAGCTTTGAATAGCAGTCTCTGGAATCCCAGTTCTGACACCATGTCACTCGTTGAGTCAGGATGTAATAGATGACTCTGTGGGTTCTGTTGAAGCAGCTTTATTATGTACAAGCACATCAGGATTGAGGCTTAATAACTAACTTAGATAAACATATACAAATAAGTTATTACATTAATGTATGCTCACTCTCTGCCTGCACTCTCAAAATGGCACTGAAGCTAACATGTGTGTGCTATATATGCATATTCAGTCCTTAAAACACGTCTTAAAGATAGAGCACACACACACACACACACACACACACACACACACACACACACACACACACACACACACACACACACACACACACACACACACACACACACTCTGTTCTACAGGTGGAAAGTCTTAGGTCTGTCAGACTGGCTCACTCTCTAGCACTCTCATCTTTCCAGGATACAAATTCTCTCCAGACAGAGAACAAATAGGCTGTAGGAATCCTATCAAGGCTGCAGATACCTGGCTGTTGCTTCAAAAGTGGAATAAACATGCTGACAAAGTGAAGCAAAGGGCACAACTGGGCAAAATCTAAGGGATGGTGGGTTGGTGGGTTTAAAAAATAAGGAGACACAAAAGAGGTGGAAATGGGGGAGGCATACAATAAGACAATCAAATGACTGTCAAAGAAGTTGAAGATAGAAATGCTGCAGGCAAAAATGTGGAAAGGAATAAACAGGTGACAGAACAGACCAGGATGAGATAAGGGCAATGTGGAGATCACAAAGGACAAGAAACACACAGATGCACTGAAACATTGCCGTGAGAGAAAAATGTCTTCACTAAGAGAGAGGGTAAGGCATAGAAGGCCAGGTGGGCTGCTTCCTAAAGTCATCAGGACTAGGGCTAGTGTGCTGACAAATCATCTGATTGACATCTTCAACAAATTGCCAGCAAGTGCAAAAGTGCTTGATACTTTTACAGGCAGAAACAGTGGTACCTTTGTACAAAGGGAGGAACAGCAAACTTCAGAGAGCTACAGGCCTATTAACCTAACAGCAGTATCAGGGAAAGATAGACAGAAAATCCTGAGGGAAGGCCTGGCTCCATTCTTTAGGTAAGCAACAAACATGGGTTTATGGCCAGAAGGATATATCACTCAAAACTGATCCAATTTTATGACTGGGTAACTTGACAATGAAGTACAAGTCCCACATGATCTACATTCAGCACTGGGGGCTGCTAGGAAAACTCTAGTAGACTGGGGTAGGTACACAACTGATGAACTACCCTGCAGCACAGCTGGTGGGTGGTTCACATAGGTCTGCAGTGACAGGGACATCAAAAGGGTTATTTTGTATAGGAGTATTACAAGCATCACTTATAGGTTCAACGATAACTTGTGTTTGTCTCAGACATAACTGTGGGGAAGAAAACAGGATCATCTATTTCAGAGATAACATGAAGATAGTTGCAGCAGTGAAAAATGGGAGCTGTGTCAATGGCAGGACATAACAAGGCCAACAAGTCCCCATAAAGATGGAGGTTGGGATTTACTTCAGACAAATGCAAGGTGCTACAATTGATTTACACTAAGGTTGTTGTAGTTTATCAGATGAGGCAAGCTGAAGTAATGATGACAAAATAGGAATGGATACGGAATGGATATGGATATGGGGGTGTCTATAACAACCAGGAAGGCCTACTAGGAGGGGAGTAAGGGGGCTGTGACAACAATAAACTTAATGCTGGTGTGTATCTATAGACACCAAAAGCAAACAGTGCATACTTGTCCTCTACTGGGCCCTTTTTCCTGGTTATATCTTGTTGCATTCTGGATGCCATATCAGGAAGCAAAGAGTCATCAGCCTGCCAGAAGAAGGATGAAGCACTTCTCACTAAAGACCAGTAGTGCCAGGGGATACATGGTACCGGTGCACAATATTAAGTTAGGGAGACCTGAAGGGACCACTCTAACGAAAAAGATGAGAGAGAGGAATGGACACAGGCCTCATAATAGGAGGCCCAACTACTACTTGGATCTGTGAAAGCCTTTTTCACTGACAGGGTTGTAGACCTGTGGAACAGATTATTAGAATGTGCAGTGAAAGCAGATTCTACAGATGCCTTCAATAGGTAATGGAAAAGGTGAAGAAAGAGGGTAAGGGTAGAGGAAGGGTGGTGGAAAGTACAATGTTAAGTTTTTAAAAGGAATACTATAGACAGAAACTAGAAAACATTTTTATCTTGATATTGTATTCAGAGTGTGTGTGTGTGTGTGTGTGTGTGTGTGTGTGTGTGTGTGTGTGTGTATATATATATATATATATATATATATATATATATATATATATATATATATATATATATATATATGGGTCTACTTTGACTCACTGAAATTACATTTCAGTGAATCCAAGTTAGCTGACTCCACTTCTCTGAAACATTAAATTAAAAGCACAGACTGCCGAAATCCTTTCCCTGTGAAAGGAACCACTTGGTCACCATGAAAAAATCCTGAACAGACCAAAACTAAACCCACACAGGTGGGGGACTTCACCCCTCCAGCCCCTACTTAAATATATCAACTCTGAGATCTCACTACACTGAAGAAAGGGCAAAATTCACCAGGGTGGCTAAGTGGTTCCTTTCACAGGGAAAGGATTTCATCAGAGAAGTGGAGTTGGCCAACTTGAATTTGCTGAAATGTAAATTTGGTGAGTCAAAGTAGACCCATATATATTTTATTTATTTAACATTTGGAAACCACATGAATGGAGGGAGGACATGCAGACTCCATACATACATATATATATATATATATATATATATATATATATATATATATATATACACACACACACACACACACACACACACACACACACATATATATATATATATATATATATATATATACATATATATACAGTTAGATGTCCTCTAGTCAAAATCAACTATTCAACTCATGGTGACTCTGTGTGTAGGCCCCCATAGGGTTCTCATTGCATATTACAGAAGTAGATTGCCGGCCCTTTCTTCCATCCAGATACTGCTGCTGCCCACTTGTGCCCCAACCATTATTTTGAACCAAGGTCTACCAGTTGGTAATCCTGCAACATAACCTCTGTGCTATTGGTCTGGTCATAAAGATAGCTGGATAGATAGCCAGATAGCCAGATAGACAGATAGACAGACAGACAGACATACAGATAGACAGACAGACAGACAGACAGACAGACAAATAGATAGATAGATAGATAGATAGATAGATAGATAGATAGATAGATAGATAGATAGATAGATAGATAGATACATCAACTCTAAGATCATGCTACGGTGGCAAAAAGGCATATTTCCAGATCCTCACTGTACTGCAACCTCTAACATAAAAAGCCAGCACTTTCCTAACAGGTGATTTTCAATCAACTGTACCTGCTCTCTCCTCCATTAATGAAAACACACATCAGTGAAACACTATACACCCATATCTATCTATCTATCTATCTATCTATCTATCTATCTATCTATCTATCTATCTCTCTAGTAATATATTTTTATTATAACCTTAATGCCTCAATGGGGAAATATTAATATGATGTTATATTTTTAGTAGACTTTCTCTTTTACATAATGCATTCTTTGTCCACAAAAGACAAGATCTGGCATTACTCAGTATTACTATTAAGATTAAAATCTGTGGTCATAGTCAATAACTATTTAATACAGACTGTGGTAAGTTTGCATTTTTAGCTTTCTTTTACAAGCACTGCAATGAGCCTTTTCATTCAACTGTAGAAAGACCATCTATCTGTTTCTTTTCTGAATCACTTGTTCTTGGTGAGTGCTTCAATAATATAAGCTGAAGAGAGTGGGGGATCTCCAAACATTCCCAAAGAAGCTGAAACATTTTTTTGTTAAGAAGCATCTTAGCCTAGTATACCACCTATGGGGGGGCACCTGGGGGGATCCTCAGTAGTGTTGAAAATACTTCAACTGAATCTTCTCTACCTGGATGACAGAGGTTGCACCAGAGGTATAACTTGGAGTGAACAAAAGGGGCAGACATCCCAGGTCCAAAGTATCAGGTGACATGATGCATTTGCAGTAAAATCATTCATCACTCTAAGTGCAGTGTTGCTCAGTGCCAACATTTATAATTAAATGATATTAGATGTTTGGCCAGGGCTAAAGTGCTCAGCATTCTAGGAAGATTTGCTACAGTGTAAAGAGAACATTTGCTTATTTTTTTTCTTTTTATTTATTTATTTTTTTTGTCTTTGAGTAGAAGAAAAAAACTTTTTTGGCCCTTATGTGCAAAAGGAGCTTTTTTTATTTTGCTACTCATTGTAAATTTGAGGGGTACTAGACTGGGAAATGGCATGCACAGGGTGCCTGGGTAGCTAGCTAAGGCTTTGGGCTGCAATTGGGATCCTTCCACAATGCTGATCTCCTTATTCTGCCATGATGAACGAGACCAGCTACAATGCAAATAACCTGTTTCTTACCACTTGTATTCATCTGTATGGTCACTGCCTAAAATTCATGACCATAGGTGAGTATGGGGACATAGAAAGACAAGAAAATGAAAAGCTTTGTCCTGTGCCTCACGTCTGACAGATCTCTTGTGGTGCTATCACCTCTCTACCAAGCCCCTGGTTAATCTCCAAATTCCTCCTACATTCCGTGATGAATAAGGCCCCCAAGATGTGGAAACTGCCTTATGCGAGTCAGCTTCTCCCTCACATCTACAGGGATCAATCCATGGTTTTCAAGGACAATATGATCATCTATGATGTCTTGAAATTAAGTATCATTTCTAAGAAATACAGCTTTGTTAGCTTCAGGCCCTTTTCATGGTACTTCTCTCACTTTCACTCCATCATCCAGCCAAAGTACTACTTTTCATGCTATACAGGTTTCAGGTGGTCACTTGCTGTGACAACAGAGCTGACAATTAGAGGCACTGATTATATTTATGGTCCCAGTAGGAATAGACAGTAGGGCTGCAAACACCATAAGTAGTGTTTTTTTTTCTGGTCAAAACATCTTAAATATAATGCCCCATTTGTCCTGTGGGACTACAGTCAAGCATCCCTAGACTCGATAAGATCCCTGTGAACCATTTGTTTCTTCTCATATTTCCTGATGCAAGAGGCAGATGATAAGGACCAGGCCAGATAGTTGGTTCTGTGGAGTGGCCTACCATTCACCCAGGTGTCCTCCAACTGACAATATAAGGTACCTACCTCCCTACAGGAAGGGTGAGCCAGGAATTTCTGTTGACTTCCATTCTCTGCAGCCATCTCCATCACCTGCTCAAGATGCTGATTAAATATGTGTTGCCTGGGCAATAGCCAAGACTTTATCCAATATCCATATCTGTGCCATTAGAACTGGCTAAACTATTGTGAGAGTTCATGAAAAACCAAACATGATAAATACTGTAGAAGCCGAACAGCACTGAAATGCCAAACAAACTGTGCATGCATAAGTCTATGTATCTGTGCCTAGAAGGAAGAATGGATGCATCCGGGGGTGTATGTGCAAGAACATGCAAAGTAGCAAAATACTTTGTCACATATTACTTGTGTATGAAATATTAGTAAAAATTACATATTGCACATGCACATTATTTGTGTATGAAATATTAGTAAAAATGACATATTGCACATGCACATTATTTGTGTATGAAATATTATAGCAATAACCCACGCCTGGGTGTGGGTAAAGCGGGATTTACCCACGGTAAAGACAACCGTGGGTAAATCCCGCATTACCCACACCCAGAAGTGGGTTATTGCTATTATACTATGGCATTATTTAAGAAAAGAAATAATTACTTTTCTTAAATAATGGCATTATATAATGCCTCTTTGCTGCCCTTCCGCAGCTGTCTGGTATCCGCGGCAGTTCTGATGTATTGCGCATGCCTACGCAGTACATCAGAGCTGTGGCCAAAGGCAATGGAGAAAGCAAGATCTCCATTGCTTTTTACTGTTTCGCTATGTTAAATGGGTTTAACATAGTGAGACAGCTTTAAAATAAGCAACGGAGATGTCCGTTGCTTTTTTTAAAGCTGTCTCGCTATGTTAAACCCATTTAACATAGCGAAACAGTAAAAAGCAATGGAGATTTTGCTTTCTCTGTTGCTTTTTTTTTTTAAACCTGTCTCGCTATGTTAAATGGGAGATCTCCGTTGCTTATTTTAAAGCTGTCTCGCTATGTTAAACCCATTTAACATAGCGAGACAGGTTTAAAAAAAGCAATGGAGAAAGCAAGATCTCCGTTGCTTTTTACACACTGTGTCGCTATGTTAAAGGAGTTTAACATAGCGAGACAGCTTTAAAAAAAGCAACGGAGATCTCCGTTGCTTTTTTTAAACCTGTGTCGCTATGTTAAACTCTTTTAACATAGCGAGACAGTGTTTTAAAAGAGCTTATACTAATGGGAAAAGTCCGGGCGACCGGACCTTTTTCCATTAGTATAAGTCGATTTACAACGTGCACGCTGGCCAATCAGTGTGCACATTTTGGAATATTAATGGGGGGTCATGGTATAATAGTAAAAATTACATATTGCACATGCACATTATTTGTGTATGAAATATTAGTAAAAATTACATATTGCACATGCACATTATTTGTGTATGAAATATTAGTAAAAATTACATATTGCACATGCACATCTGTATACTTGTCAATAAATGTGCATGTGATGTATGCCTTCAACCAACCTGCTGCTGAAGGGCAGAATTTCCATGGTGCTGCTCTGTGGCCTTCTGCTTCATTTTACCACTGACGTGCTGAGCTACTAAAACATCGGCAGCATACACGTCAGGCTGGTGCTGAAGTCCACTGTTGACTATTGTAGAATTTGGCATTTCCTGCTCTTCCTGATGTCCAGTATTAGCTGGTGCAGCATTCATCATTTCTGCATTTTCCTGATGTTCTAAACCCTCTCCTGTGATCCTGAGCAATGAGAAGTAAGAAAAATAGGATGACGGTAGTTACTGTAGGTCTTCGTCTGAAGCCAACACACAGTAACAGGCAATTTGTTTTCTCATAGCTGAGATATCTTTCTAAAATGCCAAAGTCATGAGAAATATAGAATAACTCCTAAGAGGCCTTTTATTGCTATGCATTATAAAT
This sequence comes from Protopterus annectens, assembly GCF_019279795.1. Classification (NCBI taxonomy): domain Eukaryota; kingdom Metazoa; phylum Chordata; order Ceratodontiformes; family Protopteridae; genus Protopterus; species Protopterus annectens. The sequence continues at coordinate 1,713,336,831 of NC_056739.1, read as the reverse complement.
TCGTTTTGAAAATCCAGATGCAAGGTCTGATCAAAATCAAATTATACATGTTTAATGTACTCTTCCTTCCTAACATCCTTCTGTCCATACACTGCGAATAACTTAGTTTTGACATTTGTTCCAGTAACATGCAGCCATCAGAATCTAGTTAGTTATGTACTGTGCTCATTTAGCACATGTCCCTTCATGACATGCAAAACCAAAATTTAAAAAATAATAACACGGTATGCAGGAAATAACTAGTGAATTTTTCATAGTCTGATGTCCTGTTTTTAGAATATAGGGAAGGAAAGCATACAGTCAGCTGACCCCAGAGAACTTGTTTATTATGGGAAACAGTACAACACTGTCGTTCCTCCCAAGGGAACCTAGTCAGACTAATAGTATACAGGGAAAAGCAGTCATTTTATAGAAGGTCCTAATCACATGACAAAATCTCCCAACCAATGGTGAAGATTCTTGAAATGTCAATAGATAGATAGACATATATTTTTGTTTCTGTTATAGCATAAATATGCATCTAGATATTTTACTAGCTTGCTTTCAAAACACTTCATCTACCATCCCAGCTCCACTCACCCTCCCCTTCCTTTCACACCTCCTCTACTAAAATCTTTTCCAAGTTTACCCCACTGACCCTCACCTCTGCTCCTTCCATTACCCCCCCACATCTCCTCCTGAAATATTCTAGTGGATAAATTCTTTTCCAATTTACCCTACCCCACCCACCCACTCTCTCCCATCCCCATTGTTCCTTGCAGCATTCCTCCTGAAATACATCTGGATCACCTCTCATAATTAAAAGTATAATTCCATTGGGTTCCAGCACTGTGCCTGAATATCTGTTGAGAAGTCCTAACACCTACTTAGCAAAACCACTCCATCAGCTTTTCAGTCTCAGTGTCTCCTCTGGATGATGCTTGTAGAAGGCTATTGTAGAGCATTTGCATAACAGTGGTCCTTGTACTGACACTGTGAATGCCATACTTATTAATCTAACTAGTATTTTTGCAATGATTTGGAACATATTATAACTGAACAAAATGTTAGGTGAAATTATGCATCATGATACGCACCAGTTCAGCTTCGTAAAAGGCAGATGATGCCTGATAGGCCTAGTTACACTCTTTGAAGGGGGGGTACAGAGACTGTGGATAAAAGGCATGCAGACCACACTGCCTACAAGGACCTTACCTAGCACTTGTCTTATGTTAAGATTGCTGATGAAACTCTCTCCTCACAACAGTAATCCACACTTGGTTTGCTAAATAACCAGAACTGTAGCCAGGTTATGTGGTGCCATGTGCATTTTCTGGAATTCATGTCCCCCCTTAACTCTGAGTTGGGCATCAAAAAAGGAGAAAAAAAATATCTTGCTGCAGTTAAAACACAACAGAATAAACACTGCCTCAGCTAAGGCTGCAAACTGCAAATGCAGTATCAGCATCTATTTCTGAATGCCAGTACTACACTATTGCATCATCAGCATCTGCTGATCACACCCCCTAATGTTCTCCCTTTAGTAGTTAGAAGCATTTCTTAATGGTAATTTGAGGGAGGTATTATTACTGTATCAGGTGAAGAGGATTTCTTTTTCCCAAATACTACAGTACTGTGTCCCGTTAAGGACGATATTCTAAGCGAAACCCTGACATATACCACTAGTGTCAAGCCTTCTAGAAGAGAATAGCATCGACCCACATTGTACTGGTTCTGTGTGTGAGCCAGGTAGCACTCTAGTGAGTTACATGGGGAGTGATATTTAAGTAGGGGCACTTACTTCTGAAACCTGAGTGTGTGATAATATCAAAGGTATTTGCCAGATTAAAGTAGGTGGTATGAATGCAATAAATGCTCAGTTACATCTCAGGCAATGCAGGTTCAGTAGACATGCCCTTTATATTGCCATATTCACTGGGATTGAGGGGATTTCAGAATGCCTACATCTTTATTTATGTGTTCACTTATAATACCCTCCATTACTTTACATCTCTGGGTTAGTAGTAAAGCCACCTTTGTAAAGGGGTACTACTATGGTGCTCTCCAAGCCTCATCTATGTATCCAGTACAGTGGCTGAGATTAAAAAGATTTGTGAAGGTCGGTTAGGCTGTGCTTAGTGCTGACCAGGAAATGGTCTGGTAAGCTGATGTGCCACATGGATCCAGCATTTGTTATTTGGAATGGTATTTGGGACTTATTTTGAAGTAATTTTGAGGCATGGCAGGGTCAAGATGAAATGGAAGATAAACAGAGAGGAGAGTAGGATGAAGTAGGTACTTAATAGTCTGCAAGAACACTGGCAATATCTTCCAGGTTAAAAAAACAAACAAAAAAAAAAAAAAAACACCCAAGCATCGATGTGAATAATGTCAATGGCAAAAGAACAACAACACAATGTCAACAGGGCACTTTGAAAGCACTTGGAATCTCCTGTCTGCATGCAAATTAAAAGTTAAAAAATGTTTTTTTGCAGGGGTTGCCAAGTTCCCCTGCACTACTACCCCCTGCTAACTATACACACTAACTTCAAGATTGGACATTCCCTGGGAAAGGGGCATATCCTCCAACCATGGAGACTGTCAGTTTCAAACACATGCCAATCATCTGCTTTGTCGACCAAAGTGTGTCATTATTAAGTTTCAACTACTTTTTCTGGACCCATATATGTGTGTGTGTGTATATGTGTGTGTGTGTGCGTGTTTGTGTGTGTGTGTGTGTGTGTGTGTGTGTGTGTGTGTGTGTGTGTGTGTGTGTGTGTGTGTGTGTGTAACTATCTATATCTATATGTGTGTGTGTGTATATTTATATATATATATATATATATATATATATATATATATATATATATATATATATTTATATATGTAATTTATAGCCGTTTGTTACAATATGTATTTTTTAATCAATTTCTTAACCTGGGAGTCCTCCTGGTGCTACTGCCTTTTTATAAGACTAATGCTGAAACACTACTTGGTTGTAAGATTTCTTTACAACTTTATTGTATTCAAGTGAAGACTGAAGACATCATACTCAAAATGCCAAAATGAAATTCCTTAGCACCTCACAATATTACTCTCATTTTCGTAGTGCCAGTAATACGCTTTGTGTATTAAAAACAATGTAAACACTTTCACTAACAGTACATATTTCCTAGAAAACAAATTCAATTAATGCATGCATAAAATAAGTATCATGCAAAAGGATTACCACTTCATTTATCTGAAAACATAGTTCTGATGCCATAATAATGGCACACAAAGGGCCTTTATGATGTTTTAAACAAACCAGGAATGCAATTAGTTTGAACATTTCTACTGTATAAACTGTATCATTTTCATACATTTGCCACAACAACTTGTCCAATAAAAATAGGCACTCTGATGATGTGGATGTCTGTCTCCAGAGAGGTGGTACACAAAAATTAAATCATGTAAAAAGGCAAAACATCTAATATTGCACAATGTGGTCCATGCTGATGGAATTAATGATAACGTGAACATTAATATAATTTTCAGGACAATTTCATTACTTTACAAAGCTGCAGGCACACATAGGTACAGGAATGCACTATCTTGAAATAGTAAAACAGAAAGCTGCATTAGTAAGCATTCAAAATGTTATCAGTTAACTGGAAGGCTTCCCATACTCACAACTCTTGGTTGCCTGACGAGGCATTGCCACTCTGCATGACAATTAAGGCTCTTCTTAGAAATTCTTTTCTTTTGCAGCGTTCTCTCAGCAAATTGTTTCTCACAATGCGGGCAAAATGTTTCACATTTTCTTTTAGTGATGTCTGCTGGAACAACAGAGAAGGAACTAAGAATCAGCTAGATTTATATTGTGAGACAACTGTATTTTTGAATGTTTATTTTCAATGAATTTTTTATCAAACCTACTACAACCTGCCCGTAGATATTAGGACTTCAAAGTCAGCCTACTGACTAGGAGCAATATAAGTTTAAATTGTTTTCTTCAGTTTTGCCAGGTGCTTACAAGACTATAATGTGGTGACTTGCTGGATATACATTTATATATTTCTTAGGTTCATAGATTAGTACTAGGCTAACTACCCTTACGAGCCATTTTAAGCCTAGCCAATTATCTCTTGTGAGACTCAAACCATGCACCTTGTGTTTATAAAGCAAACACCTTAACCATTAGGCCACCCTCCTAACCCCTGTGCTGCTCATAATATTTAACTGAAGAATAATTTAATGTGTTATACTACATTCTACATATTCTAAGAAAACGTCTGAGTTATCCACCTATAACACAGAACCAGATTCCAAAGTAATTTACACAAAGTAGTACTCTGAGCTTATGAGAGTCAGTCAGATGTAGTTGATTCAGGAAAAAGATTTTTCATATTTCTCTAATGTAATGTATGCAGACAAAGAAGAAATCAAGATTCATTTTTCCTAGTCATTCCTTTTTCTATTTCCATTCTTAACTGTTACCCCAAAAATCTGACACAAGTATAAATTGATGTTCCCTGCCTGTAATCTCTGTTAGCTGTCATCATGGTAAATTGGCTGTAAAAGGAAAACAGGATACACCATCTGCAAACTACAATTGACAGTGATTTAGAAGATCAAGGCTTATAGGCTGCAAACATTTTCCTGTGGTGAGATGTGGCTGAATTCCAGTTCTGCTGCAGACACATGGCTGTTGCAAATTCATTGTGGGCACAGAGAAGCACACAGCACTGTGTCTACAGCTGGAATAAGTAATTGGGGATTTGTAATCAAAGACCATGTCCTCCAGGACCCTAGGGACAGTATGTGGTAGGGCTAGCACACACAGCAGAATGCTCAGTGGGTATGTACTCAGCACAGAAAAAGCAGTCTCCAGTGCACAATGCCTTTATTAATGTGCCAGGGGATGTGATGGATGTTGTTGGTGTACAGTATCAGTACAGCTTATGTAACTAAAACTTATAGAAGTGAGCGACGGCAGAGGAAAAATCCTGTATGTTGCTGCAGCCACACTTATGTTCTAGTGATGCTCCTGAGACTCAATGGCTCCCCTACAGGGAGTAACAAGCTCTCCCTTAAGCGAGGATTCTCTGTGTGCATCTGTTAAATGTTGTCCTTCCTGCAACATACTAAGCAGATCAGTGAGATATGCCATAGGCCATCTTAGTAACACTTTCAGCCACTGGTGCCAGATCTCCACCTGATTGTTCATGTGCTCAGTATCCAGTTCAGAAAGGACATACATTCCAGACTCTCCACCCTTCCACTTGTTTTTTTCCAACTGTAGGCAGAAGGCTGCATGTGTCTCTGTGCCCACAGTGAATTTGCCACAGTCGTGTCTCTGTAGCAAAACTGCAGTTTAGCCATGAGACCCCAGCTGGGTACATGTTGACTCACTGACAGCATTTTCAGTGACTGCAATTATATTGAGAGTCATTCACCAAAACTGCTTTTATAGAATTTCAGACATATTTTTTTTTTGCAGGGAGCAACCCCTGTGCACCCCCTATGTGTTGAGGACCCCCTGAAATTATATATAACAATTCTGAGGTCATGCAACAGTGAAGAAAGAAGAAATTTCTACTGCCAATGAAAGTAGCTTCAGCCAATGACTCTTGATCTATTTGCCTTTACCAAAGCTATGATGATCATTGACTTGATAGAAACCTCCAAAACAGTTGTATGTCTCACAGCCTATAAGTCTGAACTCTCACCTAACAGTATGTGGTGAGTAAATTATTAATTACCACTCTTTATCTAAATGTAAAGGACTATTTATCAATTTTGTTTATCTGTTTGTCGACTGTATGGGGCATTTTGAAAACCCACCTGTACATCTATGTGGTATAAGAAACTGTGGTCCTAAAGCTATGAAAATAAAAACTGCACTACTAGGGCGTGAAGGCTAAGGGTAAGTTGCACAACTGTGTAGTTATTCCTTTGTAGGGCACAATACAGAATACTTCCTTGTAGTGTACTGCAGCATTATATCCTGTGGTCAGAATGCTGCCTTTCATCTAGATAGAATGTTAAGTCAGTCATGTCGCAATATAGTACATGCATCTCCTTATACAGGCTGATCTAGGGAAAGTGTCATGTATGTTGGTCAGTACTACTCAAAATAGTTACATCCACCAGCACTTTTGGTATGCAGTACCCCAAACAGTATAATTTACCTTTGGTGAACAAATGAGCTATTTTGCATATAGGTGGCATTTTTTGGACTTTTAACATTGGTTATGTCTAATAATAATAATGATTTTTTTATTTCTGACTTGACTTTTCTTTTATGTTACAGATGATGTAATCATGAGTTCTGTTAATTATGGAGGATAGAACCATGGCTGGGTAGCAAAAAATGCCCTGATTTGTTAGCATGTATCTAAGAAATAGGAATCCCTAGTTGGATTTTTTGCAGCTTGTTTCAAATTGTTTTAGTTAACAAAGTGAATTAATATTTAGGCATATTTATTTGAGATACATACATACATACATACAAATATTTCAAACACTGGCATTAATGCCCTTCTAGCCTGCCAATATACCAAAACACTTGTTCCCATAATAAGTGTCTAGGTTGTTCTTAAAAATATCTAGCTAGTAGTTACGTTAATGTAATCTAGTAGTCTGTTCCATGCATCAGCTATTCTGTCAGAGAATGAATTAGTACACTTCTCATTCATACAGTCTTCTACAAAGGTTGTCTAATGATTCTCTAGTACTTTTTGATAATCCCAAACATTCCCATAGGTAGTTGTCTCTAAATGCCCTATATACTTGAATAAGATCTCCTCTTAGATATCTGTAAGAGACACTATACAAATTCAGATATTTTAGTCTTTCATAATAACTTAAATTTTCACATCCATGGATGCCCTTGGTATATTTCCACTGTACTCTTTCCAGTTTACTCACGCTTGTTTTTATGACATTTAGCAAAGACACTTTCAACTCAGATTTTTCTTAAGTTGCATGTGTTTGTCATTTCTTTTTCTTTTAGAATTTGAAGAAGTATAGAAAAAACACAATGATAATGGAATGGATGACTTCCTATTCAACACTTCTACTCTCCTATGAGAGAGGTGAAGCCCTTAAATTACATAACATTAGACTTGGTTATACATTTCTCTCCTGTCTGACAATGATTGAATCATGTTCTCTGATACCATGTTCTTGGCCAATGACTTGAATACCCAGGTGTTTTCTTGATATTCAGGTGATGCAAGGTAATAGGATTTCACTAAGCAGATGTGTTTTCACATAATTATCAGGACTTTTATAATTTCTACCACATACATTTCCAAATCCAAGAGTGAAGGCTTTCTTAAATTGATAATTTTCAACTTGAAAAATGAGTTAATCCTCCCTTATCTAGTTAAACTATCCTAATTATGACAGGATACAGACTACAAGTGGAAAGAGAATAAAGAAAATGAAAGGTGCACTAAAAGTATTTGTAGTACATGGAGCACAGTGATTATGCTCTGAAACTGATAAAATGATAAGCTTTTCTGTACACTCTGATGTTAGAAGTATGCAACAACTTTTATAATAGATGGTGCACCATAATTATGCTCTGAAAGTGGGAAAAAGGCAATATTGTTAAGCACTTTTCAGAGCTGTTATACTCTAATCTCTAACTAGAGCATAAACAGCCATTGCAGAACAGCATTGGAAAGCTGAAGCATCTGAGTGACTTAACACCTTTCCAAGCTGCAACCCATTTCACACTCCTGTACTTTAGCTTTCTTTTTTTCTCTCTGCAACTGATGATGCTTTGAAGCAGTAAAGCACCATTTACTACAAAGGAGTATGACTAGCCTTCTTCATGTTATGTACAGTATTATCAAAACAGACGTCAAAATTCACTTCTTGAACTTTGCTTCTCTCTGATCTTGATGTGAATGCTTTAATATCCATTTCTTGCCCACATAAAACTTTGGTTATGTTGGTCAACTGGTTATAATTTCCTGTGTTAAATATTACAAACATTTTATGTGAGAGTTGTGCGAGAAAAAGCTGATGATGAGGAGGAGTAAGCGGAAGTAAAGATGTGAGGAGGAGTCCAAATGAAGAGGGAGTGGGTAAACATGCTGCTCAGAGAGATAAATGAGGCAATGATATTAAATGCAGTCAGACACTTGGAAGGGCAGAGGGCATACATGTCACACTACTACTGAATAGATTTTTTAAATATTTAATGTATTAAAGAATCTATTTAAGCGACATTGAAGAGACCTTGTGTCCATCATTGAAGTAGGCATTAATTATGTTGTACTTATAGGGGAAATGGGTCCTAAAGATTTTGCTAACTACAGCCAGTTTTCATTTAATGCTACCATTAAAATATTTGCTAGAGTCCAGATTTGTAGGGTTGCTACTGAATGGATAGAAATGGTTTACATCTCTGATATTTTTATTTGACTTCAAAAAAAAACATTCAGTATTTTGGACTGAATCTTTCTATTTAGAGGGATGTGGTGCTAAGTACTGGTGTAAGTTATGGAAAAGGTAAGGACTATAAATGATGCACCTATTTTGAAGCTATCAGTTAGAAGAGTGAGTGTTGAACTTGGGAAGACTACATGACAGACATTTCTCACTGGGGTTTTATTACTGCAATGAAAGTACTAATACCTGATATGTACCTGAAAGTTCCTGAAACTGGCAGGTATGGAGATGGGAGGAGTTGTTGGAAGTTTTAACTTCTACACTGAACACTACATGCTACTGTTGATGGTGGAGATGGAGTTATCAATGAGCGTGGACATATTTAGGAAGTTCTGTCAGTGAAAGAGGATGGAATATTATCAAGGTATCAAGCTGCGTTCCTTTGGTGGAGTGGCAGATCACTCAAAATAGGGTCCAGCAAGAACAGCAGAAGGAGAAAAATACTTGGAGAGAGGTTGTTTCTGACTGCAACAGAGACTATGGAAAAGAACTGGATGGAAGTATGTAATAGCGTCAGCTGGACCGGTGGAGTAACAGGAAATTGGCTGTTAACAGGGAGTATAGGAATGGTATATTATACTGTTTGTACATGTTGAGGCATACAGATTTCTTTGAAGGATAATGCGCTCTGAAAGGAAGGGAGACATGTTTTGTTTTTGAGGGAAAGATAAGAGTTACTGTTGACTTGTGATGGTTGTATTACATGTAGTAACAAAGACATACTTAGCAACAAAGATAAGTGGATATTTTTTGATTTCTTGATCTGTTTTAAGTTCATTAAACCTATATTCATAATTCCTGAAAATGGTTGCACTGCAGTTTGTTATTTAAGTGGTCTAATTGTTGGTATAAAAGTTTAGTCTCTTTCTTATGTGATGAATGACAGGCTACTTTAGGACCCTTATTTGCTTTAAAGCAGTTCCAAATCCAAGTGCATAAGAATGTTTCTTTTAAACAGATTTACTATGGGAGGTGTATTGCTCTTCAGGTCTTAGATAGTGCATAGGTACAGCTCCCTTACAGTCCTCATTAGTAAGCAACTGGGATCATGCATTTGCACTTTGCAACAGACTGCTTCACCAGTCTGGTTGAAATGGGCATCCTGAGACCATGTAGCAGTTGTCTCATGTTTAAGCCAGTGGACACAGCAGTTACACAGTGCTATTGGAGGCAAATCACTCAGATGGTGTCATGACAAATAGCAAACAGTGTGTCAGCACCACAAAATATAACATTAAACAAATCACACATAGCCTTGACCAAACATACCTTCATATGCTGACACTCATAAAGCTAACTTACCTAAACCACAAAAGTCTCTTAAAAGTAACATAAGGAACAAGTACCCTCAGAAATCTCACAAACACACAACACAAGTAGCACTCACCATGAGGCATACATCTAAGTCACACTGACGCACTTCAAAAACCCTTCAGGCAAACCTGCACACAGTCTATTATCCTAATCATGATGATAGATGCCAGCAATTTAAATACATCATAGAGGGCAAGCACTTTGATTTATGACAACAAAAATTTATAGATAAAGGTTACTTCAAATGTGGCACAAAAGGAGTTGTCTACTTAGGAAAATGCCAGTGTTGCCCAAGTCTTTATGTGAGCAAAACAGAAAGGACTTTGAGGAAACAAATGTATGAACATTTATATAACATCAAATATGAACATGAGAACAATACCCTTTTCAAACATATATATAAAAAAACAGCCTTCCCATTATTTTTTATTCTTTGTGTTTGATAATGTACAAAAAACACTCAGCAGGACCATGGGATGAGCATTTAGCATCCCAGGAATTACGGTGGCAACTCAGCTAGATACCTATTTGAAAAAAAAAAGCATCCTGAAGTTCCAGGCATATGAAATTGCACAATTACATTTTATGCAAAGTTTATCAAGTTTCATATGTTATTCTTAATTCTGTACAAGTGATATGAGCCATAACATGCAAGCTGATTTTTGGATAAAACCAGTACGTCATGATGATTTTTTTATGGTTCTCACATTTTAAATCACAGAATTAAAAATAGGTTTATATTCAAGAGGCTATTTAACCTAACATAATATAGAAAATTATTTTTATTTCCCAATTTTTAATTATCATATGCATGCAAAAAGCTTATTTTCATTTCTTCATCAACACAAGTACTTCACATAGATTAATAGATGATTATATATACATTACAACATTGTGTTTTAAGTATATTTCCTGTATTTGATTGTTGCAAGCTTTTTAGTTGTCAGTTTGTAGGTAGTGATTAGTTGAGGAAGGTCACATGTGTAGACAGGAAGTTTTTAAAACTGAAGGTGTTTACATCTTCTGCTGTTCTGGTGAAGTTCTGAGTCATACCTCTCAACCTCTTAGAGCAAGAAATCTGGCTTTAAGTGGGACAATGGCCCAAAAATAGGGACAGTTTTTAAATGTTGCTCTTACAAAGTTAGAAAGTTGATGGAATAACATGTTTTGCATTAGCATGGATTTTCTGAAGGGTATGAAGTCTGAAACTCAAATGTTTTTCATTATTTTCTAACTTCAGGCCTTTAATGATTTGCCACTAGTTTGCCAGAAAACCTCAATTTTATGAGAAATGGACCAAAATATAAGGCAAAAATCTGGACATTCTGTGAAAATCTGTACAGTGGAGAGGTATGTTCTGAGCTACAGAATGAAAGTACTAAACATTTGTGTATTTTTCAATATACTCTGTATGATGTGCAGTAACATCTTGATGTGCCATTGTTCATCCTAGTCATAGGTGACTCCATTCACCAGGCTGTGCAAGGACAGGATCAGTCAGCTGACTGTCAGGGACCAAGAAGCGTCGCATTACACAAGCACTCAGGTCCCTGAACTACAAGTACACTTATGAAACACTTCTAGTACTTGTGGGTGTAAATGACTTCAGATATGCCTCCCTAGACTATATGAAGACAGACATGATGAAGCTCTACAAATAAGTGTCTGAGGCTAGTATGGATATCATTGCTGAGCATCATTCTACCATCACCAAGAATGCTGCCACAATATGAGCAAAACATTATTGTTTTCAACAACTGGTTTAGCTTCTGGTGTCATTCAAAGGGGGTGCAATATATATATTAGCCGGGGGGATGAGCAAAACATTATTGTTTTCAACAACTGGTTTAGTTCTGGTGTCACTCAAAGGGGGTGCAATATATGTTAGCAGTGGGAGATGGTAGATAGTCCCAACAGCTTTGCCAAGTGGATGGTCTGCAGCTCTCTCCCCAAGGCTGTCATATATTGGCTAAATCCTTGTTCACCCATAGAGCTTTTTTCAGGAAATGTCAGTTTTTAAAACTTCCAAAGTAACAAAACTAGATGACATTAAGGTATTGTTTATCAATGTGAGGACACTTAACAAAAGAACTCTACTCCTTATAAGCACTCCTTACATTGGAAAACATCATTATATGCATTATCACAGAGACCTGTTTCAAAACTAGCAAAACACTCCATTAGTTCATGGTGTCAGTGTTTATCACATGTTCAGCCCCACTGCATTAACAAAGGCACAAAAGGCAGTGGTGTCTCCATAGTCTTAAAACTTCACCTCCAGACTCATTAGACAAGACACCAAACTGGAACTCCTCCACATCCAACTTAATATTAAGAAAAAACCCTTATCATATAATAGATAATTATAGGACCCCTTCTATGGTCCTCATCTGCAAACTAACAAACATAGAGTCCCTATGCAGTAAGCTAAAGTCTATTCTCCTAGGAGACTTTGACTACCTCTCCATAAACTTGGAGACTTATACATCTTCAAACATGTATGCTCAGAAATTTCTGGAATTCATCTCTATAAGTTCTCTGGACTAGTTAGTTGGTATACCAACCAGGCATGGCAAATCCTAGATTTGGTCCTTGCCAAAATGGGGCAGCTCTGTAACATTCTTCCTGGTCAAATCAGACCTCAAATCAATCACATTCTCCATAAGACTGAAGCCTGAAGTAACTTCCAATGCTTCAGTATTCAGAGATTATATGCAGGCTAATCTATTAAAACTGAATGTTGACCTGTCTGAATTCAAAAGCCCCTTCCATCTTGATGACCCCACTGCTTACGTAGAATCTCTTACTGCCAAATTACATGTACATGTAAATCGCAGCATAGCTGCATCTGTCCCCATCAGAAATAAATACTATGTCAAATTAAAAAATAAATCTCTGTGGTAGAAACCTATTATAAACAGACTTTAGAATAAAAGAAAAAGAATTCTAATTTCATGCAAAAATAAATTTAACTCAAAATATCAAACAAACTATTGCTAAGCTAAACAAAGAACTATGGACACTGATCAAATCAACTAAAGACAGATATAAAATATCCATCTCATAGGCTGGTAGTAGGCTAACTGCCCTTGTGGGCCATTTTAAGCCTAGCCAATTAACCAATGTGAGAATTAACCACTGTACCTTGTGTCTGAAAAGTAAAAACCTTAACCATTATGCCAACCTCCCACCCTTCCATCTACATGAGAGATAACCACAAAACCTCCTTTAACTATATCTGAAATCTCAGAAACAATGTCCAGCACTGTGCAGAGCTAATAATAAATGATATCACATACTTGGACTAAGAGAACGTAGTCAGTCTACTAGCAGACAAATTTAATTGTAACTTCATCCTCTTCTCCTCTGCAATATTCTCAGATCAAAAACATGACTCTATTCCTTCCCTTTCAAATCTCCCAAGAACAAGCCCCTGAAGGTGCTATCTAAGGCCAAGAGCACTAATTCTATGGGGGACAGACAGGATGCAGGGCTACCTACTGGTCAGCCTGTAACATGACTTATCACCCCCTTCCCCTAGAGGCTATTAAATATTAGCCTCAAAACAGGCTTCATGCCAGATGAATAGAGGACAGCAGCAGTTATTCCCTTGCATAAAGGTGGAGCTTCAATGCAACTGGGTAATTAATGACATATAAACCTGATAGGCCTCATCTGTAAGAATGTAGACAGGACCATTATGGAATTAATAAAAAAGAATATATGTAACTTACAAACTCTTGACTAAGCCAGTTTGGATTCACCAGTGGCATATCCTGCTTACTTTACTTGGTCAACTAATTCAACAAAATTACTGTTGCAATTGGTGAGGGTAGTCAGTACACACCACATGTCTAGACCACACAAAGGCATTTGACACCATCCTTCACTCAGGTATCCTAGGCAAACTCACCTAGCTAAATATAAATCCCTACATAACTCATTGAATAGCAAACTGGCTCACAAACAGAACCCAGGAATTAAGGGTGGGTGATTATAGTTCCTCCAAAAAATCTGTTACTAGTGGTGTATCACAGGGTTCAGTCCTTGGGTCATTCCTTTTTACAATTTACATCTCAGAGGTCAATGTTAATGTTAAGGGTTTGTGGTTGACTAAAACTGCAGATAACTGCAAACTTGGTGCCATCGCACTCTCCCTGGAGGACACCATGTTCTTCCAAGAGGACCTTATTAAAAAATAGCTGGTATCAAAAGTATGGACTAAAATTAAATACCAAAAAATGTTTAATTGCATCCTACTGCAAGCATGACTCACCTTGTATCTATCACATTGACAACACACCCCTGAAAACATATCCTGTAGTCAAGGATCTGGAAACCTATGTCGACAACAAACTGTCCTTTGATCTCTACGCATCCACTATTGTAAGGAAGTCCTTTTTCATTGCACGGATTATAGCTAAAGGCATGGCTTCCAGGTCTAGAGATGTAATCATTACATTGGACTCAACACTCATTAGAATAATCATTGAGTAAAATGCTTCTGTTAGTATGAACGTGTCCAAAACTTCTTATAATTAAAATTACTATAGTGCTTCTTCACTAAAAATAATCTAAGGCTTAAATCATAGAAAACCATGTTGTCAGATCCATTGCACCTGTGTAAGTCTAATGGTGGCATAAACACCTGCTCAAGGGCTCTCAATTTCTCGTGCAACACACACAGAACGTGTTGAAGGGATAGATATGCATCACTGACAATTCCACTTCTGTGGGACTGTCTTCCATTACACATAAAGTAAAGTACTTAACCTATTCAAATGTAATTTGGACAAATGAATGGGTGACTGCAAATCCCCCCCCCCCATTTAGCACCCTTGTTCCTCATGGATAGTGGCAAGTTTCTCACAGGTCAATAACCTAGTAAGTATATATAAACCTATGAATTTATGAGAGCAGAACGTGATTTTTCATTGGAAGTAGAGTCCATTAAGTCTGATAAAGCAAACTGGTGTTTGACTAACTTTCTTAATGTACCCAATTGTCTGCAAATTCAAAGTTAGTTATGTTATTTTAGAGAGGTGGAGTATGGTAGATTTGCCCATAAGTACAAACACTTGTAACTAAATTCTTGTTTATTGAAATGGGATTCATGAATCCTTGTTTGAGAAGTCTTCCAGTTATGTAAACCATATTTAAATGGGAAATTCACAATATATAAGTATACTTTGTGTCTGCTAAAACAGTACAGCAAACACATGAATGAGAGGGTAATGCTGACTTGGTTAAGGCTGGGAGTACATCAAACATTGGCCAGGGAAAGACTTATGTTCAAGAAAGTTTGAGAAGGAGACTTGGAAAAAGTAGGCAATAGGGGGAGGGCTTATAGATAATTATGGAAACATGGGGTGGCTGAATTTGGAAATAAGGTTGATGTACTAAGAAAACACACTGAGGTGATGAAAGAGGGAGACTTTTCAGAAGACATGCAGACAGTTTAATGCATTGAATGGACCTGAGAGCTTAGGAAGTCAGTTTATGAGGGGAAAGTAGTTATAGCCGATATATCAAGGAATTATGAGAGAAGGGTGGAAAAAGAAGGAAATGGTAAAGATTGGAAAATGTGAAGAAAGTAAATCATCCTACACCTTCGGGGGAAAAGATTGTAATCATGGATTTTGTATGGCCGAGGAGAGATTGTGCAAGATAGAACAGTTCTGTGGGAGGATGGGATATAGGAATAGGCATGGATTGTATGCAAAACTTTAAGAAGTTTATCTCTGGTATATAACCTGGAAATTCAGTTTCTCTACAAATGATACAAGACTTCATATAGGCTAAATACAGACAGGTTGGAACAGGAGGCTAGCTGCAGGCAGTACCACACATGAAAATGTGGACCAGTTGAAGTGCAGAACTAGAAAGAAAAGGTGGAAGAGCTGATGAGGATGGTGTATAACAGAAAACTGGAACATTCTTTGTGGTGTAGTTATTGCTTGTTAGAGAACCTAAAAACAGTGGGTCTACCCTAGGCTGGGGAAAGTGTTCTTTTGATTATAGGCATTACATTTAAAAAATGAGATAGTTAGGCAATGGACACATGCCATGAGACAGATGCAGTGAAGGGGAGTGTGAATTATGTACTGAGGCTAAACAGAGCTCCTAGAGAGGTTGTATGAGGTGAGGATGTATGGTTGGACAGGATATTGTGGGATGGTAGATAGACTGGTAGCTATAAAATGTGTTTTATCGAGACAAGAAGAATGAGAGCTCCAGTATCATTAAACAAAAGCTTATTTCCTATACTCACCCTCCAGTAAACCCCATAATCATACATTTGTTCACCTACAATGATCCACCCTTATTTAGATAAAGCATATTCACTAAAAATAAATAGAAAAGTTTTCATTTGTACTGAAGGTGCTCTTCCAATACATGTACCTTTACATGAGTTCTAGTATATTGTAGAGATTTTTACCTAATCCTAGTCTCATTTTAGAAGCCATCAACCCCCATGACCTAAGTCCTCCCCCTTCTGGCATGTTTCTTATTGCTAAGAATATGCCACCGTAATGCCTACATCCTCTGTAATAAGGAAACGGCTCTCCATAGATGAATTTCTTTGTAACTCCCTGGCATCATTGCAGTGTCTGAGATTTGACTAAAAGCACATCTTGATGACACAAAGATATTGCCTTCGACTATAACATCCTACACAGATATCCATAATGGAATCGGATATGTAGTACTTACAATTTGAAGCAAAATCACTTATATCTGTCACTCATACCTCTCAACTGTCAAGATTTTTGCAGAATGTCCAGAGTTTTGCATCATATTATTGATCTGTTCATCATAAAATTTGTGATTTTCTGGGAAATCACTTGGATTGTCTGAGGACTGAAGTCACTAAATAGTGATACACATCTATGTTTCAGATTTCATATCCTTCAGAAAAATGCATACTAAGACAAATCCTGCTATTCTAGTAACCTTTTAAGCTTATAAAAGCAATATTTGAAGTCTGTCCCTATTTGGGTGCCTTTGTCTCCCCATTCTTAGGCTTTGTCCAGATTTTTTGCTCTAAGAAGTTGAGAGGTATGCTGTCACTCCATTAAACCAATAACATTAAGCAAACATTAAGTTACTTTCACTGCTATTAAAATCAATTTTCATAAATCTATCACAGCAGATGTTTTCTATATACCTCCAGGTGCAGTTCATTCCTCAGCTGACGGTATCTTAAAAAAACTCACAATCAATGTACAAAGAGAAAAAATGTTACTATGGGACTTTATTAGAGACTAATCAGTAGCCAGAGATCAAACATCCCAACCATCCCTTAATCTGTTCTGGATAACACAACTTTATCCAAATAATCACAAGAATGGAACATACCTTGGGAAAGCAGTTTTCGAAGTTGAATGTTTGGATTTGATTCTGATAAAATAATTCATCCTATCATTCTGAATTCTACTGGTGGTCACAATCTTATATTCATTATATCAGAAAAGAAATTACAAAGACCCTTCACTATAACACACTCAAGAACAAAAAGTACTTCAGTAATAACACCTTCATATCACTCACAAAGAAAAGTACTACCCCCCTAACACATTTACAGCCCAGTGATGCTGTCATTTACTTTATCAAATCTTTAACAATGTCCTTGACTCACTAGCCCAGCAAAGGTCAAAATGAATAAAAGCTACATGCCAAAACAATACACAATCTAATTCTAGGCCATTATTAAAAAATGTTAAAGTCATGTTAAAACAGCTCACCAAAAAATCCAACCAGTCTTACTCTCTTAAATAGTAACAAGATTACAACTAGCACTGTAACTCTGTCTGGACTAATATCTCTTGGCTAATAGAGTGTGGGGGTAAACAACCTTGTTCCCTTACTAATTCAATGAACTTTACCTAAAAGTAGTTCAGTCTTTCACCATACCCAACCACTGCACTGAGACTTCTCATTCAAATTCTCTCTAGCACTCACTGACTTTTTTCAAAAGTTAATTTTAAGCATAGAAAGACATAATTAGCTAATGACCATAAAAATGCACAGGCTTAGCAACGAAAAACATAACATCTAATTTCTATTCTAATAATCAGAGCTATCAAAGAATCTTATGTTCCAGAAATTTGGGAGACCCCCATATTATGTCCTATATAATGATGGTTGTGTGCTATTTTATTTATTTATTTATTGTATTGTTTTTTCCTTTCTCTGTTACACTTGAGGAATTGTTTGGTTTGTTCCTACATAAAAGTGGCTTATCTGTTGAATAGGCAAGCTACAGGCCTATGACCGTGTTCCCTCTCTTTTCAAGGGACAGAAATAATGTATACTGAACCTCCTTTCTTGAAGTCAGCATAGATTTCATGTAGGGCATTAATACAGAAATTGTGATGTTTGCGTTCACAGACTATACCTTGTAACAAAGCCATCAGTGGTGAAATAGTGGTGTTTGCATTCACAGACTATACCTTGTAACAGAGTCACCACTGGTGAAATAGTGGTGTTTGCATTCACAGACTATACCTTGTAACAAAATCACCACTGGTGAAATAGTGTTATTTGCATTCACAGACTATACCTTGTAACAAAATCACCACTGGTGAAATAGTGTCATTTGCATTTACAGACTAGACCTTGTAACAAAGTCACCACTGGTGAAATAGTGGTGTTTGCATTCACCAACTATACCTTGTAACAAAGTTAACACTGGTGAAATAGTGTTGTTTGCATTCACAGACTGTACCTTGTAACAAAGTCACCACTGGTGAAATTGTGGGCACTCACTTTCTAGACCTCACTCAGGCTTTAAGTACTATCATCCCATCTACCTCTTCAAGCTCTGAAAAATTAGCTTCAACCAAATCAACTTAAACTGGTTTGGCAAGCTTTCTTTTTTTATTTAGCTCAGTCTGTTTATTGGTCTCTCTCTTGAAAG
This sequence comes from Protopterus annectens, assembly GCF_019279795.1. NCBI lineage: Eukaryota > Metazoa > Chordata > Ceratodontiformes > Protopteridae > Protopterus > Protopterus annectens. The sequence continues at coordinate 1,713,318,170 of NC_056739.1, read as the reverse complement.
TCATGTCTATTGGTCTATGAGTCCATCAGACCTCAAAATTAGAGCTGTTCATCAGCAATACATTTCTAAGTTATTTGTGAACACCCTTCAGTTCAGTCCATTTAGTCCAAAATCAGATGATTCAGCTATTTTATTCTCTGTAAAATCTCTCAAAGAAGCTAATCAACTTTTCTCATAGACTTAGCAGTGGTTAGCTAGGTCTGGACTGCTTCTAAATGTAAACAAATTAAAAGCATTCCTTTAATGAGTTTTGCAGTCCATACCTTCCTTAGATTAAAAAAAATACTTTTATTGAATCATTTTATTGAATCATCACTTGTGTAGCAGGCAAAACTTGATTTATTAAAAAAGTAAACAAAGCACATTAAATTCATATTTACAGATGTTATATATCATATATATGTTCTTCTATACAATATAATCAATCCAGCATTACATAATTGTTCATTTCCTGCCTTTCCTTAAACTTCATTCCTACTCCAAAACATTTTGTGCGTGTAATGCTCCCAAAATTTCAATTTTTTTCGATGGAATTTGCTCCTGCCATTTTCTAAAGATCCTACTTCATGTTATTTTATCTCTTTTAAAATATCCACTACTTCAAGTACTGTTGGTATAGAGTTTGATTTCCATTTTCTAGTAGTTGTTTTCTTGGCAAGCCACTAGAATTAAATTTAACAAGGCATTGCTATGTCTAGGCAATTCAGATCCTGTATCCCAGCTCAAAAAATAATTTCCTTCATTACACTCATTTTCTTATCCAGTATTCCTGACAGAGTACATATGCTCTTTCTTCCCAATCACACCTCTAACATTTTCCATTTACCTAATAAAAATTTCTTTGGTGTCTGCTTGGGTTATAAAAGTACCTATTCAAACACTTCCAAGCAAAAATCCTAAATCTTCTAGAATTTGTTGCATATCTGGGACCTATACAATTATTCTCATATTGTTTCTTTGTGAATTACTTATCTTCTGCCTCTTCCCAAACTTTTCTGATGAACTCTGATTCCTCTAGTTATCATGCAGTATTTTATATGCCCTACTAATTATTCAATTTTAACAGCAGCTTCTGTTCTAGAATCAAGTGAAATGCAAATAGTGCACATCTTTTACTTAGGGTTCATCATTCCCTTTCTCTTTGGCTATAGTCTAATATTAATCCTTGATAGGGAAGGCAGTCTCTAGTCTGCAGTCCAAATGTCTTTTTGGCCTTTTCCCATTGTATTACCTTTATCGCTCTAATTAATTGTTTCCAATGCCTTGGTTCCTTTGCCAGCTTCCACCAATAAACTACATCCCCATCTTACCTATCTTCTGTACCCCTAATTGCAGTCATCACTATTAGCAAAATCTCCTTCCTCCATTTCTGTGCTGGCTTAGTTATAATATAATATTCTGTATGACTGTTATTCTCCCTAAGTATCTGCTCCAAAACCCCACTCTCCATATTTCTTGAATGTCCACCCTGCTTCATCAACCCTTCCCACTTTAAATTATAACTTACAGCTTGTGTTTTGTATAAGAACTTTGTGCAGCTTTAAAAATATCCTTTCAAATCAGTTAAACCTAAACCACCTTGTTCTATTGGAAGGATTAACTTATTCCACTTGACTTTTGCCTCAACCAATCCCAGATAAAATCCTTCAACCCTTTATTACTTGTTATCCATAACTTCTCCTCTGGTTGATAAAGGTATGCCTGACCTGTGTATAAAAGTAAAGGGACTAAATACATCTTACTGTGTGTATCTTTCTTTCCAGATTCATAGGCAAGAGTTTCCAGTTTCTCAATTTTTGTATTATCTATTTCCATATATTCTTAGCTGTCATAACAGAATCCTTTTAAACCTATACTCCTAAATGCTTCATTTTACCATATTCCCATAAGTATATGTATTGCTAAACCAGTCTATGTGTGGGTACATAGTTCACATCTATAGCCTTTGTTTTATCTTTTTTTAAACTTTTTATTATTTTTTTTTTAAAACAAACATGTACAAACTCATACAAAGAAAAATATAACAAAACATAACTATTTTCAAGGGTCCATAACAAAAAATTCAATACAATAAACCAAACCATTAGAACTTATCTACTAAATCACTTATTTTGAACCAAGACCTATACTGATGAGTAATATTCAATATTCTCATTTTTATAGTTGACAGTTCTGTTTTACAAACATTTGTAGCAAACAAATGAATTCAGTAAAAGACAATGCAGTTTTACATTTCCAATTCTCTGTGACTACTTTCCTTGCTATGGCTAAAATAGGCCAAATAAGAGGTACTTGTAATTTAGGAATACACTCTAGAACTGGAGCATTAAATAAGATCAAAGGATTAGTTATGATACAATTATCTTATCACAAAGCTTGAGCAAAATTTCTAAATTCAGTCCAAAATGGTGTTTCCATTTTACACTCTGTTGTCATATGAAGCCAGTCTTTGTCAGAGATTTTACTACATTTCCAGCATTTAACTTTTTTTTCAGATTACTATATTAATGCAACTTTATGTGCAGTTAAAAATATTATGTGAAGATATTTCCAGGTATAAGTTTTCCAATAAAGAAAATATGCTGCTTTTCCTGCAGATTTTAGAATTAAGCTTTTATCTGTATCAGAAAAAAGCATTCTCATTTGGAATGAGAATTTGGAATATGCTTTGTATGAAAATCCATAGAGATTTTAATTTTATCACTAACATATTTTTGACAAAATTGCATGTTTAACCAATTATTTATCTATAAACATTGTCTTGCAATAAGGTAATCTGCAGTATCTATTTTATTACCAATTAAGAACTGATGACAAAAGATTAAATCTGCATCCTTACGCTCTACCATTTTGCCTATATTAAATGTCTCTAAACATCCAGTAGTATTATTTATAGGGAATAATAAAAAGTAATTCTTTATATAATTAGAATTCATAAATCTTTTAAAAGTAATAAGAATGTAATCTGTAAAAGGGGAAGAAATGATTTTTTTTTCTTTTCATTCATACATAAATCTTTCAAAATCCAATACAATTTATTAATTCCAAATTGAGATTAGGAATCCACAACATATCTATTATTAATATTAATATTAATATTAAGGGAGGGAGGGTGGCTTAATGGTTAAGGTGTTTGCCTTACAAACACAAGGTGCAGGGTTTGAGTCCCACATGGGATAATTGGCTAGGCTTAAAATGGCTCGCAAGGGCAGTTAGCTTAGTACTAATCTATGAATCTATGAATCTAAAATAATCTTTCATTAAAATATTTCCAATTAGATTGATATGTAGAATTGCACCATACAAATATTATATTAAGAATTATAGATTTTACATATAATTTAATATTTGGGAAACCTATACCACCTTCTTGTCAACTTTGTATATGCCAATCAAAGGATATTCTTTATTTATTAGGGAACCATAGAAAGTTAAAAAGAACAGAGTTTAGTTTCTTAAAATGTTTTTAGATGGGAGAATAATTAACAACTGCGTATACAAAGTATTTTTGGCAAAATCATCATTTTTATCAAAGTGAGTCAATCTTCCATTGTGAAAAAAAATAATCCAATTAGTAGTTAACTTGGTAACAGTGTCTGATAAATTCTTATAATTTACTGATATCAAATCCTTTATGGTAGACTTAATAATGACCCTAAGATAATTTATTTGCGGATTGTTCCAGTTAAAAATCTTATAATTATTTAGATAGCTATTTTTTTTTTATTTATAAGCAACGTTTCTGTTTTGCAATTATTAAATATCAAACCTGAGGCCTTTTCAAAGTAATCTGTGGAGTTAATTAAATGTTCCAGCCAAGATTCAGTATCACCACTCTTTATCACAATATTATCTGCAAATAACTGAATTTTACAACTATAGTTGCCACTTATTGAAAACTCCATGAAAAATTATCATTAGATCTACTGTAATTAGCAGAAGGTTCAAAAACTAAAACAAATAATAAAGGAGGCACAGGGCATCTCTGCTTTGTGCCTTTTAATGTTTTAAAGGAGCTAGATAGGAAAGGGCCAATTTTAACAAAAGAGGATGAGTTACGATAAAGATTAACTACAGGATTACAAAGTTAAAGGAAAATTATATTCTCTGAGTACTTTAAACATATAAGGCCAAATAACAGCATTAAAAACCTTATCTAGATCTAAATTTATTATGGGCAGTTCTTTTTTATTTTTATTAGTTATATCAATTAAAGTATTAAGTCTAATTATATTGTCCTGAACCTTTCTGTGCTAAATAAAACCAGTCTGATCATCATTTATTAATCTTGGCATAATAAAATTTAATCTTTTTGCAAGACTAGATATAAACATTTTTCTAATCTATGTTTAGCAATGATATAGGCTGATAAAAAGAACATATGTTAGAATCTTTATTTTGTTTCAGGACAGGAGATACAAGATACTATTTCCATGAAGGAGGGATATTTGAAGTACATTTGACTTGTTCAAATACTTTCAATAAAATACTTAATATATTATCTGGAATTAACTTATATAGTTCTGGAATTATACCATCTGGACCTCAGGCCTTGTTTGATTTAAAATTATTGATTTCATCTTTTAACTCTTTAAAGGAAAATGATTTATCAATCCTAGATTTTTGTTCTTTAGTTAACTCATATTGTATATTATCTTTCAAAAAGCTATAAGTTACACTAGTATTATCAAAAGTTAATTTCTTATTATTATATTATTCATACTATTTTCTAAAACATTCTAATATTTCTTTTAAATTAGATGTATGTTTAACTATATCTCCTTGCTTAAATGTTATTTCTTTAATATGATTACTATTTATTTTTTAGATCTAATAACAAATATGTGTAACCTTTTTTTGGTTTATTGAATAGGAGTGTAATTTCAATTTTTTTCCAAGTTTATTGAAATTTTGAAATTATATGATGAAGTACCTCCAGGCATTATGATTTAATATTTTAACTCATTTGCAGATTTATCATAAGATTTTAAATTTGATTTCAAATCATCTATATTAGATTATAAAGTATTTCATTTCTTATCCCATTCTCTCCTCTTACATAAATACCAATTCTTAATTTCCCATATAAATAAGTTTTTAATGAATCCCATATAATAACTTCTGTAACTTCACAGTTATTATTAATTTCAATAAGCTAATTTAATTCCTTCAAAAACATTTTTTAAAACCTTCACTTTTTACTATATATGCAAGAATTCTCTGACACAAAATAAAATTACTAGGTTTCAATGTTAACGTACAAGTAATCACACTGTGGTCAAATAAAGGACATGAAGTTATCAATACATCTTCAATTTTAGTATATAAACTATCAGAAGTGAAAATTTTGTCAATATTAGTTTGAGTGCCAAATTTGTATGAATAATGTGTATAATTAAAATAATTTGTTACTTTTATATCATATATATCTTGCATATTTAGTGAATTAACAAAATGTTCTGAATGTTTAGCAAATGAGGATAATTTGGGTTATTATCCATCTTTAATATCTTGATTAGAAAAATAAAATTGAAATCTTCTGCAGTAATTAATTCACCTTTGGCATATAAGGTTATTATATCTAAATATTTCTTAGCAACTTTAGCTCCAGTCCCAGGTATCCAATACGTATTCACAAAAGTATATCTTTCTTTATTAATTTCTTCTACAACTAATCCTAACACGTCATTTCTATCAGACAAGGCATTTAATACTTTAGGCATAGCTTATTAATTTCTCCAAAGTGTGAGAGAGCCTCTTCGTTTTGATTTGAAAAAAATTGAATAGTCCTTCAACAATAAACTATCTATATCCTCTGTTAATAAATGTGTTTCTTGTAAGAAGATTGTGTGAGCTTTATGTATCTTTATGTATTTATTTAAACTACTCCTCTTCAGAGGGCTATTAAGTATATTAGCATTTAATGAGAGACATTTATAAACTGACATTTTGAAAAAAAAATCTATTAAAACTGATATCAAATGGTTTAGTACAAAGGATAATAATCAAATAATAACAACAATGTTTGTTATGGACTATAAGCAAAATTTCTAACTTAAGAACATTCAAACCCCTTATCATGTAATAAAGAAATCCTGATTTGATGATATAATCATACAATCACTCACTAACAAACCTATTCCACTACTAACAAACTAACCAGTTGCTACTAGTACTTAATTATAATATAATAGTATTAGAAAGTAACCAATTAAAGCAGACTCATCAGTTTATAAATCATATATAATATATAATTCATACAGACAAAAATGAACTTAATCATTTATAAATATTCAATTTAAAAAAATATAATTGAATGTTATTCTTAGACCTTAAACACAATAAACATTAAACTTATAAATATTAAGCTCAACAATCTTATAAATCAACATAATTTCTCTAAAGTCTAAAAATTTTAAAAAGACCTTATTTTGCATCCAAGTCTTAACTATCAGTACTAAAAAGAAATAGATGGCATTAAAAAGGAAACAATAATATAACATACTAGACAGCAATATGTTGATATTTATAACCATAGAAATATAATTTTTGAAATAATAATTTATAGCAAAAGCATATTATATTTTACTAAATATATCAGAACTTCTCCAAAATAATAAATCTTAAATATCACCATCAATCAAAAAAATATATATTTCCAATAAATTATTCCTTGTCAAATAGTGTATGAAATTATGTCTGCAACAATTGAAACATATTAAAATAATGATTATATGAGTAAAGTTTACTGCCTGTCTCTAATCTGTTCTATGACATATATTACAGGTTTCTATTAGCAATGCAGTTGAGCCAAGTTCTGCATAACACAGTGATAGGGCTGCATTAATTCTATGTCAAATAACAGTTCATAACAAATATAGAGGTCATATTAGTACTATGGAATATATCCTCTTATATCAGAGCTATAGGTTATAAGTAATGTGTAGCCCTATTAGTATTATCATGAACAATACATATTTTTATACACAACAAAGTTAATGCAGCAATACACACACACACACACACACACGCACACACGCACACACGCACACACACACACACACACACACACACACACACACACACACACACACACACACACACACCAAGTAACTATACACCTGCATGGCTTATAACAATATTTCAGCAGATATTCCTAGTGTGTAAATAAACAGAGATATGTTTTTGCTTATGTTTTTGGCCCTTTGTCTACTCCCATCATGTCAGGCCTTGCTCAAATTCCCAGTGCCAAAAAGTCAAGAGGTACAGTGGGGTAGTGAAAACAACAACACTGCTTCACAAAAAGAGGTTCTCCAGTACCTCACTCAAATGGGCATACTTTTTGTCTGGAGTCTGCTTGACTTCCTGTGTTCCCATGAATTTTTGCCTGCATCCTGGTATTCTGCAACATCCCAAATAAATACAGTGGATGATTTGGCAGCTGTAAGTTGTCCATAGATGTGTGTGTGTGTGTGTGCATGTGTGTGCATAGAATGACAATAACTGTTTATGGCATAACTGTAGAAGTTAGATGTGACTCGACAAAATTGAAATGAAATTTGTATAAAATAAAAAAAAATGAATATCAACACATAGAAGTTCTGACTGTTGTGTAGACAACTGAGTGGACTTCTAAAAGTATTTGCAGTTCTGTGGAATTCCAAAATCAAGCATTTTGGTGAAAGCCTAGATGCATCTTTCAGCAAGGTTACTTAAGCAGATAATGATTTGAATATGTCAGATAAAGAATCAATAATTAATATAAACAAATCATTTCAAGAATTACAGTCTGTGATTTAAATGTTGTACTTATGTTGCTCCTTACCTTTTCATACAGTTTCAAAAAATACAGTGTACTTTTGTTTTATACACTTTTAAGTTCAAATGTTCACTGGCCCTCTTCAAGAGAAATCTTGATGAGTAGATGGGAAATAGAAAGTTCACCCCCGGTGATGACTGCAGTGGTTCTACTTGATAGAGGCACTGGGAACTAACGTTGGGTGGCACGATGCCAGGGCACTTCTATGGGTTAGGCTTGTAAAGGCTCCAGAGTCATTAGCCTAGTACACACCTATGAACCTATGAACCTATGTTACAATACACAGACACAACAGAAGATATGAAAAAGACAGGGTTGTCAAGCTATCTGCTAAATAACCATGTGGACTTTTTTAGCATAATTTGAAACAGATACTGACTTAGCTTCAGAGGAGCAAAATTATATGACATAGTATTGCCAAAACAGTAAACATATTATAGACTAATGTTTCATATATAACTTAATTGTTTTCTACTTTTATATGGAGCTATTTAGTTGTCATGACTCAGACAAGATTCCTAAGTAGTGAAAATATTTTAAAAGCCCCACATTATTATGACATACAGATTTTGACCATTATGAAATTCATGAATTATAAGCTTTTTACTATTTTTATCTTTTTGTTGACCAACCATTTCTTGTTGCTTGCCTCTTCAAACTAGTAAGAGACCAATCCATATCTTCAGCTTGATTAAATTATTTCTTTTTTTGAGAAAAATCCAAGGCATCTTCCAGAGTGCTAAAAGTTTTTTGACACTTAGGTAAAATAAAATCTAATTTTCGCTAAGATTACCTAAGATTTAATGTTTAGTTTCTTTAAGCTTTTTATGAATGGAATGCATGCTTTCCTTTTGGTCATAACAGATGTAGTATAGTCATTATCAAACCGGACAGTGATTTCTTTCGTTTTTAACAGAGAATTTGCCAAAGCAGACTACAGCACCAAGTCTTTATCTTGGCTGGAGAGGAATTTAACAATAACTGATTTGGGAACAGGAGGGCTTTTCCTCAAAGACAAAGTGAAAAGAGATCTATGTGCTTTCTCAATACCAAAAGAGAGATCTTCTGGCAGGTTAAAAGCTTTAGGTAACCAGATATTTAAAAACTGTAACGTATTGTCACCTTCCTCCTTTTCTGGAATTCCATAAATCCTTATATTATTTCTCATAGATCTACTTTTTAAATCTTCTATTTTTTCCACAAGCAATGTATTCTGCTTTAAAATGAATTCTGTATGATTTTCATTTTCTGCCATTCTTCCATCCAAGTCATTTACTGCATTCTCTGTTGTTGAGATCTGCACAGATTGTTGTTTTATAACTTTACTTAACATATCCATTTGTTTTTTTTTTTTTTGTTTGTTTTTTTTTCAGTCTTCTTTTACATTGTCCATGTTGGTCTCAAGTTTATCCAATTTAACATAAAGTTCATAGATACTACCCAAAATAGATTGTAATTCTTTCTTCACTGTATTATCTTGAGAGTTCACTTTAAAGTGTCTCATTTTGTCAAAAACAGTCAATAAAACTTATGACAGGACAGGAGAAAGTTAAATGAAAATCATACAAACTTGATTTTTATTTCAAAACTTAATCCAAGTTAGATTATAAGACTTAAGATATGGATGTAGATAATTTTTGTTAAGTTTGTATAATAAAATGCTGTCAGAAAAAATAAGAAAAAGCAGAGCAAAAACATTGTGCTGCCAGGAGTTCACCATCTTATCCATGCTTTCTCAGGCCTTTGTTTTATCTTTATTGATTTTATATAATGAAACATTTGGAACAGTCTCAGAATGTTCCACAACACTGAGATGTCCTTTTCTGTTTTTATTAGGTACAAGATAATGTCTTCTGCAAATAAAGACAATTTTTCTTGATCACCATACCAATTATATCCTTGAATATGTGAGTCCCTTATTTTCTTTGTCAATGGTTCTAAACACAATTTAAATAAAGGGAAAGAAGACACCTTGCCTGGTTCCTCTGTTCAGATACAAGTTATTACTGAGTAACCCTCCCAGTTTGATCTTTGCCTCTGATCCCTCATATAGTCTCGTAATTTACCTTATTATTATATCAGGGAATGTAAATGCTTCCACTGCTCTACTCATATGATCCCACCTAATTCTGTGAAATGCTATCTCTGCATCAAGACCCACTAACAACAGTAGTATTTTGTTACATCCTGCTTCCCTCTGTGTCATCATTGTTCTATTAATGTTGTCAAATGTTTGCCTCCCCTCCACAAAACCACACTGATCTATATCTATCAATTTTGGCAACACCTTTGCCATTTGTTTAGCCAGTATGGACATAAACACTTTATAATTGTGGTTTAAAATTAAAATGGGCCTAAATAACACTGGGGCTGAAAGGTATTTACCATCTTTAGGTTTTACAGCCACTACAGTTTTTTTTTTCTTTTCCAGGATATTGTTTCCTCAGGAAACTAGCTCCTAGATGTAGTTACTATATATAATTCATCATTTTCTTGTGTGTGTATGGTTGCAGTACTTCTAACATGCAAATAATGATTGGGAAACACTGTTAATTACTGCAGAGTAATTTCTTACCGATTTATAGTGTTCTTCCATTGGATGGCTTTGCTTGTGATGTTTGCTTTCCTTTCCTATTAAGAAACACACTTGGCAAAGGTTGCAGTTGAGACACTTCAAACAACTGTACCTGTGTGACCAGAACAGAAAGAAACAATTAAACAGAGATAGTGTTTTAAACTACAAACATTAAAGAAAATGCATGATTCTATTGCCTAAAATAATTATATTAATCACTTCCCTGCACAAGGGAAACCTCCTTTATTAAGCCGTGTGTTCCTTTTGCAGACTTTGTATTATAAACCTGCTTGATTCTTGATTCTTGAAGGGACTCTAAGCCTGGTCTAAGACAAAGCTAGAGTAGGTTTGTCCCAAACACACACAGTTGTGATCATAAGATTTCAAAGTGTCAGGAATCTGAAATCATTGCTTATGCTGGGGAGATAAGCAAGCTTCCCACATCACCCATTTGAGGCACAGCACCCTCTCATAGCCCATGCTGTGAATTATATAAGCTGCAATGAAGCAACCACAATGGAGAAAAGAGAAATAGATGGGTTTGTGTAATTTATTTTCAAACTGTCTTGCAAATTCAAAAGGGGAAATTGTTCCCAAAATACTTTTTCTTCAAAGCTATATGATTCAAGTCCATCTAATTTGGAAAAAACAATGTCAGAATACCCTCTAAACTAGACCCGCTCATTGCTCATTTGAGCTAATTGTTATCCTAAGTAATGTTATTAATACATTCAAAATATATTTTGCAACCATAGCAGGTTGCTGATTCCAAATATCTTGTGTGGTAGCATATCTGCAGCATCCTGAAAGCAATATAGGACTGCATACAGCTTATAACTTGTGAGATACATGGGGTCTGCATCATGACAAGGGGCTTATAATTTTCCTAGGTCTTGTCCCGCTAACTCATCCACACAACCATTAATCCCTCACCCTTTTTTAGGTCCACCTTGAAGAGAAGTCAGTGGGGAATAATGTCATAAGAATAAATACAACCAAAGTGAACCCACAAATCTCAACTCAAATCCAAAACATTTAAAAACACAAAATTAGAAAAAAAAAACACTTTCTCTTCTATACCTCCCGCTTCTCTTTGCTTAAATAGAGTAACTCCATAGCTATACGGGGGGGAAAGAGCAGTAACCCTGTGACATGGAAAAAAAAAAGCTTTTGCTGTTGCATATGTGAAGCTCCTCATTGCAACAAATTGCAACCAAAACTGCATCTGCAAACCAAAATAGTAACCCTATCCACCAATCAGAAACAATGAATACGAAAAATGTACATCTGCAAACATATATTTGTCTGTCTCTCTGCCTACCTATCTACTTATTATTTCACTGTGTTTTGTTTTATTTTATTTACTACATTACAGGAATGATCTGTTTAGACCAGTCTCAAGTTAGGGAAGGGAGAAAGAAAGAAGTGAAAAATACAAATTGTTACAGTAGACCAATGATACAGATAAATTGAAAGAAAGGGCATTATAAATCATGTGACAGGATACAATACATTTCAAAAATATTACATAAAGAATATATATGTGTACACAGACACACACACACATATATATATATATATATATGTATGTATATATATATATATATATATATATATATATATATATATATATATATATATATATATATATGTACAACTGTTATAATGAAGTGAAATATTCAGAGTAGAAGTACAAATGCAAAGTAGAAGAAAACTATACACAGAACAGGGGCTAGAATAGAACCTGGTGGATCACCACTGTTTAAAAGGCAGGCATTAAAGGAGAAGACCCAATCTTAAATGTAAAGGTTCTGTTTGAGAGAGAGAATTTACAAACCAACTTGAAGTAAAATAACTAAATCCTGTCACAAGTAAGTCTATATGTAGAAGACCATGACTGACAACATCAAAGGCTTTTTTAAATACACAAATATTGTACTTGTGAGTTTACCACTGTCCATATCTAGTAGGACTTCAGCTGCCAAAGACAAAAAAGTCTGTCTGTGCATTTTCCAGAAGACATGTTGCCTCATGGTTAGACAGTTGTAGTTGTGCAGGTATTCTAAAAGTTAATTGTAAATGATTTTCTTTGAGATTTTAACTAAGATGGACAGTACTGAAGCTACATAAAAATCTGAGGTTCTGCTGGGTTAGAGATGTTTGGTAAAGGAATTTACTAAAGCAGTTTTCCTAATAGTTTGCATAATATTTTGGCATTTATAAAGCTTGTAAATATGCAGAAGAATTGTGAATCTTTTTTTTATGTATGCACTTTTTCCCCCTTGTGCCTAAAGTTGCCTAAACATTTTCCTGGTTTGTCTTATCAGACTAGCAGACCATCTTACCCATTGTAGGGGCTCCTTTCTCCAGATGAAGTTTGCCTCAAGATAACACACACAAATGAGTTGGATGATATTTGGGGGTATGGGTCGTCCATGGATAGGTATGCAGGCAGCCATGAATAGTGCTTTTTCTGCCAAATCCCACACACTTGGTTGATCATTTCTGTCCCTTGTCCACTGATTTGGTGGGTGCTACCCTCATGCCAGTGGTCTGAAGGTCTGGCATCAACCATGACAGATTGGGGTAATCTATTTTAAGGATTTTGAATAAACAATGATAATTCACTTTAAACTATTAAACAATCTATTCATGTTAAGATACTGCACTCATCTGCTTGCATTATCCTTAGCCCTCCTCTGTCATTCCATAAATCAAATAAAATGGGAATAGGTAATCAAATCGGTTTCCCTATCCAGTGGGTTACTGGAGTGTACTGCCTTTCTGTTGCTAGAGCTTGAAAAAGGAATTAAGAGTCAGGCTTTTGCACTGCTTCTCTCAAACAGAGATAATTAGAATTGTGGGAACATAATGAATGACCAATGGTAGATTTAGCAGAAAATGGTTTACCTCACTTGTTTCACCCATTTGTTGTGTAAAAAACGCATCCACCCCCAATAAAATGTCTCCCTCCCCAAAGAATAATCAATCAAAAAGACTTGTGACCTCAGAACGGGTTACATTTAGCTGGGGGCGGGGGGTGGGGTAAAAGCTTTACTAACTCAGAGTTTGTTTGGCAAACATAGTTCAGCAAACTAGATTTGGTGAATTGTGTTAAGTTATACTGCATTTCAGAAATCTGTAACAAACCCTTATAATTATTTCTTATTCTTCATGTGGCAGGGGGTGTAAAGGCAGATGCCTTTATTTGGTGTAATTCTATTTCTAAACATTATGAACCCACTCTGTATATTAGATGTACTTACCCATTTTTGCCGAGCAGCTTGGTGGATCAACGGTAAGACATCTGATTCACTGCTGCAGGATCAGGCTATTATCATGACTTCTAGTCATGACATCTAGTAATTGTCTGTCTGGCTGCATTGGTTTTCTTAAAAAATTATGAATCATACTGCAGGCTGCATGTGCTTGCTCATTCTTCTGCTAAGAAAGACAGTAGCCCAAGGGTAAGAGTTCAGATTTCTGACTTAGAAATGCAGAATCAGCATTCAGTACTGACTTCTGCTTATTAGTTGTGTAGCTGCATAGGTTTCCTCTTGGTACTCTAGTTTCCTCCCAACTATTATAATAAATATGCTGTTTGGTTGATTAGGTGCACTAGAATAGTGTATATATCAATATCTATATAGCTATGTATTAACTGACAATTAAATGAAAGAATTTGATTGAAGACTAATTGACTGAAAGCCCATTCGACTTGAAAGCCCACTGGACTGAAAAGCAATTGACTGAAACCCATTTTGCTGAATGACACATCACTGAAAATATTAAACGTAAGAAAATACAACATAAAATGGTGATTTTGCAGGGCTGCAAGACTCCATGCACTCCTATGTGGGGGCTTTGCCTCCCTTAATTATATATAATAACTTCACGGCCACACAACCACTTGAGAAAAGAAAAAGCACCATACACAGTGAATCATTGCTTGTGCACCCTTATGTAGATCAATATGTATATATACATTTAAGTAGTTTTCCATGGGCTTGCACAATTGTATAAATACTGAGCATGTGCGAGCCTGACAGACATTTTGTAGTAAGTTGTTGAGATGTAAGCATGCAAGTCTGTGTAGTCTGTCAATCAATTTGTTTATATTTTCTACTGTTGCAATCTATCCTGATGTGTTTCTATGTAATAAATCATATAAACAAACCACCTCGCCTGTTCGTCTTCAATGGCAAACCAACATGAACGACATAGTGTCAGAATGGGATCCAGAAGTAAGACTGAAAGATATTCAGTTAATATAGAGGAATGGATCATCTCAACTGCACGTACAACTTGCAAAACAGGTCAGAAATGAATTTCAGGTATCAAAACTTGCTTAAATGATTTCTTGCACAAAGAATATAAAACAAAGCATTCAGAACATTCAAAACTAATTTCTAGTTAAACAAAATGTCCAAAATGTCACATATTGATAAAAATATTCAAAATAGTTATGAAAATGTTTGAAACAAAGTCTGAATCACATAAAATGTATAAAATAAGGAAAACAACTACATTTTTTGCTATGTGCTACTTTTTTGCATTAATTAAAGCTATTCAAGATATCTGCAGTATACAGAGTGTTCACAAGTTTGTGCAGTATTACAGTGCAGTTATTTCTCAAAATACAGCCATTTCAAACCATATTTCGCAAAATACAGTATTTCACAGAGTTTATTGTGCATTTGAATGTTATTACAAGTACTGGCTGTGTTGTGTGCATGTTTGTACATAATTCCAAGAGGCATTTTTTCAGTGTGTTTGGGTATACTTTGTTGGCATGACAGATAGATTTTGAAAACCAGCTCCACTTGTCTTTGGTAATAATATTTCACAGAAGTGGGGAGTGTTTGTGCAAGAGTATGATATTTTCATTCAAGCTGCATTTTCTGATAAAGATGACAGTACAAAGGCATTTATTCTGCTTAATTTAGCTGGTTCAGAAGCCATAGAAAGAGAGCGTTCATTTGTGTATGTACCTGCTGTGTTTGCAGGGGAGGGGGAAGCTGCATATAGTGGTACTAGCTGAGTCAAGGGAAGACCCCGAGTGCTTGAAATGTAAATGTAGGGAAATTTGCAACCCCCAAACAAATATTATAATGGAAAGGTACTTATTTTATAGAAGAGATCAAAAGCCTGGGGAAACTTTTGCAGCATAGATAACTGACTTAAGATACAAGGCTAAAACGTACAGATTTGGTGATTTAAGGGATGAGTTGATAAAACATAGACTTGTGTGTGGTATTAAAGATGATGCAGTGAGAAAGATTTTGCTTTGAGACAGTGATTTAACTTTGAATAAGGCCATTGAGATTTGTCAGATATATGAGCTTAGAGAAATTCACACAAATATGCTTACAAATGACAAATGCATGCTTCCAGTATCTTCTAGTGCTCATGCTGATAATATGTAGCAAGTGGTTTAAATAAACAGGCCCAAGCACATGGCAACAACTGTGAGCCCTGCAACAGTCACTGGGAAACCCCATAGCTTTCTAGCAAATTCCAGAGTGCGCACAGTCTCAGTGAAGCACAAGAGTGAGTCAGCAAACTCAGAGCATGTACCCTCACCTAGCCTCATAGTCAACTGCCGTATGCGGTGGCAGGGTTCCTATTGTGAAATCAAACATTAAGAACACTGAATACCAGAAGGACGAACTTGGTAGTTCGAAAGGTGAGAATGTCAAAGGCGCGGAAACCTGAATTCTTTCCTAGGGAAAGAATTCAGTTGGCCATTTCTGCGACTTCTGCATTTTTAGACCGGGTCAAGGTAAGTGTACGAATGGGTAGTGACAAACTTTAGGGTTAGGGCGTGGATCACGTAAGTGTGCAATAGTGATAGACTTTAGGGTTAGGGCACGAGTCAGGTAAGTGTGCAATGGTGACGGACTTTAGGGTTAGGGTGCGGGTCAGGTAAGTGTGCGATATTGATGGACTTTAGGGTTAGGGCGCGGGTCAGGTAAGTGTGCAATAGTGACGGACTTTAGGGTTAGGGCTGGGTTAAGGATAGTGCATAGATAGTGGTGTATGTTAGGTTTAGTGTAGGTTTTGAAGGTGTTTGGTGTGATTGTGTTATGTGCATGTTTTTCGGAACAGCAAATTTTTTCCCTGGGGAAAAAAATGCTGTTTTGAAGTTTCTATGTTATCCGAATTCGATCTTCCAAGTTCGAACTTATGGTGTTCGACATTGTGGAAGTTCGATTTTGTGATATAGACCCTGGTGGCAATCATGTGTCTAAAAGAGAAAAGTGCTTAGCATTTGGTCAACAATGCCACAAATGTAATAAGCGGAATCATTTCAAAAGGTTTTGTAATTCAAAAGAAACACATTCTTTTATCAAAAGAGAACATTCAAAAAGGCAAGTTGAAAAATTAGAAAGCTATGACCCTAATTTTTATGTTGATGGTGTATCAGTGCTTTATAAAACAGTCAATAAAGTAGATTTATGGGCAAAAAAATGAAGTATTTTGTACTGTTCGGACAAATGGAACATCCATAGAGCTCAAAGCTGACATGAGTTCAAAGTGCAATGTTATGTCAGGAGAAACATTTGCTTGTTGCTTGTGATGGTGAAGAAATTTATACTGAAGGTTTAGTAGTGCTTTCATGTTACTGTGCTGGGAACAGCTATGAATTGCAATTATATGTGGTCAAAAGGCATGTACAGTCATTATTAGGCCTCATAGACAGTCTGAAAATGGGACTACTTTCATTTAGTAAAGAAGTCCACCATGTAAGCTTAAAATACCATTGTTTTAATTTCACCCAGTCTATTTTTTCTACCTATGCTGATGTTTTTGAAGACAAACTAGGCAAACTACCAGTTGTGTACTCCATGAAGTTAGACCCTGAAGTCAGTCCAGTTATCAGACCAGCCTGGAACGTTCCTATAGCTATGCAGAACAGAGTCAAAGGCGAGCTAGATAAAATGGTGCAGCAAGGGGTGATATGTCCAGTTGCTGAACCAACTGAAAGGGTATCTTCCATGGTGGTTGCTCATAAGAAAAGCTCAGATGATATCAGAATATGTATTGATCCACGAGATTTAAACAAAGCACTGAAAAGATCTCATTATCCAATGCATACAGTAGAAGTCACTGTTCTTATGCCAAATGTCACTGTTTTTTCTGTCTTAGATGCAAAAAGTTAATTTTGACAAATTTTGCTTGACAAAAAATCCTCATTGCTAACCACTTTCAATACTATTTTGGTAGGTACAGATTTTTGAGAATGCCATTTGGGATACATTCTGCCAGTGAAGTCTTCCAGTGTGCAATGGAGCAATTTTTTTTCTGGGTATCTGTGTGCTGTTATAGTAGATGATAATCTAGTTGGAAGTAATTGTGAAGCCGAGGATGACAGAAACCTCAAGAAATTTCTATAAAGAGCATGTGAAGTGAATCTTAAGCTGAATCCTCAGAAGTGTAAATTCCGGCTACAAAATGTTACTTATGTTGGTCACTTAATTACCAGTTCAAGCTTATGACCAGATCCTTCCAAGCAAACAGCAATTCTTTTGATGCCAGCTTCAAACAATGTTCAAGCCTTGCAATGTTTTTTTGGCATGGTTAACTACCTAGGCAAGTTCATTCCAGACTTGAGCCAACTTTCAGCACTGCTCAGAGAGCTGACATGCAACGATATATCTTGGTCATGGTCAGAACAAGACCAGAGAGCATTTGATGTCCTGAACAAGAGAATTGCCAGTCCACCAACTCTCAGATACTATGATATTCACAAACCAGTTACTCTTTCTTGTGATGCTTCAAAGTTTGTTCTTGGTGCAGATATTCTTCAAGGGGGTAGACCGGTAGACTATGCATCTAGAACTCTAACCCAAACTGAGATGCAGTATGCACAGCTAGAGAAAGAACTCTTGGCAATTGTGTTGATTGTTTGAAGTTTCATGATTATATTTATGGTAGACCTATCCAGATTGAAACAGATCAGCAACCTCGTCATTATTTTGAGAAAGCCTGTGCATACAGCTGCTGCTAGATAGCAACGCATGATGTTGAAACTGCAAAATTATAATTTCAGTCTTGTCTACACAAAAGGCAAACTTCTTTATCTTGCTGATACTTTATCCAGATTGCCCAGAAATACCACAGTGAACAGCATAAAAATGAAAAACTTGATTTTGAGGTCATGGAAGTGAGAATGTTTTCTTCCACACATCTTGACGAGGTTAGAAGACATACAGCCTCAGATCCAGTTCTTCAGAAGCTCAACCACTTTATCACTTTAGAATGGCCATCAAAGCAATCTTGTTTGCCTCATGACTTGCAACCTTATTTTCCTTACAGAGATGAGATTTTGTTTGACAATGGTATCATCACAAATGGTCCTAAAGTGATTGTTCCAAAATCCTTGCAACAAGAGTATATTACTGTCTTGCATCATGGCCACCCAGGAACTGATTCTACCAAAAGAAGGGTGAGAGAACTAGTATTTTGGCCTTCTGTGTCAAGGGACATTGAGAGAGTACTTTCATCTTGTTCTGTATGTAATAGTACTAAGCCAGGTCAACAGAAAGAACCACTTCAGCTAAACCAAATTCTTGAACTACCTTGGTCGGCAGTAGCTACAGATATTTTCGAAAGGAATGGTCAACATTACTTGATGTTAGCATACTCTTATCCAATTGGTTCAAGACTGACCTACTTCCTAATCTAGCATCCAGTACTGTCATTACTAAGATGAAGCATCATTTTGCAGTTCACGGTAGTCCGCACAAAGTTATTTCTAACAATGGTACACAGTTTACAAGCCACCAGTTCAAAAGATTTGCTGAAGAGTGGGAGTTTACTCATGTTACAAGTAGCCCTGAGTACTTGCAGTCAAATAGTTTTACAGAACATTCAGTTCAAAGTGCAAAACAATTACTAGAGAACTCAAAAAGAGACAATAGTGATGTTTTCTTGAGTCTCTTAAATCTCAGAAATATTCCTTGTGATAAATATCGTGGTTCACCTGCAGAGACTTCTGTCGAGACAAACCATAACCACACTACCAATTAACAGTCATCTATTGGTTCCATGTGTCAGGAACAACAGATCAATGAAAACACATCTGTTGAAGAAGCGCTTATCCCAGAAGTCCTATTATGATAAGTCCAGCAAACCGCTCAGTCCATTACGAGAAGAGGAGATAGTGAGGATGCAGACATCCAAAGGTTTTGATCGGATTGGTGTTGTGAAAAGTATATATCCAGAGCCGAGATTGTATATTATGGAATCATAAGGAGTAGACTTTAGGCAGAATCGGAAACATTTGGTCCCGGTGTCCAAGACTGTATTGCAGAATCAGACCTGTGAGAAAGACTCTAAATCTCAGTGAGTTATCCAGCATTCCAGTTCCAAAGAACGTTCCAGTAAATGTCCCTATTCTTGAGAAGAATCCCGAAACTCCAGAATCTGTTTGTTCACCAATGACTTTCCCTGTTGCTAAATCCAGTTCTAATTGCTATATCACTAGATCAGGTCACATTTCCAGACCATGTTCCAGATGCATGGGAATTTGGACATAAGTGTTGCATTTCTTTCTTACTGTCTGTATAATTGCATGTCTTATTCAAATGTCATTTTTACTGTGGGCAATTCAATAAAGACGGAGGGTGCAGATCACTATGTATGTATGCTTTTAAGAAACTTTCCATGGGCTTGGAAAAGTGTATAAATACTGAACGCATAGTCTGACTGACATTTTGTAATAAGCTGTTGAGATGTAATTATGCATGGCTATGTAGTCTGTCAGTACCTGTGAACCTATGAGCCTATGAGTATCCCTCACAGTACCACTAGATAAGACACACACATACACACACACACACACACACACACACACACACACACACACACACACACACACACACACACACACACACACACACACACACACACACACACACACACACACACACACATGCATGGACCACAATACATTTGTTACAATGTTCTGAATAAACCTGTGTTTTGGACTACCTTGGTTTTCTTCTGCTGGTGTGTACCAATATATATATATATATATATATATATATATATATATATATATATATATATATTAACCTACCCTTATGTGGCAGAAAAGGGTCTAACAGCCAGGTCACATACCTAGTTACCAAATAAATTAACTAAAGAAAATTAAAATTAAGCTGGCAGTAAAATACCTTCACAAATTCATAATTTACTAGACTCCATGGCAAGACTGATGATATTAAGATCATTTATTCAAGCAGTTTGAAAGATAGTGAGTTTAGCATGTAGTTAGCCCTGGCAGTAAGTGGAAGCCATCTAGCTTTTAACCGTGCTCTTCAGCACTGGAAAACTATATGAGCCTTAATGCATTAGTTTCAACTGTTTGCAACATGCTAGGGTTGCAGGCAGACAAGAAGACAATCATAGGCTGAGTACATTCCCATCAGGGAATTAATACATAATAGCTTTTACTGTATGGACTTCAGCTGTGTTGTGGGAAGATGAAAAATATATGCTGATTTAAGGTGCTGTAGGACTTTGATTTACTTGCTCAGTGAGATCATGAAAGGTGAGGGTATCATTTAATAGAACATTTTATTCTGCTACTATAGGCAGCTACATTCCAGTGTGATTAGTAATATTTGCCATTGAATATTGGCTAAATATTTTTCTGCACTACTAAATGTAATATATTGCTATTATTTTATAATTAACTTACTGTCTGCACTAATGTTCCTCGTTATTAAAGTTGTGCAGTAGTTTCTCAGAAATAAATTGAGGAGCCCTAATATCTTAATTATGACAATATCATCAGCAAACATGGTAAAAGTTAAACTTGGTAGGTCCCATGGCAAGAGGTCTACACAGACAGAGAAGAGTGGTGAGTCCAAATGAAGCCTGCGCTAGTGGGCAGATGTTTGAAATTGGCCTGTAATCAGCTACATGAGAAGGTGTTGAAACTAAAGCAAGAAGAAGGATCAGCACATGTTTAGGAGCACAAGCCTTGGAGATAATGTTAAATTATAGATGCAGGCTAATAGTTCTGCTACTATTTTGGCAACCTTGATAAGTTATGGATGTAGATAATGAAGTTAGAAATTGTGATTCAGCTATAGGTTAGTGAATTTTCTTAACTGACTTCTTTAAAGTAGAATGGTGGATTTGCAGCATTTAAGTAATGGGTTAAGGGGTTAGAAAGTAAGCTTTCCAAATCTCTTTGATTTTGTAGTGTGGGAGGATTGTAACCTGCATGATATTTATGACCTAAAAAACATTTTATACAAGGTCAGGATAAGTAGTATGCAATATCAGCCCTTCATCTACTGCTGCTGTTACAACTTTATAGACTTCAACAAGATTCAAAATGAAAGATTTCCTCTAAACAACTCATAATGTTCCATTATCTAAAACTGGAAAGTCCCAAGTATCATTCTAGATGAATTATGGCTTTGTACCTAATTTTACATAGAATGCTGGAAAGGCTGATGGATGTAAAAATGTTTGGTGTGATTTGACTTCCCACTTGTGAACTGAAAACACTACATCCTGTCATCATAGGTCAGGGTTATGCTCACATGCTAACATTTGGATTAACAGGACTGATATAGGTTTAGTTTGGCACACTGTAGTAGTGATGTAGCAGATGACCTGGGTTAGTGGCTAAGGCAACTGATGGAGTGGTAGGGAAGGGTGGTCATTACCATCCTGGGGTGGGGTGTTTACTGTGTCTATACTTGGGGGAGGCTTGGGAAGACACATGGGTAGGAGTGCCAAAAGATGGTATAGGGTGGGGATTTGACCGAGCTGAGATGGAGTCAGGGCAATGGAGAAATTTCATTTCAGAGATATGTTAAGACCACACAGATAAACACTTCATTAATGGCTTATTATCATGTCTCTGAATTGACTAATACACTGTACAACCTGACTGTTCTCTTTTCTCCTTAGCAGCCCACACACTTCATTAACAAAGGCATGCATCTGCACAGATATTCAGACACCCGTGTAGATGTGTGCTTACACACACACACACACACACACACACACACACACACACACACACACACACACACACACACACACACACACACACACACACACACACACACACACACACACACACACACACACACACACACACACACACACACACACACACACACTCATTCACAAACAAGCCCTGACATTCACTCACACTTATGGAAACATGTTCAGGCACACTTAAACACACACACACACACACACACACACACACACACACACACACACACACACACACACACACACACACACACACGCATGCTGGGGATCCCCTAACTACAGGACTGTGACTACTGAAACAGACAAACATGCTTCCAATCTTGACATCTCCTACGTACCTTCTGTACTGCAACCACACACACACACATACATGCACACACGCACACACACACGCACACATACACACACACACACACACACACACACACACACACACACACACACACACCTTCACACATACTATACACACACACACACACACACACACAAACACACCGCCACACATATTATGCACACACACACACACACACACACACACACACACACACACACACACACACATGCAGATTCATGATTTCCCTACTTAATGGGATGAAAAGTTGGAAAGTCTGCAGGAGTGGCCCTGCCAAGATGATTTAAACTGGGCTTCACAATTGTTAGGCAGGCTCTGGTTTCATTGTTTATTTTGTGTTAATGCCTTGTAGTTTAAGTCTATAACCATCTGTTCATCTGAGGAATAAGATGTTCAGGAATGGCAGAGAAGGGGAGAGATAAAAGCTGAGAAGAAATCTGCATAAACCAGAGTCAAAGGTGTTACATCAGGGAAGAGGATGGGCACTTACTAACTAAAATTGGAGAACAAATAGATCAGAATCTAGGTTAAGTGCTCTGGAAGTTAAGATAGAGACCTTTAGGAGGAGAGCTGGTGGACTCATGCATTATAGAAAGAGGAATGCAGAATGGAGGAGAAAATAAAGGAGTAGGGTAGGAGAAACTGAGTACTGCTCATTGGCTATCTCAATTTTCCAGCAGTAGATTGGAGGATTCTGAATTCTAGAAAGAGAAATTGGGAGTTGGCAGAGGTCTTTAATAATGAGAGGTTCAGCCAGGTGATGCAGGACTATAGCAGAAAGGGCAGAATTCTGGACATGGTCCTAACCAATGAAAAAGGTGCCATGGATGTCTCAGATAAGCTATGTTAGCAATCAAGAAAGGTTAGGAATACAAAGGTGACAATGGCATGGGATTTTCAGAGAGTGGATTATGCTGTGGTGGGAGAAAAGGTCAAGCAGGTTATGAGGCTGCAGCAATTCAAGGAAGTAAGTAAAATATGGAAATAGATCAAGGATGGCGTACTTGAGAATATAAACTAGACTGAGCAAAAGAAGAAAAATGACAAAAAGAGAAAAATGATGATGCTACAGAGGGGTTTAAGGAAAGCAATTAGGCAAAAGGTGGGCTTATAAGAGCTTGAAAAGGATGGATGGTAAGGGGGAGGGAAATCTACTTTAACAACTTGAGTTTCAACTGCTCAAGTTCCAACAACTCACTGATCATCCCCAAAATGCATATACTAATGACTGTCAGTGAGTTAAATACATCTGTTTGTTTTTGCAGAGATCAACACCCCCTCCAACATGGGTCTCTGCTTTCATGCCTTCAGTCTCCAAATATACTGACTTCAAAGTCACATAGTTTCATAGTTTCATAGTTTAGTACTAGGCTATCTGCCCTGGGGCATTTGTAAGCCTAGCCATAGTGATGTGGCTTTTGCCACCCCATGAAATGGTGCAAAAATGTACAGAATAAATTTAGAATACTGTGCCTCTGTCTAGTAGTGACACAATGAAGGTCCCCTTATATAATAGAATTAGTTTACTGTGCCCCTGTCTAGCAGTGACACAGATGTGACCCCTGGGGTAAACTTACGATCTCCCATCCACTCATCAAGATTTCTCTTGAAGAGAGTCAGTGAGGGGCTCTGCCTAATATGAACTGGGATCTTGTTCCAAAGCATGGGAAGCCTCTGGGTTATGAATCTATCCCTCCAGCATGTCCTATTCATACTTGTGCTGAGGTTTAAGTCTTTAGCTCTTGTGGTCCTGATGGATTTGGATTTTTTGAGATGGAGCATATCCATCAGATCCTGATTGGACATGGCCTTGTACATCAGGCAGAGATCACCTCTGAGCAGGTGGTATGCTACTGAATAGAGCTGAAGTTTCTTTAGTCTGGCAGAATAAGACATATGTTGGAGACCCTTGATCCTCTTGGTGAGGTACTTTTGTGGTCTCTCCAGCTGTTGCAAATGCCGGGTGAGGTACATACCAAATGGGGCATTGTACTCAATCATGGGTCTGATGAGGGAGGAGTATAGGGGTACAATGACATCCTTGGATCTGGATGTGAATCCCTTCATGATGAGGTGTGCAAGGTAGAATGTTTTTCTAACCAATTTGGCAACGTGGGTGTCAAATGAGAGGTCGCTGTCGACTTGGGTCCCTAGGTCTCTGATTACTTTTTCCGTACTCAGTGGTTGCTGTCTATGTGATAATTTGTGGGTACTTTGTTTTTCCCAAAGGGGATGACTATACATTTTTTTGGCATTTAGTTTAAGGCCGTGACTCCGGCACCAGTTGTCCGTTTCTGTGAGGCCTTTTTGTAGGATGTATGTGTCCGCTGGTATATCGACTATGGCGCCTAGTTTGCAGTCATCTGCGAACTTTGTCAGCCACAGCCCTCCCATGTTTGCTTTAACATCTGAGAAATAAATGCCGAACAAGAGGGGTCCCAGGACAGATCCCTGTGGGACACCACTTGTGACTGGCTTTGAGTCTGACATTGCTCCAGCGATTTTAACTTTATGGGTTCTGTCCTTTAGCCATTGTAACTATATTTAAGGTCTGCATATTCAAACATACTGAAATACCCAAGCTTTGAGCAGGAGGAATATGAGCTACTAAAAGAGAACCAGTGGTGGCTACTACAAGGGTAAAAAAACAGTGTGAGGGCATTAGAAGGAATGTTTAACTGAAGTTGGTGTAAAGGCATAAGAAGGAAAACAAGGACATTTTCAGGTACATAGGATGCAGGAACAAAAATGCCCATTCTTAAGAGAGAAGCAAGGGGGATTGCATATGACTGGGTAAAAGCAGATCTACTTAATGAATACTTTGATTCAGACCTCAAAGAAAACAAAAGCAAGGTGCCGTGGTAGGAGGCAGGAAGGTCAGAAAGTTATGAACAATGGGCAGTCACCAGGATAGAGAGGGAAAAGGTAGAAGAGGATTTTGCTGCCTTTAGGGAAGATAAACACAAGAATCAGATGGGTTATTTCCCAGACTCCTCAGAAATGTTGCCATTGTGCTTGCTAATCACATGACAGAGCTCTTTAATGGATCACAGGCTAGTAAACAAGTACTTGATTGTACAAGGGGTGAAGAGTAAAAATATGGGGAGCTAGAGACCTCACAGCTTAACAGCAGTGGTAGGGAAAGCCATGGAGAGAATCCTGAGATGAAGGTTAGTATAATTTCTAAAAGACAACAATCTCCAGGGCAGCAGCCAGCATGGGTTCATGACCAGAAGCAGCTGTCAATTAAACTTAATCCAGTTTAAGACTGGGTTACAGGTGAACTGATACCAGCAGGCATAAGCAAAGCATTTGACTCTTTCCCACACTGGTTACTAATGAGAAAACTGGAAGGGCTGGGGTTAAGACCAAGACCTGAGAACTGGATAGCTGCATGTTTAAAAGGTTGGGCAGAGAGAACTATGGCCAGCCAATGAGCCAGAATTAGGAACTTGACTATTGGAATACCTAAGCAGTTTGTCCAGGACCCAGTACTATTCAAAGTGTTTGTCTCAGTCATATCTAAGGGAATAGAGAACAAACTTGACACATTTAGTTCTTAATGTGGACCCAGAGAAAGATGCAGCAGTCAAGGATGGTGAAAGAATCAGAGGAAGCACTGGGAAAGGCTGGCCAAGTAAAAAGTGTAATTTTCGAGGTTTAGTGCAAATAAATGCAAAGTGTTGCACATAGTCCATGCCAGGTTTATTGTGACCTATCAGCTGGGAGGAGTAGAATTCATGGCAGCAAGTCAGGAAAAGGGTTGGGGAGTGTTTACACCATGAGCACAAGAAAGAACATGACAGCAGCAGACAGAGTGCTAGGATGTATCCTCAGGGAGAAAGATTCCAGGAAGCAAATAGGTACAGCTTCCACTTTAGTGGGCCATGGTTAGATCATGCTTTGAATGCTGAGTACTGTATGCATTTCTGAAAACCATACAGGGAAAGGGAAATCTACTTGCTTGTTCAGAATTTAGATGGAAGCCTACAGAGAGAGATCCTCTGGCTGGAAAAAATGTGGCTACAGGAGCTTGGAGATCTTCTCACTTGAGATCAAAAAGATGGGGAAGATATGATACCTGTGCCCAAGATCATTTCAGGATGATTTGATTAGAGTTAACATGAACAGGAAGAGCAGGTGTGGAACATAAAGACACCTGTGGTACATTGTAGGTGCTAACTATTCCCTGGATTTTTGAAGGTGGCTGTAGACTTCTGGAATGGACTGCTGGAATGAGTAGCAGAAAGGGCATTGATACAGGTATTAAAGATGATATGGAGGAAACATGGTGAAAGGGTAAGAAGAAAAGGCAAATTTGGAGTGTAATTGATTTATACATTGATAGATGATTCTGTTATTATGATTTGGAGCTTGATGTGTTCTTTTTGTGTGGTTCTGGGAATCAGTCTGGAGGTGATATGGTCCCTAACAAATACAGAGATGTCACAACAGTTGTCATTAGGTCTGAAGACATGGTAGTCTCAAAATCCGTCTATGGGGGAGCACTATCTGAGCAATGAAACCAAGTTTCAGTATTATACTGATACGAATATGCTCTGAATGGAGGAGAGCTTTGTGGTCAAAGCAGTTTGTTGTAGATACTTCTGGCATTGAGAAGCGTCACCTTAATGTAATCCTGTTGTGGATTTGATATGTTAGTTACATTGGGATGGTCATTTGTTTGATTCTGCCTGCAAAAGGCACTATGGGAGTAGCAAAGGCTTTAGCTTGTATGCAGAAACCTTGGAATGAGAGGTGCAGGTCATCATTTTCAAAGCAATCAGAATTGCCAAACATCTCCTCCCACTCTGACACATATTGGCTCCCCCTAGAAAAAAAACATCAATTATTTAGCTAATTGCTGAAGCCATTTATCTTTTGTTTGTATTTAGGCATTATTTTTTTGGAGAAGAATGGAAGGATTCCACTCAGGATCAGAGTTTTGCCTGCATTTGTTACATGCATTGAGAGTTCTGATATGTCTCTGCATATTCTTCACTGTTTTATGTCTCAAGCCATTCACACACAAGTGGGTCACCACTATGTCATAGCCACACTTGTTAAATAAAATGGTCTTAATGTCCCTTGACATATCAGAGATCCTAGCACCTGAGAGGCAAAGTCTTTCTTGGGGGGGGGGTCTTTTAATATAGTTGACTTTATATGGCATCATGAACTCATTGTCTCTGTCACTTAATGACCCAGGTCAGAATATCTTGTAAGACTGTGTTCTAAATGTAAGTAGTTACATAGTTGTGTGTGCGCAAGTGGGTTGAATTTGAATTCATAATAACATTTTCATAGCAGAAATCCTTACAGGTCTGCTATGTTCATCTGTACCATGGAATAGTTTTCATAGTGTGAGAGGGTGTCATTCTTAAATATTATATCAGTAATAATATTTCACAGCAAAAACTGACATAAGGGTATTACTGTAGTATGGACACAGACTAGAAATAAACATTGTACTATGCTAGTCTTAATGTTGAACAAAAGTTTTATGCCAAGTGTAGGTTATTTGTACAGTATAATATTAGGACAGATGCCACATTATTTAGTCACAGTATGTGGGTATCTGCTCTTACTCTCCTCTTTGGGTTATGATTCTGTTAATTTGTACACATTTCGAGGGGTCAGGTAACACTGACGGGCAATATCATATCCCACAATGAACCACATACAGTGTGAAACAGGATGCTTTATAAATCTCAGACATTACCTAATGTTATGTCTATACTGAGGCAGGAATATGATTATCTTTCTCCATACACATAGTTAGCATCTTATAAACATATGCTTGAGCAAAAAATGGCACCTGCACAACTATATCAAACAATGTCATGGAAAGAGTGTGAAAACAGAGATGCATATGATAACAGCAAAATATATGTTCATTTAGGGCAATTTTGTATCCTGTGCACAGAAATACCTAGAATCAAATGTTCAATGGAAATATTTTTATGAAAAGTTGATTTTATACAATTCAGATACAGACATCAGCAGAGCAGTACATTTCTTTATAAGGCACATTTTCTCCACACGCAATATTCCAAATAAGGAAAGGTAGATAGCGACAGGTGAGTAAATAGATTATATAGACAGACAGATAGCAAACATTCATCAGTTTTAAGTTTTGGTTAAAATAACAAAAAAAAATAACAACAAACTAGAAATACCTCATGTTTTACAACTAAGGAAGACAGAACCAGTTTATTTGACCAGTTTTTACTTTTGTTGCTTTACAAGTAAGTTTTCTTTTTGGCATTATACATGCAACAGTGTTACTATTATAGAGATTCATTGAATTATAATGAGGCCAGAACTTTGTTTAGACAGTTATAAGGCTGTCCAATTCATCAGACTCATGGATTCAAAACAAAGCTGTGATCTCTTTCTGTTGATATGGACATGCACCATCTCTGGCAATGATTTAAGGTGTGTCTGGCATGAACAGGACAACTAAGTACCCTGATGTCCCAACAAATATGGCAACACATACAGTATTAACTACAGTTCTCATGAGACTAATATGGAGTTCCAAAAGAATGCCACAATGACACACATTAAACATGGCAGACTGAAATGCTGGCATTCTGTGTAGGAGTGTGTTTTGGCATGAACTAGTGACAAGACATATGTGGGGGGATTCATAAAACTTAATATGAGGTGTACGCTATGTGTATACCTCCAGGTCTGAAGAAGTCTATTTGTAGATGAAGGTGCTTACTGGATGATTTTATCTGTTTTTGTGGATTAACACAATTTTTACCAGTTCATTATTTTGGTTGTTTTTCTGTTTGTACCTCGAGGTAGCTTTTCTGAATTCAAGAATAACCCTACCACAGTGTTTTTCCTACCTATTCACTTAGAAAGATTACTCAAAGAGTACACATACTGTGCACCTTGTGGTAACCTTTATGAACACCACCCCCCACCTCATGTGTAAATGACAACAGCACTAAAGTTTGGCATGTCTTTACCCTCCACCCATATAGAAAGACTCTGAAACTTCAGTAACTCCAGAGTAACAAGTTGATTTCAGACATGCTACTTCTGTTATGTTTTGGAGAATGAACTCAGTAACATTACAGTATGTTTCTATAATTAATTATTAATTTCATATCTACAGAGAAAGTCTGACACCATTTCAATACTATCTTTTCCTGCCCCCACTGGGAAAATACATTTCAGTACTTGTCCCGCTGGAGGCCCTGTAACAATATCATTATTTTGAAAGAATAGTCTTTGGATTTTTGCTCAGACATGGTTGATAAGGCCTTGTTTAACAAACCTGAGTCCAGTGATAGGGAAAATCTTGCAAATACTGCATTTCACAGGATGTACGACAGCTTCAGTAGCAGATATTCTGTACAGAGTAGGAATCCAAAGGAGGAGCGGAGGCTCTGACTGAAGCCACATCATGAACTGTTCTTCATTAATTCCTGGGTTCGAAACCTGTCAATTACAGTTTTAATAACATATTATTCACTCACTATACAAGTACTGCAAAGCATATTATCGATTTTTGGACAATCTTTTGATTCTTTGGGAAGGTGCATTTGATCAGTTTGTGGCATTTTATGATTTTTTTTGTCTTTTACTTACCATTATGATTATCAAAAAATTGCATCTTTAGATACTGAGTTGTGCAAGGGAATAGGCAGCAAGTTTTCTATCTCACTATACAGAAAACCTACCTGTTGTAATTATTTTCTGTTTTGTACCAGCTGTCATCTCATGCACCAAAAAAGAGGCATTGTTAAGAGCCAACTTATTTGTGTGTTAAGATTGACATCTGAGGACAATACTTGTTTGTCGGAGTTCAACAAAGTTACAAGGATGTTTGCTAAGAGTGGTTACCCCAATGACCTCCTGGAACAAGTAAGTCAGGAGGTTTGGCTTGGTAGACAAATTAAATTTGCACTGATTATTTTGCATGGACTTGAGGGTATTAGAGAGTGTAAAGACACCACTCCCCTCAACCTAGAGACTATTATAGTCTTGCAATACATGGTTGATGTTAAACAAATAGAGAAAATTATTAGAAAAAAAATGGTGGTATTTTTGAATGTGATGATGTTACTAAGGCACTGTTTGACAAAAGTGTTAGTTTCACGTCTAGAAACAAATCTAATATAAAAATGTTACTTGAAAAGTCTGGTAGTAAGTCCAAAGGTGTGCCAGTTACTAGAAGGTGTGGGTCATGTCATTTTTGTCCTTATATTAACATCAACTACACTGGATTCTTAAGGGGAATGTTGGGACAAACTGATGTTACTAAAGTTTGCACTTGCAAGACATCTAGAGTTGTACACATGGCTTCCTGTGAGGCATGTTCAGCCTTCTACATAGGCAAAACTAAAAATGCCTTTTCTAAGCGTATTTATCAGCACTTGTATAGTATTCAGAAAGGTGATTGTAAAAGTGCACTTGCAAGATACTCCTTGACTTGTGAGGGATTTACAAAATTGACCTTCCCCAGGATTCACGAATCCTCCGTGAAAGACTAAAGTAGTCTTACATGGAAATGCCAGTCTAAGAGTAAGACGGCAGTGCGCCATGCATATTAATGAGGGCGTGCTGTCTCAACTCAAAGGCTAACACGGAGCATGCACGAGTGCAGGGGGCGTGTCGGACTGCCGAGCAGTCCAAAAATCCACGTCCCTGCAAGTCTCTCAATTGGGAAATGTCAACTGACATGAGCGAGTCCACTCAAATGTGTACATACCCAACAGTACACTCCCCCACATTCTAAACCCCAGTACAATTCTGAAATGTAAAACTTTTTTATTTTTTTTTATTATTCCCGATATAGCTGCCCGTATTTTCACGTGTTTGTCTGGGTTTGCCCATTGCTTAGCTACTGTTAGCAGTCAAGACACTGAAGAGGATAATAAGAAACCTATATACAAATTAGGCAAAATAGCAATAGCGTAGTGGTAGAACCTTTGCACAAAGAGGAGGCATTCCCGGTTTGAGTCCGACCACTCCCCTTTTTATTTTCTGTTGGAAATCTGTATATGAAAAGAATTCCTGACATTTATCATTGAAATTTTAGTAAAAAGCATTGAAATGGCCAATGTAGTAGTGAACGAATTTTATATATATATATAAGAAAGTGAAATGGTTATGCATACTGATGAATGCATAAGTAACGTATCTTAAGCAATGTGAAGCACTACTAAGCAAAGTTTACCAGTATTAAGCACATTTCAGTATAATTGCTCATAGCTTAGCACTGCTTTAACTAGCACAGTAGCTTTGTGTGGAGCTGCGCATAGCGCCAACTAGCACAAACAGAACATGTTTGCGTGTATCTGCTCACCGCGCTAACTAGTGCAACATCGGGCAACGTCGAGCAACATAGAGCAATGTTGGGCAAAGTTGAGCAAAGTCGGCTAAACACAGCCACACCTCCTAGCTGGTCTGGCCAGTAGTAAAATAAAAGGCAATGACAGACCTTGAATGCGGGATACTGTGCACCATAATCACAGTACTGAATCACTAAGCCATGACAGCTTTTCATATGCATGCACTTTCAACACACACATACATATCAATAGAAGTTTACCCATTGCTAAGCAGGTGTGCTTTCAGCTGAGTTTCTTCAAAACCGGCCAATCACAGATAAGTGTGGGAAATGAGGCATATTTAAGCTCCATAGGTGGGAATACTTGCCATGACTGGTTATAGCTCTCATCTGCAGTCAGCATGGCCGGTGTTGGAGAGGGCTCTCGATTTCGAGTGCAACGTTGGGGCATTGAGGAGTCAAAAGTAATGGTTTGGCTCCACGTCCATAATCATGAGGAGAGACTCCTGCAGGGCCAGTTCCAAGGCACCCAATACAAAGCGTAAGCCTGGAACCGTCTAGCTCATGATCTCATCAGTGCCACAGGCATCCCTCGGACTGGTGAGCAGGTCAGACAACACTACTCAGACCTGAAGAGATGCAAGGAGGACCGACTGTACCAGTGGATACAGGAGGCCCGTGGGATGGAAAATGCCCCACTACTGAGTAGGTAGCCATGGAATGAAGTATGCAAGAATTGCTATTGTAGTCTATATTATGGATAGGTATGTCTCAATATCACTTCATTTACTTCACAGCTGCAGGTGTCTGTGCTGCGAATCAGCAAGCCTATGCAGATAGGCTGCTAAGGCTGCGCCACCAGGCAGGTTAGTAATTATTCTGCATGTATTGTTATATAAAATAAGTGAGAGAGCCTGAAAAAAAGTGTTGTAGCCCAATAATAA
Source organism: Protopterus annectens (assembly GCF_019279795.1). Classification (NCBI taxonomy): domain Eukaryota; kingdom Metazoa; phylum Chordata; order Ceratodontiformes; family Protopteridae; genus Protopterus; species Protopterus annectens. Next base: position 1,713,285,137 of record NC_056739.1, on the reverse strand, counting down.
AGGTATAATAAGTCTTGAATAACTTCTCTGCATGCACTGTTATATAAAATAAGTGAGAGAGCCTGAAAAAGAGTGTTGTAATCCATTAATAAAGGTATAAGTCTTGAATAATTTCACTGCATGTACTGTTATATAAAATAAGTGAGAGAGCCTGAAAAAGAGTGTTGTAACCCATTAATAAAGGTATAATACGTCTTGAATAAGTCTTCTGCATGCACTGTTATATCAAATAAATGAGAGAGCCTCTAGAAAAGTGTGTTATGTAATTAATAAAGGTATAATTCCTGGAGTGTGTCCGTGTCACTTTCTTTGATATGTTGTTATACTCTTGCATTATAGAAATAGTACTGTTGTATTAAGCGCTGTCAACCCACACTTGGGTAGGCCCATATAAAGTGGATGAAGGGAGTGCCAGTAGCTGTTAAGCATATATACAGTCCTCAACTGTTGGTTCATGGCCGGCATGTACAGGTTAATCTGGCACATGAGTAGCTTGTTATTGTGTTCCCCAGAAATGTCAGTGTGCTGCTAGAAATGTAGGGAGCTGTTAAAATATAACTGATAATGTCACCTGAACTCATCTAGATATGTAGATATATAAATATAATATATAAATACGTAGCAGTAACATCTGCATCCTGGACACTTTGTATGTCAGATACAGGTCAGGTATATAAAGAACTAGCAAAACCCATTTCACAATTTAACGGACATTGCCTAGTGTAATAATACATGTAGGGGATATATACCTGCAGTCAATAGGAATGTAGTGTAAACTATAAGTATATATAAGTTGTTAATGGAGGTATCTTTTTACACCCTACTGTATGTGCATAAACAATGCAATTCCACACCTCAATGGGTATGTCTAATCTCAAAACATTTGTTGGGACATATGTCCGATTGGTTTATAAATATCTGCATTTACTTTGATGCATGTGCCCTGTTCAAATACCACAATCTTGGTGGCCTGTTGCCACCAATTAATCCTGCATGCTGTTGGAATGCCCACTGTTGTTCTATATATGCATGTGTTATGCTTGCTGTTCAACCGTTTGAAACCCGGGTGTGTTGGGTTAATGGGAATACTACTGCATGCTTTTACAACTAATTTGGAATGCTGTTGGCTGTTACCAACCCATGTTGTCATTAAATCCTCCTAAACATAGAACGTATGGGAAGGCCGGTCCCAGCGGACCCACCTGTCCCACCTCAGCTGGCGATGGCACCTGGCAGCAGCAGGTCTAGTGCCCAGCCCGGGACCTCCTCCTCCATTGGGCCTGTGCCACCTTCAGGTGGAAGCACTGCAGGGGATGGGGCTCATCCCCCCATGCAAGTGTGGGCAGAGGAGGGCCTTCTCTCACCCTCCAAACAGTCCAGGCTGTGGTGCATAGGGAGATCCAGCGTTCTGTCACTGATCCTCTACGCCAGCTTGAGGCACGAGTGGCGCAACTCACGGGTGAGCCTGCCCCTCCTACCCAGTCCCCAGCACAGCCACCCTCTGGTCTGTGAAGGTGCAGTGGTGACTGCCCATGGGTGGGGATCTCAGTTCCACTGTTGCCATCTGTGGGCTCATGGGCTTGCGGTTTCCAAACATCCTTCCCCGTCAATGTTGTTCACCCCCCCACATGTGTCATATTCCACCCCTGTATGCATCTTGTCTGTCCTGTCTGTTTACCTCCCCACCCTACCTCCCCAAATATACCTACATCCCCTACCTCACATTCCATTCTCACCTGGAAAATGAAAAAAAAGGCAATCTGTTCCAAAAAAATTGCGCCCCATACATAGCTGTCCATTTTGCACACGTCTGCTGGACATATAAAATGTAATTTAATTGGCAGTACAACATACTTTGTTGTCCTCACCCCCCTCTCAGGGGTGGAAGGTTTCATATTTCCCTCCAAAATTATTGCATATGCACAGCTGTTGCTGGAAAAGAAATGGGCAGCTATGGTCCTTCCCTACACCTGTCCTGCACATCCCGAGCTGTTTTCCCTACTGTCTTTCCCTCTTTGTGCCTCTTTTTCACCACTGTCCTATCTCCCCATTTTCTTTTATTTCAAAGAAATGAGCGTGAGGGTTAGTGGGAGTAAGCACTTTTAAGCAGTAGTTAGCGGGTTTGCTCGAGTGTGCGCTTGTGTGCGGTTAGCTAAGCATTGCTAAGCTTCGCGCAAACCCATGCAAACCTGCTTACAACTGCTTAAAAGTGCCTTAGTAACCCTGCATGTGAGGGCCTTTGTTCTGCTCAGCAGCAAAATGAAACACCTCTGTCAGTCTCGAACCCCCAGACCTTGGACACACTAGACTGCATGAAGTACCACTAAGCCACAGTAGATATACATCAAGCTGTTGCTGAAATAGCTATATAATGCATCAGAATGAATGAATGTAAAGGAAAGATAGGACTGCCATAACACAAAACCTGTTCTGTGGAACTTTACCAGCAGTTGTTGTGGAATTGCATTACATGACTGTGATAAGAGAACCAGCCATTCTAGCAGTAAATGATGTTACAGCAGCACTTTACAACCCCCACACAGTATCACAGCAGGACAAACAGTAGCATATCTGATTAGGGCAGAGGACATACATCCCAACTGTGACTACATTTCAGGGATGTCCCTGATTTTGAAGCATATGTTAGCTGTGTCCCTCTGAATCCCCTGAAAAGTATTGACGTTAGGCAGAAAGATGGGGTATTACACCTAATGAATAATGACAATATGTAGGAGTTAGACACCGCTTGTACTTCAGAAAAGGGATAGTAATCCATATGCACTGGTTCTCTCGAAGTCTCCACAAACTGTCTCTAATATTTTGAAGGTGTACCTCACTTTTACCTACCTTTACCTCACTTTATTCAAATATGTACCTGAGTGTTTCAGAGGCCTGGTTGAGGCAGAAACACACAGGCATATCAGCTTTTCTGCTGTTACACACTGTGCAAATAGCTTTGGAAGGAGTTCCACAAGCATACCCTTATGTAGGAGTACAACATTGAAATACCAAAGGATGTAGCCATGTACTGGTAGCAAACAACTGTAACAATGCCATTGTACCAGTGCTGAAAAGAACTGTACTTTGCACAGACAGAGAATAACAACCTAACGTCTGGCTACCATCTGGATAGGTCCACAGTTGGGAGCTATGCAGACAGACTACTTGCCTTGCTAAACTAACAGGTACACAGCAACCCTTTAAGTCCAGCAAGATAACATTCACACAATAATACATAATGCTCTCTGTATGTCTGCATCCCCACCCAAATGTACAATATACCTGTGTGTTCAGGGTCTACCAAGGATGTACGTAGGCATACTCAGTACGGGAATTGTTCTGTTTTCTTGAGCATCCTGTGCTAATGTCATCAATAAAAAAGCACAAACTGTGCAGAAGTGAGTACATTAATATTCACAGTATAGCAGTTCACAAACAGTTCATGTGCCAAATGAATACATCTCAATAACTACTTTTGTATGGCAGTTAATTGTATAAGTAGAAAAGAAACTACATACTCCCATGTATCTTGTGTTAGCATTTGTAGGGGTGAGTACAATTCTACACTGACAACTGTGTACTGGAAGTGGCAACATTCAGGTCTGAGTACAACATTTAAATCACTGGCTACACCCTTAGCTTCAGATATAAGAACTATACCAACCTTCTTACTTAAACAACGGTGTCCACAGCAAACTAGCATGGGCTCCACTTTGGAAAGCTGAAAGGGCTACGCCTACCTGACATAGCAATTTATAGCATTGGGTTGCTATGACAGTGAGTACTGCAATTACCACACAGCAGGCTGCATGCAATTACCAAATGGTGGCCACCAATTGGTGCAGAGGCCATCACATGCACATGTGCAGATACCTATAAAAGCAGGCTGTACTTGCTGCCCACACACGCAATCATTCCATTGCAGATACTGAGAGAGAGACAGAGACAGAGAGAGAGAGAGAGACACACACACACCCACATCAACAGAAAAAAAAAGCCAAAGACACACGGAACGTAATACTAGCAACACATACAAAGGAAAGGTATGTAACAGATATGTATTTACTGGCATGTAGTAGATGTTTTTGAAGAGTACTCTACATACTTTGAAATATCCATATGTGGCAGCAATACATATCTATGCACAGATGCCCTGCATAACTACTGCCATGGACAAATCAGTGTGTAGCTGTGTGCAGTGGGACATAACTGTGATATATATAGCTCAGCATTAAATGTCAAACATCTGATCTGTGTTCTGTACAGTAGTGTGGACAATGGCTGTTTGGGGGAGTAGCGCATACAGCTATATAAACATGGATGTGACAGAGTAACACATGCATGATAGTCATATTAATGTGCAGCTTAGCATTGACAAGTGCTGTACCAGGCTAGTATGCTAATCTGGCATTTGCAGCTATATATACACCCTATAATATTACTGTGTGCTCACATGTGACACCTGTTCATGTTGCAGCAAGGCCCAACAGGTCAGCCGTGAGGTCCAGGGACTTACAACAGTGTGGACCTTGTGTGTGTATGGCACACACATACGGAGAGATATATCTGAGTCAGATATATTAGCATCTGTACATGTGCATAGAGCAAGGGACATACTGCAACTGTTTGTGAAGGGTGGTCATATATATGTTGGTGAAGGTTGTTATGTGCATATTTGTATTTAGGTTGTAGTGTGTGGCAAACAAGACAGCATACAGTGCTGGTATATGACATGTGGTGGTTAAACGCTGTGGGTGTGATTTGTTAGGTTTGCAGTGTTACAGCCAGTGAGGCCTGCTAAAGCTACATGGGCTGAGAACACATTCAATGCATTTCGCACAAGACTGTGCAATATTATTACATAACTGTATACCTCACATCCTTTGCATAATTGATATTCCCACCATGAAAGGTGGACTGCATATGTGCCAATATGTATATCTATATGTACACCAATAGATGTTTATATGTATGTGTATATATATATATATATATATATATATATATATATATATATATATATAGAGAGAGAGAGAGAGAGAGACAGAGTCATATTTACTGCGACAGATGCCTGGTGACAAAGCCATGGTCTCAAGCTCAATGTCGAAAATGCATTGGCATCCCTTTTGGTAAAAACTCTGTACCCATGAACTACCACATAGGTGGTAGTCGACTTAACACCGAAAGTGTGATAAGAGACCATGGGACACAGGTGGACAATAGTCTCCCCTTTGACAATCACAGTGCCACACTAGTCATGTAATCTGTCTACGTGGCACACCTCATCACAAAAGGTGTGTCATCCAGGGAAAAACAGGTCAGTGTTCCCCTCTACTCATCACTCACAAAACCCATTATAGAGTACAATGCCCCTTTTGGTATGTACCTCACAAGACATATACAGCAACTGGAAAGGCCACAGACATACCTCACAAAGAGTATTACCGGCCTCAAACAGATGCCCTATGCAGACCGTCTCACAAAACCACAGCTAGACTGTGTCGCATACCGCCTACCCAGAGGTGACCTCTGCCTAACATACAAAGCTATGTCAAACCCAGAGCTGTTGGACATGCTCCACGTAAACAGATCACAATCCCTACGAGCTACATGCTCTAGGGACCTAAACCTTGTTAACTCAATAAACAGAACATGCTGGAGGGATAGATTCCTATCTCAGAGACATCCCATACTCCGGAACAAACTACCTATCAATAGCAAGCAAAGCTCCTCAGTAGCATTTGTCATGAATAATCCTGATGATTGGATGGGAGATAGGAAATACACCCCGGGAATCACCTCTGTGGCTCTGCTTGACAGGGGCACATGAAATTAAATTACTTGGGTGTCAAAGGCCAGGGTACCATCTGGCTAGGCTTCTATAGGCCCTAGGGCCAATAGCCTCTTATCTACCTATGAATCAATACACACCCACATGTACTTGTTGCAATAATTGCTATGTGAGGTTGACTGAGTGTGATGGTGAATGTGTCACAGTTGTGTATATGTGGGATAGCTTAGTGGGAAACTGTTTCTGTCATGGTATTTTGTGTCCTAGCTCTGATCCCATCAAAAGATGTGTATGCTATTGTTAGGCAGAAAAAGCAGTATGGCATACGGTCTGACGTAGTCCCTTGGTGTTCACTGGGGTGTGCCACTAGAGGCTAAAGCAGTACATGAATGCTTATTGATTGGTCCTGCTGGTGAATCCAAATCCCGTATGAACTGTAGTACTACCTGAAGCTGTAGGCCTAAACAGCACAGCATGGTGTATGTCCACATTGCTTGGAACCAATGTTTTGTGTGTTCCCTGTAGTCCTCACAGATTACATACCTCAAGCATAAGGTATTGTAAGTACTGACACACAGTACTGTATGGTACACACGTAAAGCTCATCTGGGTTGCCATACCTTTGTGTCTTGTATGTATGTCTGATGTGTGTATGGGTATGCCTGTAACATGCCCTCGGTCATATGTGTGTTACAGGATATAAGTGCGTATCTAGCAACATGTATAGTCTAGTACAGCAGTATGCCACCTATATTCACGAATGTGCACATATTTTAGGCAGGGGTTTGCCATCAACAACTAGTGTGGTATACTGGTAATACTGTAACTGGACTTTACAATCATTGCAATGGATGACATATTGCTTTATGCATTAGCTTGATATATACCTCCTGTGGCTAGGTGGTGCATTGTGTCGCATACAGTGTGCCATGTACTGTTGTATAGTCTTACATAGTGGTTTCTCTTTGTTGCTGTGCAGAACATGGTTTAATATATAGAGCATGCCAGGCACTGTCAGGCAGTTGTGGGTTGAGCACTGATATGTGGTATTGAAAGTGTGTATCCTCTGACAGACAATTGGTTGCTATTTATGATAGTTCAGTGATATCTGTACTGTAGAATGTTGTGTGCCACATGACTTGCTCACACATATTGTTTCATTGTCTTCCAGGGTTCATGGCCCACCATCAAAACCCAACCTATAGTCCTGCTGAGGATGACGTCATAACAACCAGTCTGGTTCAGCACTACACACTGCTTTTCTCAAGTACCAGCCAGGACCAGCATGAGTGGACTGCACTGTGGCAAGATGTTATCCGTAGGGTAAATGACATAGACATGCATAACCGGACATATGAGGAAGCATGCCATCACTGCAGTGATTTACTTAGACATGTCCGGCAGCGTGCGTCTGATGTCCATAGACAACAGCTTGCCACAGGTGGTGGGGTTACCATCCACCCCCCCCCCACCAGAGTGAAGGAGCTGCTCCTGAGCCTGGTGGCTCCTGGCCAACAACAACAACAGCAAACATGTATCATTATGGAGGCTGGAGCCACCCAGCAAGTTCACATGGAGCGTGCAGGTAACATGGCATATCTGTAGACTACTATTACCTCTATTGGTAGATCATGCATATGTGAGATGTGTACTGTGTAGTTAGAAGATGTGGAGCCTGGTGTTGTGCAATACTGATAATTTGGAACATGATCTGTAGGCCTGTGACTGTCAACCGTTGTACTACTGTAAGATTGCAAACCCACAGTAGCAATGCCACAGTTGTTGCCACTGATAAACTGTCTCATATCCTTGCAGGTCCCTCTAGTGTGACAGCAAGGCAGCAGACCCATGCTGGTGAATGTGTTCTACATTTAATATTGCAAATAAAATGTGCATGTCATATGTGAGGTGTAGGCCATGTACACATGTAACACACCTACGCATAATGCATGCAGTGCATGTTTGCTGTGAGACTATGCACATCTCAGTAACATGAGTAGCTGTCTCAAACACATGCAATACACAGAGCATCCCAAACAATTGTGGCTACACTGTAGTGGACATTGGATAGGCAGAGTTGATGCACATGCACACAACATACACAACTTTTTCATATGCAGTACATGTTAATATGCTACACATGGCATATTCAGACACCCGCTGTAAGGTCACACTCCAGTATCCCAAATGTCATCCACACAGCACACGTAATATACCTGAGGGGTAGGGGCCTATCATGGGGCGGTGCGACACTCTTCAACACACAACACATTCATGTTAGGCAATGCTCCCTATTGGGCACCTTACAAACCCATGTAACAACTGGCTGTAAAATGGTGAATGTAGCCATGGTACTGCAGTTCAGGTACAGTATGATAGGTGCTGGTCTGGCACACATTAGTAGCCTTGAGTGACCACATGATGCTGCATGATGATGGCTCATGGTACTACACCCCATCCAGTTACAGTAACCACACTACTACACATAGCATTCATTGCTATACACCTCATTGTTGTGTGTGTGCAAACATATGCACCTATACACAATATGCATAGCAATTGCCATTTGCACAAAGTGACACATATATGTCTTGTAATGCTATTGAGTGTATAGGTCACATGACACACATTGGGTATGTGTGATGTTTAATGTTGCATTTGTGTTGTAGAATGCCATGTCATGGCTGGCACTGGCATGTCCACAATATGTTCTACACTCACAATAGCTACTGTACAATGGCTATGTTGAGCAATGGTATTCCATCAGGTATACACGCACCACTCATCCTGTGTGTATACATAGCATGCATGAGCTAAACCTGTGTCCACAATTATCTGCTAAAGACACAGATATTCTAATCAGTAATGGATATCTATGTGACACACAGATACACATCCAGCCATGGTATGTATACCTGTGAGTGATGGTGCACAACACATTGAAGAGCTTGTAATACTTGCACAGCAATGTTGTGTCCATGTACACATTGCGTTCCAGGGTGAGGCCAATCACTGAACAAGAACACACATGCATCAATTATCTGCTAAAGACACAGATGTTCTAATCAGTAATGGATATCTATGTGACACACAGATACACATCCAGCCATGGTATGTATACCTGTGAGTGATGGTGCACAACACATTGAAGAGCTTGTAATACTTGCACAGCAATGTTGTGTCCATGTACACATTGCATTCCAGGGTGAGGCCAATCACTGAACAAGAACACACATGCATCAAAGCCATGTATACTCTTATTAGCAAGGACTGTCTACATTCGCACTGCATGCTGTTGAGCAACATATGTCCTGCATGCTGACACGTGTGATATGACTGTTTGGCTTGTGATACTGTACCCCACCATCAACCGCTATTGAGTATGTTCTGGATTGCTGGTGGTGTGTGTGTGTGTGTGTGTGCGTGTGTGTGTGTATGTGTGTGTGTATCTGCTTTAGTGAGGAGTGTATTTGTGTGCATGTGTGCATGTGTTCATGTGTGCATTTGTTCATGTGTGCATGTGTGCATGTGTGCATGTGCTCATGTGTGCATGTGTTCATGTGTGCATGTGTTCATGTGTGCATGTGTGCATGTGTGCATGTGTTCTGACATCATGTACAGGTCGTAAAGTGTGTTTCCTGTCTTCCTCTCACAGGTGCTGAGGTTGGGCTGGTTCACTGCAGCAGGGAACCTGATGTCACTGACACAAATAGTGATAATGAGGATAGGTGTGTTGAGGCACAGGCATGTTTGCCAGGGTCTGTCGAGCCACCAATCGACAGTACACAACTGTCCACCCCATCGATGCACACAGTCATACTGCCAATACATCCATCATCACCAATGCCCTTAGCTGAGGGACAGTGTACAGTCGGCAATGGCCAGGACAGTGTGGTATCTATGACACATGCATCTGGACACAGCAGCCATACCCAGATGTCTGAAATGGTACCACATAGGCAGATGTCCAGGAGTTCTCATCGGAGCACTGCTGGTCATCATGCCCCTGGCAAGCGTGACTTAGGTCTTACAACCTCACGCATGTTCCAGGCTGTCATGGAGGCACAGGCACGTATGGAACGGTACACCAGACAGGGACTAAGGGCACAGAGGGCACATAATACCACTTTAAATGACAGTTTCCATCACCTAGCAGGTGCCATCCGTAATTACACTGAGGTCACTGATAGACATTGGGGTGAGACATTAGATGTCCTCCGCAATGTCATGTCCATGTTTCAGGACAGTGCGGCATGGTTAAGACGCTGACGTGGATGTATGTCAGCAACATCAGCAGCTGGCAGTCGCTGCAGACATCCGTCAAGTCACAGCCACTCCCATAGTGCCAGTACCAGCCCCAGCAATGTTGGGGGTGGGCTGTCCATAGACCGTCCTAGAAGACCACGTGCACGTGGCTCTGGCTAGTCCCAGCAGGGACCTGGGTCCAGTGTACATATGTCTACCTCTGAGGATAGTACCCAGTCTGGTTTAGTACCTGATACTGTCAGTAGCACCCCTGCCAGGCACAGGTACCATATCCATGGCCAGAGATGGTGATCTGTAAAGCCTGCCAGGTACAGTCTGTGGCTGTCCCACAAATCCCCGTATATGGCAGCCACATGGTGGAACTGTGTGCATGCAGACACACACACACACACACACACACACACACACACACACACACACACACATAAACCAGACACCTAGGGCTAACATATACTCGCACACATTACATCAACATTGGCCCATACCAGTACTCTTGGCCCTCACACACACACACACACACACACACACACACACACACACACACACACACACACACACACACACACACACACACACACGTCAATTGTATGGCTCAATGTAGGCATCTGGCAAACCAACAACACACCCTCTGCATATGATGAAACCTGTGCCACCTCCTGTCATCTGTAACATTGATGCAGGATCAGGCTAACATGGTGCTGATGCACAGGGTGACTTTATAGCAGTATAGCAATGTTAGCATGTTGTCAGCAGTAAAGTGTAATGATATCCTTGAAGGTGTAGCTGAGCAGGCATGATGCATTAAAGCTATGATAGTCAATGTAGTATTGTTTACACCAGTGTTAATTCCAATAGTGTATTGTCCACCCACGTGCCACTTGGCTGATGTGTGTAGTATTGGCAACATGTGTTAGAGAGTGGACAGCACGTGTGGGATGTGTGCAACAGAGATTTGCAGGTGTACATTTGTGAACATGGTGGAGGTGCACTGTCTGCATGTACGTGCATAGTGGACACATGGGTATGGTGACATGCCCTGTATTACACAGTGTTAACACTCCATAGTTTCTATTGGTGGCCAGTATGCATTGTACTACACACATTTTGGAACTTGGGTACACATGTGTGTATGACATGGTTTGACACTGTGCTGTGGGTGATACTGTTACTATCTGTCATTGGTTTGCATTCTGGTAGTATACATAACCTCAACAGCCTGACCATAAACAATCGTTAGATGATGTCTTGACAACTGACACACAGATGTAGGACACACAGTAACATTTGGATCCTTCAGGTGCTATACTATGCCAGTAACCAGTGGTATTCACCTGCACCCATTCCTGGGACCACTCCTGTTTAGCGTATAGCTCTCCTAGGTACAAGCAAACACAGTAGGGATATGTCTGTCCGTGTCTGGAAATGCATACTATGGCCTATAATGCATTATCCAGATGACACACACATCCTCCACAAGGGTATCATACAGACAGATACCTGTTGTCAAACCCATGCTGTAAAGCTATAAGCCAACTAAAGCATAGTCATCCACCTTTACAAAACATAGTATCCCCACAGCACCACATAGGTAGTAGCCCCAAAACATGTTGAACAGATACCAATGTGTACATACAGCCAAGTGTTACGTCATCTCTCCTTTGGTAGTCACATTTCCAAAGGTATTTTGAAATCCCTCGGTGAATCACATAAGTAATAAGGGGTCTGCATGCATATCCACAAAGGTTGTTGTACACCTATAATGAATAGCCATCATTGACAGACTTTGCTGCATTTGAACAGGTCTGAAATATACCTCAGGCATAAACTCTCACTCACGCTATTCAATAGAAACCGTAACGAGTGTGTGTGACATGGATGACCTAGGCCAGGGATCACTGCAGTGGCTGGGCTTGTCACAGGCATACAGATGTGACCTAAGGTCTGGAAAGTGGCAGCACACTCTGGCAAAGATACAGATGTGTTCATGAAGAAATCAGGGTTCCCACCTATGAAATAATTGAGGTCACATGTACATATATGTATTTGCCACACAGCTACCTGATGTGCAATGCACATACTGTTGTCATTGTGATATGTCATACAGTAGTAAAAGCAAAATCCACACCACATTGACCAACTGTGTCACACAAATAGAGCACACACACACCGAGTGCAGGATTCAAACCCCTACCTAACTAGGTTATGATACTAGAGCAGTACACATCAACACGATGTGCTACACACATTACTGGGAGCTTGCCTTTCCACAGGTATATTTGTAGGATGGTGACAACATCAGACTTGACAAACATGAGTATACCACTTTTAAGGTGTTTCAGTAGTCTTCAAAAAGGTTGCTCCTCTCCAAGGAGGCACACCCACACACACAGTTGGCAAGTGCAGGATTCAAACCCCTACCTAATTACTTTAGGATACCAGAGGAGTACACATTAACACGACACACTATACACATTAGTGGGAGGTCTCTTTTCCACAGGTATATTTGTAGGATGGTGACATCATCAGACTTGACAAAGATAAGTATACCACTTTTAAGGTGTTTTAGTAGTCTCCAAAAAGGTTGCGCCTCTACAAGGAGATACACACACACACACTCTCATAAAGTTGTCAAGTGCAGGATTCAAACCCCTACCTAACTACTTTATGATACTAGAGAAGTACACGTTAACATGACATAGGTTCATAGGTTAGTACTAAGCTAACTGCCCTTGCGAGCAATTTAAGCCTAGCCAATTCCCTTGTGAGACTCAAATGCTAGACAATTACTGGGAGTTCGTTTTTCCACAGGTATATTTGTAGGATGGTGACATCATCAGACTTGACAAAGATAAGTATACCACTTTTAAGGTGTTGTAGTAGTCTCCAAAAAGGTTGTCCCTCTACAAGGAGATACATACACACAAACACTCTCATACAGTTGTCAAGTGCAGGATTCAAACCCTTACCTAACTACTTTATGATACTAGAGCAGTATGCATTTACATGACACACTATGCACATTACTAGGAGCACCCTTTTCCACAGGTGTATTTGTAAGATGGTGACATCATCAGACTAGACCAAGTTTATTACATTAGGTGACATTAGGTGGGCTACATAGAAGAAATTTCTAAACACTTTGGCAATGTGATCATCAAAGGAGAGTTTACTATATACCTGGGTCCCCAGGGCCATAATTACATTTTCCGTACATACTGGATTACCACCTATGTGGTAATTTGTGTGCACTTTGTTTTATCCAAAGGGAATAACTATGCATTCTTTGGCATTCTGCTTGAGGGCATTGTTTTGACACCAGGTATCTGTCTCTGTAAGACCCTTCTGGAGGATGTCTGTGTCAGCCATAGAGTCAATTATGGACCACAGTTAGCAGTCATCTGCAAACTTGTTCAGCCATACTCCTCCCATGCTTGCCTGTACCTCTGAGCAGTATCTACTGAACAGGTGGGGTCCCAGGACCAAGACCTGTGGGATGCCATTTGTGACTGGTTTAAAGTCGGACATCACACCCGCAACTCTGAACATGTGTGTTTGATCTGTGAGCCAGTTGGCCACCCATCCTGTGACATAGCTGTTAATGTTCAAGCTGGTAAGCTTGTCCATGATACCAGAGAGGGGAATGGTGTCAAAAGGCCTTAGTTAGGTCCAGGTGGGCTGTGTGGACTACTTTCACCTCCATTTCTGTCCTTGGTAACTGTTTCAAATATGTCAACTAGGCTTAGGAGGCAGGATCTGCCTTTAACAAAGCCAAGTTGGGTAGAGTCCAGTGTCTGGAGGTCCCCAATGTCTCTGTTTATGGGTTCCATGATAATTTGCTCCATAGCTTTGCAGACCAGGCTGAGTAGGCCTATAGGGCAATGGTTTCCTGGTTCTGTTGTGGCACCCCCTTTGTGGAGCTGGATGACTGTTGCTGTATGCCATTCTTTGGGTACATAGCCTGTGGTAAGGTTGAGTCTGGACAGTGAATGTAGGTGAGGGTGTAGTTCCTTTTGGGACTGGTGTAAGTCGCAGCCTGGGACACCATCCAGTCCCATTGATGCTGTGTTCTTAGCTTTGGAGAGAGCTCTTTTTACCTGCATGTCCATGAAGTCTGGGGCTCTGCATTCTTCTGGGATGGACGCAGACCCTTTTGGAGGTGATGGGGGGAAGTTTGCACTGAACTTGTCCCCCAGGATGTGGGCAATGTAAGTTGGTTCAGTGTATTTTTTGCCATTTTTCAGTAGCTGACAGCATATTTGGAAGTTGCCACCTACATGTTTGGTATAGCTAACGAAGGTTTTGTGGTTGTTATTCTTACATTCCTTGGCAATTTGTCTTTAGAAACTGGCCATGGATTATTTTATGAGCGATCATTGTTTCTTCCTAATAATGATCAGTGATGCCTTTCCTTTTGTGAAGTTTGCTCTATCATGTGTTTGTTTCCTCCTTCTGTTATATAGCTTATTTATGGGTGATGACCACCAGATTGGTTTCTTATTTTTGGAGGAGTGCATCTTGGTTTTATTTGGGATATCTCGATCCATGCATCCCTGTAGATGCTCATAGAATGCACTTGTAAATGATTTGGCAGATTGTATAGCATTATCCTATGGCTAGGGGGGCTCTGGAACTTTCCACTTTGGTCTTGGGAAGTGTGCAGTTTGCTTTTGAAAATGTCTTCATAGTGGTTTCCTTGACTGGGGAGGAGGCGGGATGTGGATGTCCAGTGTGATTACTTTATGATCTGATATTACCAGCGAGGGGGTTATCTCTGTTGTGGAACACTGGTACCCCCTGTTGGTGATGATCAGGTCCAGTATGTTGTCATCTCTAGTGGGCATGGTGACCAGCTGTTCCAGGGCATTTGAGTTTTTAAACTCTAGGAAACATTGGGCAAAGGATGTTGTACACGAGTAATTCTCCCACTCAATGTTTGGGTAGCTGTAATCTCCTCATATAATGGTGTTTGATAAGACCTTTATATTTTCCACTGTTCTCAGGAATACTGAGTGAGGTTCCTGAAACAAGATAGGTGATCTGTAGTAGGCTACAATCTGATAAGCAGCTTTGCCCAATGTTAGTTGCACTTGCATGGTCTCCAAGGCCTCATGCTGTGCCACTAACCTGAAGGTGTGGGTATCCATAAGGTAAATGGATACACCCCTTCCTTTTGTATTTCACTCTGGGTTTTGGGGCCGACGATCAGCGAGATTGTGAGTGTTGTACATGGAGCATGTCCAACAGCTCTGTGTTTGACATAGCTTTGTATGTTAGGCAGAGATCACCTCTGAGTAGGCGATATGCGAGAGAGTACAGCTGGAGCATTTTGAGACGGTGTGTATGCATGTATTTCAGGCCACTAATGCTCTTTGCGAGGTATTTCTGCAGGCTTTCCAGTTGTTGTAGATGTCTTGTGAGGTACATAGCAAAAGGGGCATTGTACTCTATTATGGATCTAGTGAGTGATGAGTAGAGGGGAACAGTGTCCTCTTCTATTCTGCATGAGACACCTTTTGTGATGAGGTGTGCCATGCAGAAGGATTTCCTGACTACTGTGAGGATGTGATTATCACAGGTGTGTCCACTGTCCACCTGTGACCCAAGGTCTCTTATCACACTTTCAGTGTTAAGTATACTACCGCCTATGTTGTAGTTCATGGCTACAGAGTTTTTACTAAAGGGGATGACAATGCACTTATTGGTACTGAGCTTGAGGCCATGGCTTTGACACCAGGCATCTGTCTCAATGAGGCCCTTTTGTAGGATGTCCACAACTTTAGTATTTACAATTATGGCTCCTAGTTTGCAGTCATCTGGAAACTTCAGTAGCCACAGACCTTCCATGTTAAAGTTTACTTCAGGGAAGTAGATACAAAACAAGACAGGACCCAGGACTGGACCCTGTGGTACTGCACTCATCACTGGTCCAAAGTCATACTTGGAGTCTGCTACTTTCACAGTATGTGTTTTGTCAGTGAGCCAGTTGGCAACCCATCTTGTGACATAGCAATTTATACTTAGTTTAGTGGGTTTATCTACAATTCCAGAGTGGGGGATAGTGTTGAAAGCCGTGGCAAGAGCTACATAGGCTGTGCGAACCACCTTACCCTTGTCTACGGTTCTGGTGACTGCTTCAATGTCATCTATCAGGTTTAGGAGACATGATCTGCATTTTGCAAACCCAACATGATTGTGGTCCAGAGTTTGGAGATTACCAATGTCTTTTTTTGTAAGTTGTATGATGATACATTCTATGGCCTTGCAGAGCGCATCAGGCTAATGGGGCGCTAGTTCCTGGGGTCCATGGTGTCGCCACCTTTGTGTAGTGGGATAACCGTCGCTGTGCACCATTCAGCAGGCACAAAGTCTGAGGTGAGGCTATGACTGAACATGGTACGTCGATGTGGTGCCTGTTCATTCTGTAGTTTGTGTAGAACACAGCTGGGAAGTTATCTGGTCCCATGGATGCTGTGATACTGGCTTTGGAGAGTGTTTTTTACCTGTGCAGCCGTGATGACAGCAACTTTGCAGTCTTCCGTTATAGAGATGTGCTCTTTCATGGGTGAGGGGGGGGGGTAAAGTTAGCACTGATCCTATCTGCCAGGATGTTGGCAATATCAGTTGGGTCTGTATGTTTAGTGCCATTGAGCTGTAACTCAGAGCAGATCTGAGTGTTGCCATGACATGGACCTGTCTGTTGGGCAGAGATCTCCTGAGTAGACAGTATGCAACAGAGTACAGATTGAGTTAAATTCAGTCTTGTTGCATGGGGCAACTGTTTGAGGCCAGTAATCCTCTTGTTGAGGTACTTCCATGGTCTTTCCAGCTGCTGCAGGTGCCTAGTCAGATTCATCACAAGTGTGTTGTGGTACTCTCTGACAGGTCTGATGACTGATGAGTAGAGGGAACCTCATTTGACCTACATGCAAAGACCTTGGCAGTTTGTGGGAACACATAGCATGATTGTCTGACCACTTTGTGAATGTGTTTCTGGAAGTAGAGATGACTATCCACATGTGTCCATAGATCCCTTATTATCACCTCCATACTTAGGGTGTTGCCACTTATGTGGTATTTGTATGACTGTAGCTCAAGGCCATAATTTTGACACCACATCTGTCTGACTGAGACCCTTTTTAAGAATGTCTCTGTTGTCCCAAATATCGATTATGACAACTTTTTTGCAGTCATCCACAAACTTTGCTAAACATAGCCCTTGTGTGTTTGACTGTATTTCTGAAAAGTATACACCAGACAGTAGGGGTCACAGGACTGAGCCATGGGGGACAGCAGTTGTTACCAGCTTGAACAGGAGACCACAATTCTTACCTTGTGTGATCTATCTGTGCCCCAGTTGGCAAGCCATCAGATGACATACATATTTATGCACAGGTTGTTGATTTTGTGGATATGACATGTGTCTGGGATGTTGGAAAAGGGTCTATGTGGGACGTGTGTAGCTCATTTCATTGATGTATGTCCTGGGTGACTGCCTTGAAAACAGTCTAGCAGGTTTGGGAACCATGATCTGCCCCTGACCAAACCAAAATTGGTAGGGTTGGGTGTTTGTAGGCTCCCAATAGCTCTGTTTAAGAGTTCCATCATGATGGACTCCATGGCCTTGCAGATCAGGCTTAATAGGCATATAAGACAATAGTTCCCATGGTCTGTTGTGCACCAACACTTGTGGAGTGTGCCAAATGTTGCTGTAACACATTCAACAGTTTCATTTCCTGTACAGAGGGTGAGGCTCAACAGACTGTTCAGGTGCAGGGTCTGTTTGTTTTGGAGTTCACTTATGACACAGCTAGGGAAACAATGTAATCCCATAGATGCCATTTTTTCAGGTTTGGAAGGAGCTGTTTACCCATTCTATATGTGATATCTGTGCTTTCACAATCTCCAGGTATGATGATAGGGCCTTTTGTCAGTGAGAGGGGGTATGTATGTATGAGCCTGTCTGACAGGATGTTGGCAATGTCAGTCATTTACAGTTTGCAATGACTCAGGACATATATGAGTGTACATTGCTATTTATGACATAGCGGAAGGAAGAGTCATGGTTCTCTATGGACTCCTTCACAGATTATTTTGCCAGAACATGGATTAGATAATGTTTGGAGTGCACATTGTTTATTCATGATACTGATTGCAGGTTTATTGATCTTCTTTGCTTTTTCACTTTCTGTGAACAACTTAAGTACTTGTGGTATATAGTTTGATTATGACAGGGTTCCAAAATATTATATGTGTCTATTTTCATATAACTGTGTGCACAAGGCAGGATTGGTGAATAGTGACAGGTTCCTGGGGTAAAACATATGCAACTGCCAGATATGTGTGGCCCACTGCTGTACTCAGACATGGCCTAAGTGTGTGAGCATGCCCAGTATGACCTTTCACTATGTTGCTGACTGACATTTGCTAAATTTGTTTAAGTGTGTAAGCATGCCCAGTATGGAAATATATACTATATGTGTATGAAAAATCAAGTTGGTTTTTACTTCAGGTCTCACCTTTGTGTTGTACATCAACAGGAAACACGCTGTGCCTGCAGGGCTTCCATGCGTCACTTTGCATAGACTTATCAACATTTCTACATACAGGGGGACAGCTATTATTTGTACATTTCTACCCAGGGGGCACACTTGATTGTTACTGTGGGTGTGCATAGGATGAGGGGTTCACCTGACACTTATACACATTTGCTAGTCCTGCACTGCTACGTCAGGTCCTCCATTTCAGTCTGTACTGTTGCCTATCGTACTGGCTTGAAGCATACTACTGTACTACAGATCTTAGCTTCCAATTTCACATATATTAGTTTGTGACTTCATAGCCTACCCAACCCACATCACACTGCCTGGCCTGCTGTTATCTGTCTGCATAGGCCTGGGGGGAAGTTCAGAGGGCATGATACAGCATTTGTTTGTGTTTGCGTTAGTCTACAATTGTCCTGCTGTGTCTGTGCCAGTGAAATGCTGTCATGGCTTAGTGGTTCAGTACTGTGACTATAGTGCACAGTATTCTGAGTTTGCGCCCTGTCACTGCTTTTTATTTTCCTGCTGGGCAGACCTGACTGGTTAAGGAACAGTAAAGCAGGTGTGAGCGTGTTTACCCGACTTTGCTCAACTTTGCCTGACTTTGCCCAACATTGCCCAACATTGCCCAATGTTGCCCAATGTTGCCCGACATTGTGCTAGTTTGCAAGGTGTGCAGCTTCGCGCAATTGTGCTTAAATATGCTAAACAGTAGTAAAATGTGCTTAGCACTGCTTTATATTGCTTAAAATAGGGCAATCATGCCTCAGGTGGTGCTGCAGGGCTGCCTGTGTCGGATACACATAGTACACTCCCTATACATGTTTGAAAACAGGTAGTGTCAAGTTAGTTATCCCTTTTATTGTATGTGCGAGTCAGAGAGAGGTGTCATTTCCAGGGTTCCTACTGAGTCAGTATATGTGCTATGCATTGTTCTTTGCCAAGGCCAAGGCATACTGGGCACTCCTCCTTCTGCCTACTGGGGCAGGCTCAGGTTGTTCCTCCGAGTCACGCTGTGCCTGTGCAGGCCTTGTCAATGGCGGTAGACTGTTTTGGCCCTGCCCCATGCTGTTCCTGCTGCAGCTGTTTTCGCAGGATCATATTGTGTAGCATGGCACATACCATGACAATTTGGGTACATGTAGTTGGTGAGTACTGCAAGGCTCCACCAGATGTGTCCAGGCACCGGAACCGTGACTTGAGCATCCCAAACACACGCTCAATAATGTTTCTTGTTTTTGTGTGTGCCTCATTACAGAGTTCTTGTTCAGGTGTGTGTGCATTTCTGATGGGTGTCATCAGCCACGGCTCCAGTGCGTATCCGGCATCCCCCACTAGGTGACCGTCAGGGATGTCCCCATTGGCAAATCTCTGGTACAGCTGTGTCAGATGCCAGATGTGGGAATCGTGATAGCTTCCAGGGCAGCCAGCACACACATTCATTATTATGCCCTGGGCATCACACATGACCTGGCAGTTGATGGAGGGGAAGCCCTTGCGGTTGATGTAGACCCTACCCAGCTCACCGGGTGGTGTTTGATGTGTATATGCGTGCAGTCTATTGCACCCACTACTTCAGGGTATTCTGCTATTTGGTGGAAAAGATGCATATTGCTGGCCAATGCCTCACTGGAATTGGGGAAATATATGTGCTCACCGACATGTGCTGACATGCCATCCAGGAACTGGTGCAGTACCCTGGATGCTGATGCCTGTGAAACCCCCATCATATCACCAGTTGGTCTCTGGAAGGTACCTGTAGCTAGTATTCATAGGCCAACATATACCTTGGTATCCACTGGGATGGGTTCCCCTCTGTTGGTTCTGTGTGTGAGGGGTGGCCGGCACAGCTCAACAATTTGCTGCAGGAGGTCTCTGTCCACTCTATAGTGCTCCACTATCTCCAGTTCATGTAGCCCCTGGTAGGTTACCCTGGGTCTGTACACTCTTCTCCATCTCCTCACTGTGGGTTGCTCAGCAGCATTCACAACATCACCACCCTCAGCACGTTGCACATGTTGGTTTATGATAGCAATAGCAGCCCCTAACATTTTGTCTGACTTAAGCTTTTTAAGTTTTCACTCTTTATATAGTACAGTGTTGCAGAGTTCTTGGGTAAAAACAGGGTAGACTGCTGTTTGCAGAGTTTAAAGTGCAGGGCTGGGCTAGTCTACTGCCTGTGTAATTGGCTGATTCTGATATATTTCACCTGGCACCTCTGCTAGTTCTCCTTGGTTAACTTCCTACTACTTCTTTTCCTTCCTTTTTCCCTTTCTGTTTCCACAAGGGGCAGCGCCGCGCAAACAAGCACACACGCGCACACATGCGCACACACGCTGTGTGCCCGTTTGCAAGAAATTTCAGATATATCCACGGCGTACACCTTTGGTTTCTTGTTTTCAGCTAGGACAACTGTAGACACGCCACTTGCAATCCTGAGCAACTCAGGGCAAACACAAGCCACTGTGCTCCAATCAGCTTACAGTCTTTCAGACATACCCCCTCATGATGTCACCTATCTTCTACTCTACTACTCCCCTACTCCTACACTTACACTCTAGGGACATGGCTCACATGCCGGGGAAAATTGGGATTCACTATCCTTATCCTCATTTGCATAGGATTGCCTACTAATGCTTGGTTACATCTCTCACACTGAACTCCCCCCCCCCCCTTAGCAACCACTACTCAGTGGCCATGTTGTTTTCAGCCTGCCATTCACCTGCATGGCAGAACAAGCTTTTTAGTGAAAATGCCTATTTGTTTCTATTTTTCACTTTTTTTCATTTTATTTAAAATGCAGCACATTTGCGCGCCGCTGTGCTACGCTTAAACATTGGCGATCGGGGAAAAAATGGATTTTAAGGATTTACAACATTTGCAAATGCCAATGGCCTTATATTTGGCCATTGTCATGCTTCTTCAACTAGATGCATCCTTTATTTGGAGCTGTCATAGCTCCGTTTAGCTATTTGCAGAACGGTACTCCGTTACCAACGGAGTACATTTCTGCAAATAACACTACTGTTCCACGGATAAGTTAGTGTTTCCTGGATCGCAAATTTACCTAATTTGCATAGCTTTCAGCAGCAAATGTGGTAATTTGCATACCATAACACTGTCCATGCAAGAGTAGCTTTAGAATCTCTAATGCACACCCCTGCCAGCTATTGCTGAGTCGCTCGGCAGACATATTGCCTGTCTGCCGTCTTACACTACTCTTAGATTCGATGCAAGCCTTCATGAATCCAGTCCCTTATTTGTATTAGAACAAGTGCAGAGATCTATTTACTGTGGTGACTGGGAAAACAGGCTTCTGTACAGAAAAATGTTTTGGCAACTGAAATTTGGTGCTTCAAATTTTCCAGCACTTAAAGACAGTGTTTCTGTTATTATTGAATTAAGGAGAGCTTCTGTTAATTAAGCTTTAGTTAGACTTCTTTAAGGTATTAATTGAAGTCTGTCTTTTATTGTTTGATGCTGGTGGGGTGGGGGAGGTTCACTCTCTGTTTTAACTTGCTTCTTAGTTTGAATCTCCACAGTTCTGTAAGACTCTGGATAAGACAAATGCGTTTAACTGTGGATTAATGTTGTTCACATTAAAGAGTACTTTGGCTTTGGCTGTCTAACTGGTGAGTTTTTTGTTTTTACTAGCTAATGTATTTGTGCCTTTGTATGCATGTTTTACTGTTATATATCACAAACTGAGGACTTTGCTCCATGTTTAAATTTGAAGAAATGATATATTTATGGAAACATTCATCTCAAAGTTCTGAACTATGAAGCAGTAGTACAAACTTACATTTTCTGACTACACTTTGATGGCAGATTTAAACATGGCTTAGTATCTAATTTTCTTTGCAGTTACATAATGACAATGAGGAAAGGAGGTTTTAGAAATGTCACCTTTTTATTTCATTGCCTTGTCTGTTGGGGTTATACCACTGCCACAAGGAGCATTAACTTTTATTTACAACTAAAATATAAACCTTTGAGTTTAAGTATCTCTTCATAAATGTGAAACACAGGAGTTGCCTGCTTTTCTTTTTCTTAATGACCACTGTAACGCCACATAATACAAAACTGTCAGTAATGTCTCTGCTGTTTTTAAAAAGAGTACTTCCCCTACAGCCATTAGTAAATAAATGCCATCTCTCATATGAGCATTCAATCCCTCTGTCAAAGAACATATACTTGCTACAATTGGAATGTACAATTGCTAGAATAAAATGCACATTTTAAATGAAAAATTATGTGACACTGGAAATGTTGAAACTCGTCAACTTGTAATCAACAAGTTGCAGCTTTGATTACTAAGCACTTGGCCATTGGTAGGTAAGCCTGAGTTAGTCTAAAGAATGAAGAGTTTTTTGATCAAATGGGACATTTATCATATTTCAAGGTGCTTTTCTAATAATTCAGAAAAGTGTAATTTGCGTAACTGTCCCTAACCCTTTATTAACATAGCTGACAATAATTTCTCTGTTATGCCTTACATATTTACTTATTCAAGTTCCAGAAGTTGAGACTAGTATGAGTGGCGTAAATTGTCTCGTGTACAAATGTATGACAAAGGGGAAACACTACATGTATTTTGAGTGAAAAAAAGGGAAGTTAGTTTGATGAAATTTCATAGCTGATTCTCTGTTTTGACATTTCATCAATGTACACTTCACCTCCATCAATATAAGTCAATGAATGCATTTTGCCAACTTGCACTTTTTCCCCCTTCCCTACCTCTTTTATCTGGTTTCTTTTTTTTCCTCTCTGACAAATATTAATCTAACTGAGGTATGACACAAAATTTTCTGTTCTCACATTTAAATCTATGTTACTGTTGTCTCTTTTAAAATCTGATTAGAACCTCTTTCTTTCTTCTTCCATTCTTCTTTCCACTCTGTCCTGTACGCCTTCTCTTTTATCTGACTTACTGATTTTGTACCTCACATTTCTTGACTTCCACCTTGTCTTCCACAAAAACTTTCACAAAGATTTTGTCTAGTGGCTAGATTAAGAAGCCAAGTCATTGCCAGTCAGGTAATATGGAATCACAACCATAATGCAGCATTTGCATATGACTAATTTCCTAGATTACTATTACATTTTTTCTGAACACTGCAGTACATAAAGATAAGGCTGAGCCATACATGTAGCTGTCATTCCTGCATTCCAGTTACCAAACTAAGGGTATGTCACAATATGTTTCACGTGTAAGATTATAAATGAACACATTGACTGTTAAATACCTACCCCTTTAAAACAGGTCTTCACTGTATTTTCTACATCACCAAATTTATTGTTTTCACTGACTGCTGCAGGAATCTAACAAAAAAAAAATAAAGTAAATGTCTCATCAGATAGTGAACAAGGATTGTTGTCAAACCCAGAATGTCTCATAATCTTTGGTCAGACAAACAGTCTGCATAAAAGTGTTTATAGGGAAAGCATGTACACTGCCCATAACGAATGAGTTCAGACAAAATATTGATAACAGCTCTCTACTGATCGCAATACAATGTAAATATAACTTCTACATTTATTCTAAAACTTAGATAAACACATAGCTGAAATAATTACAATAAGTTAATATTAGACATTTATGTATAACTTTCTAAAAATCATCACTATTTAAAGTAGAAAATAAGTTAATATTGGACATTTGAGTTTCTAAAAAAATTATGCTTAAAGTATTATATTGATTATATGTTTTAAAAAGCCTCAGTCATACAAACAAGCAAGAACATTTTCTTTTTAACAAGTGAATGCAGTTAACTTATGCCAGACTTAAACAGCATGCTCATATTTTAAAGAAATAAACTGACATCTGTTAAATGAAATTAAGACACTTAGAGAGTAAATAGGGTTGCTTTCTTTAGAAAATGTTTCTGCTTCCTTTGAGAAGCTGTATTATTTTTGGTAGAAGTGAACATGGGTACAGATAAACCCCCCCGGATCTACTAATCTTCCATGCAGGACTAGCTTAGCCCTGCACGGAAGTGGTCATTTAGGAGCAGGATGGCAGCGCGCCATGCATATTAATGAAGGCACGCTGCCTGAGCTCCTAATCTTACATGGAGTGTGTAAGAGTGCAGCGGGTGTGTCTGAGAGCAGAGCTTTCAGAATTTACATGCCCCCACAATGAAGAACAGCAGAAAGGCCAAAGGAATGAGCGAGACTGCTCATAGGTGTCCGCATACCCCCAGCAACATCCCCCCACTTGTACAACAGCAATAGTAAATACAAACCAAATAAACAAACCTTTTTTTTATTATAAATCCGATTAAAGCTAACCATAGGTGCACGGGTTTGCTCATTGCTTAGCTACGGTTAATGCAGATTAAATGGCTGAAGAGGATAAAAAGGAAGATATATACAAATGAAGCAGTATAGCAATAGTGTAGTGGGCAGAACATTTACTCTACTAGCAGGCATTCCCGGTTTGAGTCCCACTGCAGCACATCCCATTTTCCATGTCAAATCACGTTATGGCCAATATTTTAGTTGCATAACCTACTAAGTAACATATATTTGTGAACTGGAGTACTGCATTAAATGCAGATGTGAGGTGTCAGTGTCATAATGTTGCAAAGTCTACAGATAATCACATGTGCCCCATACAGTATATGTACACAGGAATCATTGATACAAATGGAAGGTGAAATGTTTAATGAATGATAACCCCATACAGCTTCCAAATCCCCCTCCTTCCCAAGACCCATTAGATATTTCTGTCTAAATCAGTGCAGTTGTAAGCACTAGTAAGCAAGTGTAAGCACCAATAAGCAGTAGTAAGCATATTTAAGCACTAGAAAGCAAGTTTAAGCCCATTAGCATGGGGGTAAGCAATGCACACACAGGTTAAGCAATATTGAAGCAAACTCTCTGCAAGCATCATTAACCGGAGGTTAGCATTGCTTACCCTCACGCAAACCCAAGCAAACCCGCTTACAACTGCTCAGAAGTGCCTTAATCACTCTGTATCCAACGGCCCTTGTTCTGCCAAGCAACAAAATGAACAGCCTTGCAGGTTTTGAACCCAGGACCCTATACACTATAGTAACAGTAGTTAACCACCAAGCCATCACAGCAGTACAGAAGAATGAGGTATCACCAAACAAATCCTCACTATAATAACATCAAACTGAACCTGTGAAAGGAATTAGTATACAGTCATATGTTCCATAACCCACTACATAACATAAATATGTGAATTGGAGTACAGCAGTAAGCCCAGATGTGAGGTGTAATTGTAATAGAGTGTTGAAGTCCCCAGTACAACACAAGGACCCCATACAGTGTACAGACACATGAATCATGGATAACAGGCATATATATAAGATGTAATGAATAATAAATCAATGCCAAAAAAAATATATAATGCAAAGTCTATTGTAAGCATGCCAAGCATTGCACAGGCCAGCTTAGGATGTGTATGCAATGTGTAGGCCAGCTAACTCAATGTGCCCAGTGGTATATCCCTTTAAACAATGCCAACCTTAGGTAAGCAGGTTTGCACATAGCTTAGCCTTTTCAAAACTGGCCAATCACAGCAAAGTGTGGGAATCAACTCTACTTAAACCCAACAGGCAGGAATACATCTCATAACTGGTTGTAGCTTCCCCTTGCAGGCACCATGGCAGAAAGGGGAGAGGGTGTGTGCTTCTGGGCGCAGCGCTGGGGCATCCAGGAGTCCAGAGTCATGGCAGGACTCTTTGTCAAAGACCATGAGCAGAGACTGCTGCAGGGCCAGTACCAGGGTTCCCAATATAAGGCGGAAGCCTGGGATGGTCTCGCCCATGACCTCACCAATGCCACTGGCATACCCCGAACTGGTGAGTAGGTCAGGCATCACTATGCCAACCTGAAGCGGCATAATGGGGACCTCTTGGAGCAGTGGATCCAAGAGTCTAGAATGGCAGGGGCTGTCCCAGTTGTGTGTGTCACTCCACTATGTGTGTAATAATTGCCAGCTCATGTATATCATGGATAGGTATGGCTAAATATTCCTCTTATGTCCTTCAGAGCTGCAAGTGAGTGTGTCGCAAACCAGGAAGCCTATGGCTGTTGCCTGGAGAGGTTGCGATGTGAGGCAGGTTAGTAATACTCTTGCATGTACTGTCATAGGAAATAAATCTAAAAGTATTAGTAAATTAATTGCCAGTATAAAATCTGTATTGTTTAAGGCAAGTACTGCATACACTGGAGAATATGGCAGGAAGAGTCTCATATAGTTTGTATGTAAATAAAAGCATAATAGCCTGACAATAATGGTCTAACTGCTGGACTGCATGTGTATACTCTGGTATCATATGGTAATGTAGATTTGCAGTCACATAATAGTACTGTTGTATTAAGCACTGTTACTTACACTGTGCACCATAAACAGAATGTGTAGGAATGCCTGTATATGACTGGTGTAATCCCCAGAGGTCATTTAGTGCAACTGAGAGACACATAGACAGAAAACAGTGAAAAGGCAAAAAAAATCCAAATAGCACATGCAACTGAGACGTGAACTGTTGTATTTTTTGCACACACAGCCATGGTTCAAATCCTGGCAGTGGTAGTAATCTGCATACAGAATCATAGCCCACAACTGTACAGATATGTCCAGAATGTCCAGTAAAGTGGCCCATATCTGTTGCCTGTCAACCTGTCCCCCTGGGAAATCAGTGGGATGATCCCAGACATATAGCCAGCAAACAGGAAATACAACCAATTGACAGACATCTATGAGAACAAAGCTGGCACACTAGCAAATACCCAAAACCTTATGAGAGTAAGAAGCTATGTATGTCCCATTTACAACCCCATGTTGTCAATCTGTGGCCAGAGTGTGTACAGTAACAGAGTGAGATGTATGTGCATAATAGTAATGTGGAATCTGGTACTGTGTGTGGCAACATTCAGGTAGTGCTAACAAAAATTTATCCCACAGGTCTGTCAGATACAAACACTGTGCCCAGAAATACAAGAATGATACCCTGTGCTGGTACTGTTTACTTTGGTATTGTATGGCATTGTGACTGATGCAGTTGCTCTGAATAATAAGATATTACTCATCACTATTGCCCACACTGTCCTACAAAATATAACTGTCTAGGAAAACCAGTATAAGAGTGTTGTAATAGAAGGTCAGAATGGAAAACCACAGAATTATAAGACAGAAAGCAGATAGGAGATATACAGCAATATCTATATAGCACACACAACTCTGATGTACAGTGTTTTAGTTGTAGCAGACACAGCCATGGTCTGAATCCTGGGAGTGGAAGTAGGCTGCATACAGAATCATACCCCACAACTGTACAGCTAAGACCAGAATGACCAGTATATAGGCCCATATCAGCTGCCTGTCACCATGTCCTCCAGGAAGTCACTGGGATGATCCCAGATGTTTAGGCAGCAAACAGGGAATACAACTGATTGTCACACATCTATGAGAACAAACCTGTCACTCTAGCAACTCCCAAAACTGTTATGAGAGCAATAAGCCCAGTATGTCCTATCTACACCCCTGTGTTGTCAAGCTGTGACCAGAGTATTTACAGTAACAGAGTGAGATGTATGTGCATAATACTAATATGTTATCTGGTACTTTGTGTGGCAACATTCAGGTAGTACTAACAAACATTGCTCCCACAAGTACGTCAGATACGAACATTGTGCCGAGAAATAAAAAGCTTGATACCCTGTAATGGTACTGTTTACTCTGGTATTGTATGGAATTGTGAGTGTGGCAGTTGCTCTAAATAATAAGGTATCACTGATCACTGTCACCCACACTGTACTACATAATATAACTGTGTAGGAAAGTCTGTATAAGAGTGTGGTAAGTCACTAAAGGTTGAAGAGGGCAATAGTCTAGATATGTCCTGGTTCACCTGCATGTGGTCAAGACATGGCAAAAGTCTCTGCAGAAAGAGATGGACAGGTATGTGCACAACATCAACCTGGAATCTGGAAGTATGTGTAGAAACAGTTAGTGTTAATAAACATTTTCTCCACAGGTATACCAGGTAAGAGGTGTATATTGCAGGTAAAACCAGTTCATGTATAAAGATGACAACAGCCATATCACTGTCCAAACTAAGGCAATAGGGTAGTGTAGTAATACTTGTAAGGTGCAGATAACATCACTGGCTAGGAAAGTAATGTGAGCTACAGGAATATACTAGTAGTTAATTGACATCTTTCTCCCCCCACCATATCTCCAACAATAAACTAAATACCCACCTCAACTGGTATGTAATGACTTCACTGTTCTGTTGGTTGATAATTATTTAAATCTGTTTCCATGCATGTGCTATGTTGAAATACTCCAGCATTGGTGGCATGGTGCCATCAATGTACCTGCATGCTGTTGTTATTACCACTGTGGTCCCATATATGCATGTGTTCCATTTGCTATGCAGCTGTTCTGTATCTGGTGCCTGGGTTAATGGAAATATATATGCATGCTGTTATACCTAACCCTGGAATGTGCTGACTATTACTAACTCACATATGCTGATACACCATAAACACCATAGCATGTATGGGAATGTGGGTCCCAGCGGATACACCTGTCCCACCTCAGCTGGCCATGGCACTGGGCACCAGCACATCTGGGGCCCAACCTGGGACCTCCTCATTGGTTGGTTCTGCACCACCTTCAGGTGGAACCGCTTCAGGTAATAGGGCTCTCCCCCCCTGGGACTGACCGTGGACAGGAAGCTGTCACTCGTCGCCAGGTCTGGATTGTGGTGCGTAGAGAGCTCGATCAGCAGTTTGCAGATCTTCTATGCCAGCTTGAGGGGCACATGCTGTGACTAGAGGGTCGGCCTGGCTCTCCGACTCAGCCCCCAACACAGCCATCTTTGGGGCTGTGCAGGTGCAGCGGTGACTGTCCATGGGTGGGGATCTCAGTCCTACTGATTCCACTAGGGGGGTTCATGGGCTTCTGATTTCCCAACACCCCTCCCTATCAAAGTGTTTACCCCCCACATGTGTCATATACTGCACCTGTATGCGTCTTGTTTGCCTTGTCTGTTAACCTACTCAACCTACCTCCTCAGATATACCTACTATCCCTCCTCAACATCCCACGCTCACCTGAAAAAAAAAAGGGCAGTCTATTACCAAAAAAAAATATCTCCCCATACACAGCTTTCCATTTCGCACGTGTCCACTGGAAACATGTAATCTGGCCTAATTGGCATCACAACATATTAATGTTGCCCTCACATCTCTCTCAGGGGGTTCAGTGTCTAAATCTACCTCCAAAGTCAGTGTATATGCACAGCTGTTGCTGTAGAAGAAATGGGCAGCTATGGACCTTCCCTACACCCTCCTGCACATCCCTAGCTATTTTCCCTGCTGTCTTTCCCTCTTTGTGCCCCTTTTTCACCACTTTCCCATCAACCCTTTTTTCTTTTCTTTTAAAGAAATTAGCACGGGGGTAAGTGGGAGTAAGCACTTGTAAGCAGCAGTAAGCGGGTTCAAGCCTGTTTGCGCAGGGGTAAGCAATGCCTACACAGGTTAAGCAATTTAGAAGCTAACTAAGTATAAGAAACTGTAACTGGAAGTTAGCAGTGCTTACCTCCACTCAAACCTGCTTACAACTGCTTAAAAGTGCCTTAATCACTCTGTATCCAATGGCCCTTGTTCTGCCCAGCAACAAGATAAACAGCCTCTGCAAGGATCAAACCCAGGACCCTGCACACCACAGCCAAAGCAATTTACCACTAAGCCATGTCAGATATACATAACCCAATGTTTTCACAAACATATTATCCAGCACAGTCATTCAACAGTACAGGAAATGTATTTAAACATGTAGATGTATGTGCATGTGTACATATATTAATATCTAAATATATATATATATATATATATATATATATATATATATATATATATATATATATATATATATATATATATAAATACATATATATATATATATATATATATATATATATATATATCAACATACATAAATACATATGCATACGTCTATAGATATATATGTCTACATCTATATGTATATATATATATATATATATATATATATATATATATATATATATATATATATATATATATATATACATATATATATATATATATATATATATACATATATATATATATATATATATATATACACACACACACACACACACACACATATATATATATATATATATATATATATATATATATATATATATATATATATAGGTATATGCAGACATACATCTGTTGATAAAAATGGGAACATAACAAAACATATATGTCCACATGCACCATTAATGGGGTTGAGGCCCCAAACAACATACGTCTTGTACGAATAGGTATTCCCCCTCCTCCCACAGCCAGACATGTCTGCCCTGCAATACACTACCAACTGTTGCAGATCCCATAACCAGGACCTGACACAACATGGGCACAAGATGTTAGCAGTACTCCATCCCACCTGTATGATGTCAGGATGATATCAGTAACATACCATGCAGTACAGTCTGGCTTCCATAAGGAATGTACAATGTAGAAGCAATCAACATCCCTAGGATACATATACACAGACACATATATGCAGATACATATATACATATATATATATATATATATATATATATATATATATATATATATATGTATGTATAGATATATATGTAACTACACAGACACACATAGAGATATGTATAGAAAGATACATATGCAGGTGCACACAATATGGAACAGCCTCTATGCCTACAGTTACCACCTTACCAACTGGACACTGTATGTGCCACCCATACAAATGTCAATCGTTGCCTGCAACATATACCCACAGAGAGGTCAAAGGATATAACACCACACACAGGTTTGCATAGATGGGAAGGCTTTATTTGTGTACTATTACAGTTGTATATGCCATGTCATATAGCTGTTTAGACACTGACATCCATATAAATAGAGTAATGCAACTGTGACACAGTTATACTAATACAGTAGTCTGGAAAGGTTTACATATGTTGCTGTCCTGGCTGAGGCCTTCATGTACTACAATAGTAAAGACAGACTGGGCCACAGGATACCAAACAATCAACAGTAAGTAATGCAGATGTATAGTCCAGCAGCCTCTAGCTACACTCTGTACACAATCTCTAGGGGGTAAAGACCTCATTTGACACAATGGGATGTATCTGTTACATAACAAGGCATAACTGACACCATCACAATCACACTGACAAGCAGAACAATCTGTATGTCAGGAGGCAGTAGGCCTGCATTTACCCAAGGTGGATTGTATGGTAATGTACATCCAGATACCTTAAGGCAGCTTACCCCTGATACCCCCACATGTTGTAACAGCCTAGGTTAGTTATGGTGCATCCCCCCCTAGACTCAATAATACAGGGCCATATACCACTGTTACATAGACTGGACTCTGGAGTGCATAAGGTCACACATGTATTGTGTAGGTGAAGCCCACACACATATATGGACCCAACCCCACAGTATGTGTGGGGGACACAACAGCAGTGGACTGATGGCAGGAATGGCAGCATGACATACCCACAGCCCACTACATAACAACCCCTGACAGCATGTCATATGTGCAAAGCCTGGTATGTAGGTGGAGGGAGGAGGCTGGAACACAGTCCCATATGTATAAAACTGCTGTCACACTGAGCAAGTCACTGGTGTTACAGGACAGTCTGCAAAATACCCTTAGAAGTTAGAAACAGAAATGTATGTAACCATGTACTGATAGCACTCAACACACACACTGCCAGTGATATATTTGACACAAGACTTGTGTGGTGGACAGACAAAACATAATAGGTACACCTCTGGCCATCAAGAGGATAGGCCCACAGTTGAGAGCTATGCAGACAGACTGCATTCTAAGTTAAACTAGTATGTACACACAAACCCTGCAACACCAGTGCTATGCAATGCATACAGCTAAACTACTTACACTCTGTCTGTAGTTCTGGAACCTCCTACAAATATATAGCTGGCCTGAGTGTGCAGGTTCTCTTGTAAGAGGTAATGCTACCTGCTGTCTGTAACACTGATGCCCACACACAGGAAGGATGTCCATCATACAGGAAAGGTCAAGGAACCACTTCCACATGATGTTGGGATTTATAGTAGTTGGTTGCCATGACAGTGGTAATTGGAAGTACTACACAGCATGCTGCATGCAGGTAGCAAGTGGAGGAAACTGATTGGTGCAGAGGCCATCATCTGATCATGTACATCACCTATAAATTCCATGCTGCAATCTATGCAAAGCAGCTCACTCCATTTACTGGAGAGAGAGAGAGAGAGAGAGAGAAAGAGAGAGAGAGAGAGGGAGAACAAAAAAAAACTTCCAGAAGAGTCTGCATTCCCATAACAGGTATGTGAAGTATATATGTATGTAATTGACCATAGTACTTGGTCCATAATAATGCGATAGATGATGTGGAATGATTTATGTGTGCCTTCAGGTGTTATTGTAGTGATGTTCAGCTGAACAAATGCTATGGACAACAGAGTCCGTCCCTGTGGGTAGTGGGCCATACCCGTCAACCATGCGGAGCAGCACTGACTGATAAGATGTAAGCCATCATAGTGTGTGTTGTATAATGGAAGTATGTATATTATGTGGCCAATAGCTGGTGGTGGAAGTAAGGCTATTATGATGGCACGTAGGATCCACAGCCCGCCCCTTGCAGGATATTCAGGTTAATCTGTATTGTAGCATGCAGGAATGCTCATGATGTCCAGACATACACGGGGTGAACACCGAATGACAGCAGTGAGGCCATCTAAAACCACTACACACAGGTCAGGCAGGTAATGTAGTAACAGGTCTTGTGTTGTGACTGCTTGTGGAGGCATTTAGAGGACTGATATGTTAATGTGTAGTATCAATGTGTGTATGTTAACAAGTGTGATGCAGGATGGGGTACACATGGACATATATGTGGGACTGTCTGTAAAGTCACAGACAGGTAGGTATTATGGAGGTGTGTGTGTGTGTGTGTGTGTGTGTGTGTGTGTGTGTGTGTGTGTGTGTGTGTGTGTGTGTGTGTGTGTGTGCGCGTGTGTGTGTGTGTGTGTGTGTATACTGTTAGGCAATGCTGTCAGGTTTTAAAGTGCATTTATTGTTCTCCCCTCCAGGTTTTAAAGTGCATTTATTGTTCTCCCTCACAGGTGGCGAGGTGGGTCAGGGTCCCTCCTGCATGCAATCTGATGTTGGTGTCCATACAGACACCGAAGATGATGATAGTACTGTTGAGGCACAGGTGGGGCTGTCAGGGGCCGACACTGTGCCATCATCTGACATCCCCTTTTGGCCAACCCAAGCCCACACACAGTTACAGTGCCTTTATATAACCCATCATCAGTGGCCATAGTGGAGGGACAGTTGGCATTTGGTGGTAGTGCACAGGAAAGTGTGGTAACCACGCCTACTGTGTCTGGTCACAGTAGGCATAGCCGGATGTCCAGCAGGGCACCACATAGGCAGATATCCCAGGGTGCTCTTGGTAGCGCCACTGGACATCATGCCCCTGGCAGAGGCAACATAGCTGGTACCAGCAGGTGCATGTTTCAGCCTGTCATGGCGATGCAGGCATGTATGGAACATTACACCAGACAGGGCCTGAGGCTGCAGAGGGCTGCTCTCACATCTGTAAGTGACAACATCCATGAACTGTCTGGTGCCATCCGCGCTTATACCAAGCTCATGGATAGATGGCATGGTGAAATGATGGCCCTGGTGTATCTGTGCTTGAACGTGTGGTGGGGGTGCAGAGACGGCCGTGTGGACGTAGGCCAGCAACATCAACAGCTGGCAGTCAACGTGGATGTGCTAGGACACCAAGGGGCTCCTGTAGTGACAGTACCAGCCCCAGCAGTGTGGGGGGCTGCCCATACCACACCACAGCAGGCCACATGCACGTGGTGCTGGCCAGTCCCAGGATGAACCTGGTACCAGCGGATATTTGTCATCAGCAGATGAGAGAAGCACATCAAGGCCTGCATCTGAACGTGCCCATGGAACCCCTGGCAGGCACAGTGCACATGTCTGTGGCTGGAAGCAGTGAAGTGCACACCCTGCCAGGTATGGTCTGCAGCTGTCCATAATCACCTGTGTAGGGAGGGCAGCCACATGGCAGAACTGTGTGCATGCATGTCCACACACTATAAAAACACACCTAGGGCAACCCCATTCCTACACACACCACAGCATCACACCCAGCTCACTGCAGTGCACCCCTCACCCACACACATGACAAACCAACATCACACCCTGTGCATATGATGATACCTGTGCCACATCCCTGTCATCCATACCATTAATGCAGGGACAGGCTAATATGGTTCTGATGCACAGGGTGACTGTACTACAGTGTACCACAGTACTGCAGTGTAACATGTTGTAAGGATTAAAGTGTAATGCATATATGGCAGGTAGTGTAGTTGTCCAGCAATGATGCATTATAGCTGTTAGTAATACTGGTTGATTGTGGTCTCTACAATGTTATCCATTTGTGTTGTAAGTGTACATGTGTCAGCACAAGGATGCCCTGTGCATATGATGATACCTGTGCCACATCCCTGTCATCCATACCATCAATACAGGGACAGGCTAATATGGTTCTGATGCACACAGTGACTGTACTACAGTGTACCACAGTACTGCAGTGTAACTTGTTGTAAAGATTAAATGGTAATGCATATATCACAGGTAGTGTAGCCATCCAGCAATGATGCATTATAGCTGTTAGTAACACTGGTTGATTGTGGTCTCTATATTGTTATTCATTTGTGTTGTAGGTGTACATGTGTCAGCACAAAGGTGCCCTGTGCATATGATG
Source organism: Protopterus annectens (assembly GCF_019279795.1). Classification (NCBI taxonomy): domain Eukaryota; kingdom Metazoa; phylum Chordata; order Ceratodontiformes; family Protopteridae; genus Protopterus; species Protopterus annectens. Next base: position 1,713,249,693 of record NC_056739.1, on the reverse strand, counting down.
ATACCTGTGCCACATCCCTGTCATCCATATCATCAATGGAGGGACAGGTTAATATGGTTCTGATGCACATGGTGACCGTACTACAGTGTACCACAGTACTGCAGTGTAACATGTTGTAAGGAGTGAAGTGTAATGCATATATGTCAGGTAGTGTAGCCGTCCAGCAATGTTGCATTTTAGCTGTTAGTAACACTGGTTGATTGCGGTCCCTATAATGTTATCCATTTGTGCTGTAGGTGTACATGTGTCAGCACGAGGATGGTCTGCAGTCACATTCTCCAATGAGGTATGGCATTGTGGTGACACCATGGCTGTGACATATCTGGGCTACAGGTGAACACGTCACAGGTTACTAAAATGGTTATTGCCTGCGCCACATGGACAGGTGACCTGCTGGGGTGTGCATACCCTGCAATCTGATGTAGACTCATCCACATACACGCACACTATTACTTGGCAACACTGGGGTAGACCCCTGCCTAGCTAAGTAGTGATACTGAAGTGTGTGGCTTACATTGCACACACCACACAGCGTTTAGGGTGAGGTGTGTCCCAGGTTACATGTTACATGCAGAACATCCCCAGACATGTACAGTATGCTAATGGGGGATGCAATGGGTGTATATGGACAATATGTAGTATGACATACCTTCATATACACATTAACAGATACATAACAGGCAGACACACATCCGAGAGAACAGGGCCTATCACTGCTAACTAACTTGACCATGTGTCCAATGTGTTACAGGTTGGCTGCACACAGCACATGCATAATTGGCCTGGATTGTGGTATCAGTTACTTTTATGGTTGATGGCGACAGTGGTAACCATAACGTGGTACATGGGACATATACCGGGCGTACCTTGGTGTAATGACAGTGTACACAGCACCCACATCCCGCAGTGGATATTGTACTCCCTGAAACCCATGATGACACTCTGCCATACCTCATACTCTGAGATACAGCCCTTAGTATACCCCAACAGTGGTACTACAGGGATATGCATCTAATGCACATGCCACACACATGTAGTAGGGTCTTGCATTGTCATGCCTCACCTATGGGCAGCAACAACACTATCTATACTACTGTGTGGCAATGGGTATTGTAATAGGAGTATGTGGCCTCAGAATGCTGTACCCTACAGATATATGGACATGCACACATACACTTAAACACACATGTCAGAACACAATGGGTATCCCATGCTTATCAGCCCATTTGTACAACACTGTTGTGCTGGTACTGCAAGGCTCATGCAGCTGGTATGGGAGGAGCTTAACAGGGTACATGTAATGTCCCATACAGCAGCAGCCACAACTGACTATGGCAATGGGTATTGTGTTGGTTGTGAAGGCCCTCATGGAATTTCCAAATACAGGTGTGCTAACACACAGCCATTGCCATACTCAGTCATACACGTACATGTGTCAGTACAGGCGTGGATTGCTGCAGATGGTCATAGCTGTTTACCTAGCTATTGTCCAAGGAGAGATGGGTTGTGTAGAGGTTGTGTGTACAGTGGTATCCTGCAACCTGCCAGGTGGCAGCAGGCAATCTATTGACAGACACTACTGTGGTGACCCTCAGGGTGAGAATGAAATGCATCAGCCAATCATCCAGGTGCCTCATGCACATGGCCACTGAGGTGATCAAGTTGACATGTATGCAACATGCATTACAACACATGGTTAGTGTCTGTGATGGAGACCTGCACCCAGGCATGTTCAATTGACTGTGGTACTGTAGTGGAGGTACCTGTGGCATGTGGTGCATACAGGGTGACATCTCCTGTATGTGCCAGTTCGTACACAGCTGGGCAGACATGTCAGTGTCAATCAGGATAGGTTGCCTGTACATATCCCAGCTGGATACCTGCCATCTGCACATCTGTACAGGGACTGACAGTCATCAGCTTGGCTAGTAGCTATGCAGTAGGATGAGTGTGTTGACAGATAGATGTTTGACAACAATATGTATGCCATAACTACATGTCAGAAGCCCTCACTAACATGCGCTGTACAGACGGTAGTCTGCAGTTACATTCCACATGTCAGATCATTACCCAGTAAGGTGTATATACTGTGACACAGCTCACATACCAGGGATACAACAGGGAGGGCTCAGAGTCCAGCTATGCCTGCAGGTGTGCCTGTTGTCAGCACTACATTTAGCACTCTGCTTTTGCTTGGGTAAGCACTGTCAACAGTAGTACACACTACATGCCAGTGTGACAGCACGTACCCTGGGCTACTACCCCTGTATGTAACACATCCACATGGATATAACAGTGCTGTACAGGCCTCATATACATCTGTGTCCCACACATGACACTCACATGTGAACTGGTTATCAGGGCTAAGCCATCGTTAGGAAGTATCAACACTGCTGCAATATAATAGCTGAGCTGATTTGCGCACTGGTAAGTGAAGCCTACACTGTGTAAGTACCCGTACGTTTACCCATAGCTTAGCACCACTGAGCTTTGTGAAAACCCGCATAAATGCACTTAAAGCTTCTCAAAACTGCCTTAACCACTCTGTATCCAACAGCCCTTGTTCTGCCCAGCAACAAAATGAACAGCCTTGCAGGTCTTGAACCCAGGACCCTGTACACTAAAGTCACAACACTTAACCACTACTCCATGACCACTGTGAAGACAGCTGTTGTTTTACCAATATAGCTGTTAATACACATATTGAGTAGAATTGAACAATTGCCTTTACTTCCACAATTGTGTAGTACTTGTTATTAATATGACTGTTGTATCACATATGTTGTTTTATCATAATGTACATATAGCAGATACATATGGTGAGATACATTCGGGAGGGCATACACAACCATGAGGTTTACACATGACAGGAATATGGATATATACATATAATAGGTCGATATATGTCTCCATGCACATACACATGAATACTCATACATATGTCTGTATACACATCTGTATAGTGCAACACATATATGGCCATGTGTACATCTCTTCGTATGTATATATATATATATATATATATATATATATATATATATATATATATATATACACATCCAGTGTACAGATATGCCTATTTATGTGGGTATATATGTAGATATCTATAACTATATGTGCGTATTTATATCTATTTGATATACCTATTACTGTCAATATAGATGTAGATATCCAGACATATATGTGCATATGTATCTCTATCTGTATATGTGTAGACATATATTGCTCTGTATATGTATATATCTGAGTGTTTATATGTATATATATATATATATATATATATATATATATATATATAGATGTACATATACATATCTATCTATGTATGTCAATATGTATATGTGTTTACATCTATATTGATATATGGATAATTATATATACATATATGTTCACCATATGTCCTGAACATGGAGTGGAGGCCTACCTCAGCCCCAATAGTCCCAACCTCTTAGTGCAAGGGGATGTCAGGTATGTATTGCAGGTATATTTGTAGACTATTGCTACTGTTATAGGGATTGTCTTCACAGACATGGTGTGTGTGGGAGGTCACATCTGCTTTTAACATGTGCGCCATTGGCTACTGACAGACATCCTAAGGACATCATACTACAGTACCACTGCTAGCACAGTAATTCTCCTGTGGACTACAGCAGAGATATGGCCAATATATGTGGACAGTCTGACACACTCTGGTCAGTCCAGAGGTATACACAGAACCCCTTAGTGCAAGACATGTGGACCAAACCTGACAATGTGGATGTTAACAGCCACATAGATGGGTATATCATGTAAATACTGGTATACATTTGCCCCCATAGGTTATGCATTCACACACCCCTGTCTGTCCTGACACATAATGGCCGCTGGTACAGAGGTGCCATGGCCACATACTACCCACTAGTCAGTGACATACATCTGTACAGCATCTTACTGCTTTGTCTGACATACATGACTGTTATGGTGGCCCTGCAGCAGTACAACTAGCAAGTATCTGGACATGACATCTCACTGGGTAAGTACACTAAGCTATTAGGCATGTAACAAAGCACTATGCAGGCTAAAGGCAGACTGCCTCAACACTGGCCTACATTTCCTATGGGGGAATACACATGTACCTGCATATATAGCAGGCTCTACAGGCATGTCACAGCACAAAGTAACAGACACCTGTGTGAAAGAGCATAACCACAACCAATGTGAACACAGCCACAGCCACATATGGTAAGCTAGCATAATATTACAGTATATGGACTATCTGATCAACACCATTCTCATATGTGCCGCTCACACACTAACCCTACATATACTGGGCCACTACACAGGTCCGATGCCTGTCTGTGGTATGGGACATATTTGTGTTTGGCCCTACAAACATATAAACTGATAGGGTAACATACAGTGGAGCAGCATGTAACATCAGATAGAACAGGACCAAGAACAATGACATCTACCACAGTCTGTACACAGGCCAAGGTACATATTCACAATACACACAATGTCGACAATCACCATAAGTACACAGACCTCAGTACTGTACACACAAAAACAGAATGCCCAGGTTATGTCCTCAAATATAACCCCTACTATACATAACATGTGTAGCAGTCTGATATCTCACTGGCTTATCAGATATGATGTCAATAAATATGGTGTACAGAACATATGCACATCTTGCTGCATGACATATGTACAAAGGTTGACAGAGGTGTGGCTGGAGGCACAAACACAGGGCCAATACTGACATGTTGCTGTGATAACCTTATACATTTACTGTTGTACCAGGGTTTGTTGCAACATATGTCCTATGAGGGATATAAAGTCAGTAACTCTCACGGCTGTCACCATCTACTGACTGTAATCCTCACACTACCTTCTGCAGTTCACAGATAGGTGCTCTGTGGGTAACACATGAAATAAAAGGCACCACACACTGCCCAGTCTGCAGATGACCCTACAGATGGGGGTTTCCTCATAAACATAGCACTAACATGACATGTATTAAAACATGTAGGACAGCCATATCCACACACACCCTGTTAAACCAAAATTACTCCAAATGCACTATAGCAGCACTTACAGTCTGTAGTCAAGTCAGGCACGTCCCCCTCCTGTGTGTTGGCCTGTTTCCACAGTGTATGTTGTTACAGGTAAATCCCCAATCCATCTGTGATGCTGTTTGCCAAACAACAGATCTAGTTCCTGCTCACAATGAATGAAAAGGCCCAACACCAACATGATGTTCCTAGATATTGGAGTGTGTGTTCATGCAATTGGCTATGGGAATGTTACCACGGCTGTTCCACATGCAATCAGCTAGAGGAGGGATACAATTCGTGCAGAGGCCATCAGCTGATCATGAGCATCACTTGCAATACACATGCTGCTGCCTAAGCAAAGCAGGTGTAAGTCTCCACATCCACCAGAGAGGGAGTGAGAGAGGCAGACAGAGGCAAAGATAAGTCAGGGATGGGTGGGAGAGTAAAACTTAAGCACATTTGTGTCACACTCCTACCAGTACAGGGTATCAAACCCCTGACTGACTACGTATTGCTATCACATGTCTATGCAGTTATTGAATGCACCACATACATTACATGTTGAGGAACCCTCCAAACATATATGTGATGGTGAGTGACATCTGCAACAGTGATATGGTAGCTATACGGTAGGTGTAGTACACGTGCCTGTCCATATTAACAGGTGTCAGCATCAACACACCCACACTCTCTCAGGAACCCACACACATTGACACACTTGGCAGGGTCAGGAATACAACTCATTACTAATTAGATTGCCACAACACAGTACTGTGCAGGTATCACATGCACCACAGGGGTTATATAGAGGTTATATGGGCAAAGGGTATATGGTGGTGTCTGACATCAGATGGCATGCTTCAGTATGCCAATGGGTGTTGTAGTGAGTGTGAATGTGGTCATAGGCATCATACACCACACACAGACACAGGGTGCCAGTACTGACATGCATGGGTACATAACCTCACGGGTGTGTAGTGGTCGACTGTACCAGATGGCTATACAAGGCTAGGTGATGGGTATACCTTGGTATCAGGCCACATGACAATGGTCTGCAGTGTGGCTCAGGGATGTAGTGTCTGGATTTGCCCACACAGGTGGGTATTGTATTCACCATCCAGTCACCTAGGTAACTATTGTGTGTGGCCACTGCTGTGCATTGCTTGCCATGTATATGTTTCTTAGTCCATGACATGGACGGTGTCTGGGATGTGCACACATCCCACATGCATGTACAGTGACATGTGGAACTGTACCTGGGGTGTCTGGCCCATGTTGTGTACACAGATTGTTGTCATCAGATGTGCCAGTCCTGGCCTCATGTGGTGGAACTGTTAATGGACAGCAGGTTGACCCTGGACCTACATTTATAGCATGATACAAGTATTCCCTGGTGTCAGTGGCATCTGTCCATACGGGGCATGTGTTTCAGGCATGGTATGCCCTTTGTGGTTCACATTTGATGGCACCACAAGTGTTGAAGGTGTCCAATGTGGAACATATGGAAGGTGCACTGTCTGCATGTACGTGCCTATTGGACTGATGGACAGGTTGCCATGCCCTCTGTAGCCCACTGCAGTCACACCATGATTACTATCAGTGGGCAATATGCAGGGTACTACCAACATAGCGGCTGTTGCCTAGGCAAGTGTGTATGTGTTTGAGACACAGGTTGAACGTGTTCTCTGGGTAATACAAGGGTTGCTAACTTTGTTCTCCTGGCCTTGATGTCACATGTAGGGGTATGGATTTGCACCCCAGCCTCTCAGCTATTTCACATCTGTTATCCCTGTACGGTGGACATTGTGACATATACTAGGGCCACCATATAAGAAATTTGCAAAACGCACTCCACAATGAGTCCAGTTGTTACATACTCACAGCCACCTCCACACAGGATACGAATGACAACCACAGACACACACACACCTACCATGTCTGGGATTAGAACTCCTACCTAACTAGTTTACTACACTACAACACTACGCAGTTACAGGACTTGCCACATAGATTACTGAAGTGCTCCTTCCCCAAAGTTATATTTCACAGTGAATGACATCAGCAGGATTGCCAAAGTAGGGCATTTGAATTGTAGAGAGTGTGACTTGCCCCAAAACATTGCTCCCTACACAAACATAAAAACACACACAAAAACATCCACAACTGCCATGTGTGGGAATAGAACCCCTACCAGGGTTTTATATCACACTACAGCATTACACAGTCATAGGGCACACCATGGAGACTACTGGAGTACTCCTTCCCCAAAGGTGTATTTCACAATGAATGACATCAGCAGGATTGCCAAAGTAGGGCATTTGAATTGTAGTGAGTGTGACTAGCCTAAAAAGCATTGCTGCCTACACAGACATAGAAACACATGCACAAACATCCACACCTGTCATGTGTGGGAATAAAACCCCTACCTGGGTTCTATATCACACTACAGCATTACACTGTCATAGGACACCACAGAAATTACTGTATTTCACAGTGAATGACATCAGCAGGATTGCCAAAGTAGGGCATTTGAATTGTAGTGAGTGTAACTAGCCTAAAATGCATTGCTCTCTACACAGACATGGACACACACAGTTGTCACATCTGGGATTAGAACGCTTACCTAACAAGTGTATCACACGACAGCAGTATGCAGTTATAGGACATGCCACAGAGATTACTGGGCTACACCTTTCCCAAAGGCTTGTCATAGTAGGGCTATGGGGAGGGCAGTGTGTGTGGATGGGCTATAACCCATTCATCTAGAGGTTGACACACCACATGCAGGCACACACAGGGTTATATTCAACAGGTACGTGTATACAGCTGCTAGATTACTACTTCCTTGTATAGTCATGTTGCACAGCTATCACTTGCACCACAGTCTGTAATGCTGATGGATACCGGTAGCTAATGCCTACAGTGAGTGACATTTTCACCTCATGTGGTTGTAGCCATTTAGCTGTCTGCTGGGTGGGACAGGCCTCATAATGGATGGCTCCTTGTCACAGTCACTCTCTTCCACACAACTCTGTACATCTACTTTTGGCTTACTATAGTGTGTTATCCTTGGCTATATGCCTGTATTCCTATCCACTGTGAGTGCAAAGCATGACTGGTGCATACTGAGGAGTGTATGCACTAACATTTGCAACTGCCAGATATGTATGGTCCACTGTTGTTTGCAGCCATGGGCTTCATTTGAGTGTGCGAGCATGCCCAGTATGCCCTTCTGTATTGAATGAGTGGATCGATTCCAGGTAGTTTCTACTCCAGTGCAGACCTTTGTGTTGTACCTACAGGTAGCAAACTGTTTCTGTAGGGTATCTGTCAATCATTTGGCAATATGGGGACAAACTGTGCAGGGGATAGTGTGTACTGTAGGTGATTGTGTCTGTGCTGCTTCAGCTACATGGTACTGCTGTTAGCAGAGGTATTCAGGCATGTGTACTGTTATACACTGTGATGTTTTCTGTCCTCATGTACTGTCAGGGGGACATTCTTGCTCACAGTGATGTCTTGGGGGAAAAGGGTGTCTGCAGCTGTGTCTGGTATTGTGGGCAGATGCCTACATATTCACGGTAAGTTATGCCATTCTGAAGGGGGAGCTGCAGATACTTGCTGCTGGGTCTGTGTATCCAGTTCAGCACCTTGGTACAGTGCTGGCAGAGGATCCCATATGTGTACATCCATTGACATGACAGTATCTTGCTGTGGTAATACCTCACAGCTGTACAGATTCGCACAGGTAACCTAGAGGCAGGGGCCATGAGTCAGGACATTACCCTTATTGTGGTGTACGGGCAGGTATGTAGCCACCCATTTATGTGTTTGCAGCCATGGATAGTGTGTGCACACAGCTTTGTATCGGACCTTGCACATTCCATGCTGCCCATGCTCCCACCCTCCCCTGTTATTCTATCCTCTTCCATACATTATGCATGCATTCTCTGATACTTTCCCTAAGGTTATCACCCCATCACAGCTGTATGTTGGTGTTGGTCCATAGTTCATGCAGTGGGACATGGTGGACATGTTACTGTGGTTTGTCCACATGGCCTTGCATATGGCTTATGTGAAGTGTGTTATGTTGTTATTTGGGTGTCCATGACATAACATGCATTTGCAGTACATGTGAGACACAGTCCTTTGGCAAAGGCCTGTGGGCCATTAGGTGTTGATGCGGGCCAGGTGTAGCAGGCCATTGCATTCTGTCAGTCCTACAGTCTCAGACCACCATACAGTATATCCCCCTGGGATGAAAGGGTAGGTGTGTTTGGTGTTCATACCAATACCTTCTAGCAGTCTTGATCATGTGGTGTGGATGCTGGCAGGGTACTACCTATGGCTAGGGACACACCTGCATGGGACACTTGCACTGTATACTGCATTCTTTCACTATTGCCATATACAGGTGGGGTCATATTGTACCCATTCCCCACAGCAGGGATATGACCAGGGAGGTACCTGTGGGTGGTGTTTGTGTGAGCTGGGTGCATGTGTGCTATGGACGCTACTTGCATCTGACACACAGATATGCATGGGGCATTCCAGTTATGCTGGCATGTGCAGGGAAATCAGCTGTTTCCCAATACACCAGTCCTACCTCCTTTGTGATCTACAAGTGTTCGGGCAGACAACACCAGTATCCCCTGAAACACAAAAATTAAGTCAGCAGCACCAAGTCCCACCACAGAAAGTTACAGGAATCAAAAAAATATAAAACAAAACAATTTATTGAAGTGCTTTTCGTTGCTTGTAATGTAGCAACTTCTTCAGAAAAGATACACAGTTTCAAACAGTAGTTTATAAGTAATTAAGACATATCATGTGATGACCACACCTCTCAGTGAGTCAAATTCTTAAAGAGACATTTGCTAAAAAAACACATGTATTCATGTAACCTGAATACAAGAGCTGCAATTTTGTCAGTTTAAAAGTATCATTAAAACTGTTATAAATAATTATACAGAAGGCATAAAACTGTTAGACTCAAACAATAACAAGGTTAGATTAAACTTCAAAGTTACAGAATAATCAATCGGGTATACCTCTCAAAAATATTATAGAGCTAGAGTGATAGAATTAAGTTCCATCAAAGTACCAGTTACCGTCTCAAACTTCTTAGTTTTAAAAGACAGGCGATGTTACAAGCATCATTTAAACCTGGTACAATGAATGCATTCAAACGCATCTGCCATTTCAACTCATGTTCCTCTAAAAGTAAATTCAGTGGGCCACCTCTCAAATTGGCTTGAACTTGATCTATAGCTTTGAAAGTAAATTTGTGGCCCTCATTATTTGCTATATGTCTTGCTAGTGGGTTGTCAATTTTATTAACTGAAATGGCATAGGTGTGTTCGTAAACCCTGTCTCGCAGTCTACGTTCAGTCTTCCCCACGTAGAATGCAGGACAGCAGACACATCTTGCTATGTAAACAACCAATCTAGAATTACAGTTCAGTTTAAATTTAATCTCATATTTGTTGTCACCTATACAAAATGTATTACCCACTTCCATGAATCTACACATCCTACAAGATTCACACAGGTACATACCAGCATACCTATGTGTTTTAAATTGTTGCCCCCCACATTCAAGTAAGTTTTTAAGGTTGTGGCCTCTATGAAATACAATATTTGGAACTGGACCTAATTTACTGAGTACTGAAATATCACTCAAGATAAAATGCCTGTTTTTACATAAAATACATTTAACTTGGCCACTGTCGTGGCTAAAGGTAGTGATGAATCCACCTTTAAAGTTGGGGGCTAAAGTTTGTGATGAAATTTGTGTCGAAACAAATGCACTGTTTTGACAGTCTACCATGTAAGGAACAAGACTGTCCTGTTCTAAACTGTTAAGCCCAAGGATGGGAGAGACAATTCCAAGTCTTCTTTTATCAGAAACTTCACTAACTAGAGTTTCAATAAGGTCGCTAGGGTACCCACGCTTTTCAAACATCTTCCTAAGTAAGTCACACTCTTGATGAAAATCTAGCTCGTGTGGTCATTCTAGCTGCCCTTATTAATTGACCTTTTATAATAGACCTCTTCTGGTGAAACAGGTGGCAGCTAGAAAAATGTAGGAGTGAGTTGCAATACGTGGGTTTTCTAAAAATCTGTGATACATACCCCCTGTTAGCTTTATCTTTTTTAAGTTTCACATCTAAATAGTGAATCGTGACTGTGTGAAATGTTGATGTAAATACAAGGAACTCAGTTGTGGAGTTCAGAAATGAAATAAAAAGCTCAGCCTAAATGGTATCTCCATTAAATAACACAAAGATGTCATCCAAGAAACGGGTGTAGTAAACGAGGTTCACCCTGAAGTCCTCAGCCTTGAAAACAAAAGTTCTCTCCCAGTACGCCATCACCAAGTTGGCAAAGCTGGCACCACAGGGCGACCCCATAGCGACCTCTCATTTCTGTAAATAAAAATCCTTATCAAATACGAAATAATTATTAGTAAGAATGATGTCCAATAAAGACTCCACTAAAGTGATTTCATGTGAAGGAGCTTTCTTAGATTTAAGCAAAAGACTCACCCATTCTATGCCCTCTAAGTGTGGAATAGATGTATACAAGTCCTTAACATCAATAGTTAAGAAGTTGTGGTTGGGATTAAATTCCAAATTGTTAATATTCTCTAAGAAGGTCCATGAATCTTTGCATACCTGCGGTTCTGACACCAAGTATTTTTTCAGAATATTGTCCACTGCCTTGGCACAGGGATAAGTTAAAGAACCCCTCCCATCTATTAATGGTCTCATGGGGGGCTTTCCACATCCTTATGAATTTTTGGTATCTCAAACATTATTAGGATTCTTGGCCAAGGAAGGGAGATGAAATTAAATGTGCCAATATCAATGATGGCATCAGTGAAAAGGTCATTGAAATAGCCTCTTATCCGTTTGTATGCAGTGTTGACCTCACTCAAGGATGCTTTAGAGTAAGCCTCTGTGTCTAACAGATGCCTCATTCTCCCTGTGTAGTCATGTTGGTCAAAAACTACTAGTCCCCCGCCTTTATCTAGTTTAAACACCCTGACATTAGCATTCCTCATGGATTGCAATAATACACTTTCCTTTTGACTCACATTGCTTATTCTTTTTGATGGGCAAGGATGGGAGTTCGAAAGGAATCGAAAATCCAGTTCGCATACTTGTTCAAACATCTTCAGGGTAGACAACACCAGTATCTCCTACTACAGGACCAGATAATGTGATGCATACCTGTATGTACAATTTCAAGGATGTCTCCATTTCATAGTAACACAATATATACTGTATATCTGGGGTACTTTCCTCTGTGTACTGCTTGTATATCTAGCCCAACAGCCATGCCATGTCAGTCTTTCAAATGGTGACACATATTACCACCATACATTTACAATGGCTTACTGCTAGCATGTGTTATACTGGTGGGAATTGTCTTTGGCACTGCAGTTGTGAGGACTTATCCCTGTCATCAGCAGTAGTGGGCAATGGCCACCAGGACTTACCTCAACATGCATACATACTGACCACTCTCACACAATATGAAACACAACACCAACCTAACACACACATATCTGCATATTGTGCAGATGTAGCAACCTGTCATGCTACCTTGGTCACCTCTGGGCATCTGTCCTCCACTGGTATTATACCTACACATACATGTTACTACATTTCTACATAGGGTTGTGGGGGGCACACCTGACTGTTACAACATGTGTACATCAGATTGGGGGGCACACCAGACCATTATCACATTTCTAAATAGGTTTGGGGGGCACACCTGACTGTTACTACATTTTACTACATTTCTAAGTAGGGATGGGGGGAGCATACCTGACTGTTTCTACATTCCTACACAGGATTGAGGGAGGGGGCACACCTGACTGTTATTACATTTCTATGCATGATTGGGGGTGGGTGCACACCTGTCTGTTTCTACATTTCTACACAGTAGTTGGGAGGGGGCACACCTGACTGTTACTACAATTCTACACTGGATTGGGAGAAGGGGCACACCTGGCTGTTTCTACATGTCTACATAGGAGTGGGGGGAACACACCTGACTGTTACTACATTTCTACATAGGATTGTGGGGGGACACACCTGACTGTTTCTACATTTCTACACAGGATGGGGGGGCACACCTGACTATTTCTACATTTCTACACAGGATTGAGGGGCACACCTGACTGTTACTACATTTCTGCACAGGATTGGGGGGCACACCTGACTGTTTCTACATTTCTGCACAGGATAGGGGGGGCACACCTGACTGTTTCTACATTTCTACACAGGATTGGAAGGAGGCACACCTGACTGTTGCTACATTTCTACACAGGATTGGGGGGGCACACCTGACTGTTTCTACATTTCTACATAAGATGGGGGGGCACACCTGACACTTGTACACATTTGCTATGACTGTACTGGTATGTCAGGTACTCCATTTCATTCTGTACTCTAACCTATCATGCTGACTAGAGGCCTATCAGTGTACTATAGGTCTTAGCTTTGATTGACCTACATCTTTGTTTCTGACTTCCTACCCTTCAGAACTAACATCCCACTGCCTGACATGCTGTAGTCTGTCTGTGTAGGCCTTGGGGGGAGGTATCCATAGGCATCGTTCAGAGGCCATAGCACAGCCTTTGTTTGTGTTTGTCTACACCTGTCCTGCTGGCTGGGACTGTTGTTGGGTATGTAAACCTCCCTGACTGGCATGTGTGAGTCATATGGACACACATGTAGCCCAGCACATTTCCTGCAGTGGGTTTTGTCACCCTGTGTAGTACTAGCTACTATGGTGACACCAGTATTTGTTACAGATCTCATGGTGCCACTATAGGTGTCTATTATCTGCTGGCATACCATTCAGCCACCCGATTCCCTTGCATGCTCACATCCATACCATAGATACAGGTAATGACACATTCTACTCCATTCAGCAATTGGTAGGTTGAGTGACTTACCTTGTGGGTGTGCCAGTACTGAGGATGGTTCTGGAGGGCTGCCTATGTTTGATGCACATAGTACACTCCCTATATATGGTTGAGCACAGGTAGTGTCATGTTTGGCATCCCTTTTACTGCATGTGCGAGTCAGAGAGAGGTGTCATTCCCTGGGTCCCTACTGTGTCAGTGTATGTGTTATGTGTTGCCTCTTTGCCAAGGCCAGGGCATACTGGACACACCTCCATCTGCCTACTAGGGTAGGCTCAGGTTGTTCCTCCTCCGAGTCACTCTGTGCCTGTGCAGGCCTTGGCATTGGTGGGGGGCTGTGTGGTCCTTCCCCATGCTGTTCCTGCTGCAGCTGTTTCTGCAGGATCATATTGTGTAGCATGGCACATACGATGACAATTTGAGTACATGCAGCTGGTGAGTACTCTAAGGTTCCACTGGATGTGTCCAGGCACAGGAACCGTGACTTGAGCATCCCAAACACACGCTCTATTATAAGTCTGGTCTGTGCATGTGCCTCATTATAGCATTCTTGTTTGGGTGTGTCTGCATTTCTGATGGGTGTCATCAGCCATGGCTTCAGTGCATAACCAACATCCCCCACTAGGTGACCATAAGGGATATCCCCATTGGCAAATCTCTGTTACAGCTGTGTCAGATTCCAGATGTGGGAATTGTGATAGCTTCCAGGGCAGCCAGCAAACACATTCATTATAATCCCCTGGGCATTGCACACAACCTGGCAGTTGATGGAGGGGAAGCCCTTGCAGTTGATGTAGACCCTACCCTGATCACTGGGTGGTGCTTTGATGCATATGTGCATGCAGTCTATAGCACCCACTACCTCAGGGTATTCTGCTATTTGGTGGAAGAGATGCATATTGCTGGCCAACACTTCACAGGTGTTGAGGAAATATACATGCTCACCAGCATGTGCTGACATGGCATCCAGGAACTGGTGGAATTCTCTGGATGCTGATGCCTGTGAGATCCCCTTGATATCCCAAGTTGGGCTTTGGGAGGTACCTGTAGCTAGTATTCCTAGGCCTACACATACCTTGGTATCCACTGGGATGGGTTCCCCTCTGTTAGTTCGGTGTGTCAGGCGTGGCTGGCACAGCTCAACAATTTGCTGTAGGAAGTCCCTGTCCACCCTATAGTGCTCCACTATTTCCATCTCATGTAGCCCCTGGCAGGTTACCCTGGGTCTGTACACCCTTCTCCGTCTCCTCACTGTGGGTTGGTGGACAGCATTCCCATCCTCACCACCCTCAGCCTCTTCCACATGTTGTTGTATGATAGCTGATGCAACCCCTAACATTTTGTTGCTTAGTTTCATAGGTTTATAGGTTCATAGGTAGGTACTAGGCAATCTGCCCGAAGGCATTTATAAGCCTAGCTAGAATGTGTTGGCTTTTGCCACCCACTTAGATTAGTTCCCTGTGCCTCTGTTCAGCAGATCCACTGAAGTGATCCCCGGGGTAAACCTTCTGTTTTCCATCCTCTCATCAAGGTTTCTCTTGAAGAGTGTTAGCGAGGAACTCTGCCTAATGTAGATTGGAATCTTGTTCCAAAGCATGGGAAGTCTCTGGGACAGGAATCTATCCCTCCAGCGTGTCCTATTTATTATTGTGGTAAGGTTTAGATTCCTACAGCGTGTGGCTCGAGGAGATAAGGTTTTCTTTAGATGGAGCATGTCCTTCAATTCTGGGTTGGACATGGCTTTGTATGTCAGGCAAAGATCACCTCTGAGTAGGCGGTATACAACTGAGTACTGCTGGAGTTTCTTCAGTCGAGCTGCATAGGGCATCTGTTTGAGGCCAGTGATCCTCTTGATAAGGTACTTCTGTGCTCTTTCCAGCTGTTGCAGGTGTCTTGTAAGGTACATCCCAAATGGGGCATTGTACTCTGTGATGGGTCTGATGAGTGATGAATAGAGGGGCACAATGACCTCTTTTGATCTGGATGTGAGCCCTTTTTGTGATTAGGTGGGCCACATAGAAGGATTTTCTAACCACTTTGGCAATGTGATTATCAAAAAAGAGATTACTATCTACTTGGATCCCCAGATCCCTTATTACGTTTTCCGTATTTATGGGACTACCACCTATGTGGTAGTTTGTGGGTACTTTGTTTTTTTCCAAAGGAGATGACTATGCACTTTTTGGTATTTAGCTTGAGGCCATGATTTTGACACCAGGTATCCATCTCAGTGAGACCCTTTTGGAGGATGTCTGTGTCAGCCGGAGAGTCAATTATAGCCCCTAGTTTGCAGTTGTCTGCAAACTTGGTCAGTCATAGTCCTCCTGTGCTTGCCTGTACTTCTGAGAAGTATATGCCGAACAGGAGGGGTCCTAGGACTGAGCCCTGAGTAACGCCACTTGCAATCGGTTTAGAGTCGTACCTAACTCCCGCAACTCTCACCATGTGGGTTCTGTCCATGAGCCAGTTGGCAACCCATCTTGTGACGTAGGGGTTTATGTTTAGGCTGGTGAGCTTGTCTGTAGTACCAGAATGGGGAATGGTGTCGAAGGTCTTTGCGAGGTCTAGGTAAGCTGTGTGTACCACCTTTCCCTCTTCTATAGCCTTGGTAACTGTCTCAAAGAAGTTCAACAGGTTCAGGAGGCATGATCTGCACTTAACAAAGTCAAACTGGGTAGAGTCCAGTGTTTGTAGGTTCCCAATGTCTCTGTTAATGAGTTCCATGATGATGCGCTCCATAGCCTTGCAGACCAAGCTAGTCAGGCTTATAGAGCGATGGTTCCAGGGGTTTGTTGTGGCTCCACCTTTGTGGACCAGAATAACTGTTGCTGTGCGCCACTCTATGCATACGTAGCCTGTGGAGAGGCTGAGTTTGTACAGTGTGTTTAGGTGAGGGGTTTGTTTGTCTTTGAGCTCGTGTAGGATGCAGCCTGGGACACTGTCCGGTCCCACTGATGCTGTGTTTTTGGCTTTGGAGAGGGTTGTTTTAACCTGAGTGTCTGTGATTTCAGGGGCTATACATTCTTCTGGTTTGGTCATGGGTCCTTTTGGGGGTGAGAGGGGGGTGAATCTTGCACTGAACCTGTCTGCCACGATGTTAGCGATATTGGTTGGTTCAGTGTATTTTGTGCCATTCTGCACTAACTCCAAGCAGATCTGAGTATTACCATTTAGATTCTTGACATAGCTAAAGAATGCCTTGTGGTTATCTTTGGAGTCCTTGGCAATTTTCTTTCGAAGCTCACCTTGGATGATTTTATGAGGGATCTTCGTTTCTTGCTGATACTGATTAGGGATGTCTTCCCTTCTTGGGATTTTATTCTTTTCTGTACTAGTTTCCTCCTTCTATTGTATAGCTTGTTTATGGCAGGGGTCCACCAGACTGGTTTTCTTTTCTTGGAAGAGTGAGTCTTGGTTTTGCTTGGGATAGCACGATACATGCATTCTTGTAGGTGCCCATAGAATGCATTAGTAAAGGGTTTTGCAGCTTGGACAGTGTTATCCTTTAGCATGGGGGCTTTAAAACGTTCCACCTCGGTCTTAAGTAACATAAAGTTTGCTTTTGAAAAGTTTTTAATGGTAGTTTCCTTGTCCGGGGGTGGGGACTGAATGTGGATATCCAAAGTGATTTGTTTATGGACAGATCTAAACAGTGAGGGGTTGACCTCTGGTGTGGAACACCAGTCGCCCATGTTGGTGATGACCAGCTCCAATATGTTGTCACCTCTGGTGGGAGTGTTGACCAGTTAATCCAGGGCATTTGAATTTATAAATTCTAGGAAATGCTGGGAAAGGGAGTTAGTATTTGAGTAGTTCTCCCAGTTAATGTTTGGGTAATTGAAATCACCCAATATTAGGGTGTTTGGTAGGACTTTTATGTTTCCCAGTGTTTCTAGAAATGTGGAATGGGGGTCCTGGGACATGGTGGGTGATCTGTAGCAAAGTACAATTTGAATTGCAGTTTTGCCCGTTGTTAGTTGCACATGGATGATCTCTGAAGCATCGTGCTGTGCCACTAACCTGGAGGTGTGGGTATCCTTGATGACTATGTATATGCCCCTGCCTTTTGTATTTTGGTCCGGGTTCTGTGGCCAAAATGTATGGTATGAGTTGTAGCCTGGTAGTGCTGGGGTGCTCTCTGGACCCTTAAACCAGGTTTCTGTTATTGCAAATATATCGATTTTCTCTATACTGAGGAGTGCCTCGAGTGCGTGCATTTTGAGGTTTAGACTTCTGGCATTGAGTGGCATTACCCTCAGTTTTTTGTTACTTGTGCTATTTACGGTTGTGGGTTTGTCTTTTGAACCTTGCTTAAAAAAGGCACCATGGGGGTGGCAAGAGCCTTGGCCAGTATTTGAAAGCTTTCGAAAGTTTGTTAAAAGTTCCCCACTTGTATACACTGGTGGTGTAGAGTATGGTAAAAAAACATAAGGATAGGTGTTTGCATAGTTTCTAGTAATGTTCTGGTCTGGGCTGGTCTGCTGCCTGTGTAATTGGCTGATTCTGATACATTTCACCTGTCAGCTATGCTAGTTCTGATAGATTACCTTCCTACTGCTGTTTTCCCTTCTTATTGCCTTTCTGTTTAAGCCTGGGGGCGAGCTGCACAAACACAGTGCTCAAATGTGCTTTTTTTTTTTCCTTTAAAACCCAGTGCATGGTGCACACACCTGCTTAGGCAATGTAAAGAGTGCTAGGCAGCCTCAGACACACACCCTTGCTTAGCTGTGCTAAGCTAGGTGCTAAGCTAGGAGCAAACCCAAGCCACAGGGCTCCAATCCACTTATAGTATGCCTGACACACTCCCCTATGATGTCAGCTAACTCCTAGGCTTGCACCAAGCTATTCCTGCTCTTACACTGTTGGGAGCTGACTAGCATGCAGGGGAAATCTGGGATTCACTATCATTCCCCTCATTTGCATAGGATTGCCTGCTAATGCATATTTACATGTCCCACACTGAGCCTCCCCCCTTAGCAACCACTATTCACTGGCCATGTTGTCTTCTGCCTGGCATTGAGTATAATGTCAGAATAGTGATTTTGGTTAGAATGCTTATTTTAGGTTTTTTTTCTTACCCCCCCCCCCAATTCCATTTGCGCACTGCTGCCCTACACATAAACAGCCAAGATCGGCTACAAAAAATAAAAGTTGATTTTTTTTTCAAGTGTTTTCCATGCCAATGGCCTTATAGTTGGCCATTGGCATGCTTTATACGTGATATCCACCCTTTATTTGAAGCTGTCATGGCTCCATTTTGTAATTTGCAGAAATGTACTCCATTACTGGTGGAGTACATTTCTGCAGATTACACTAGTCCTGCACAGACGGTTTCCAGCATCCTGGATTGCAAATTCATCTTATTTGCATGGATTTCTCCTGCAAATGGGGTAATTTGCATACAGGGACTGAGTCCATGCAGGACTAGTGCAGGAGCTCTCATGCACGCCCCTACAGGTTATTCCTGGATCACACGGCAGACATATTGCCTGCTGCAGCTCCTGTACTAGTCCTGCACACCGTGCAGGGCTTGCAGAATCTGGGGGAAAGTTTTCTGCAAAAATATTCACCAGCTACTCTTGTTCTCTGTGATCTGTTTACCTTCTTTCAGCTGGAACTGCAAAAGGTGTTAAGTCTGCTCTTACAGGCAATGAGTTTCTTCCTCATATTATATAGTTTATTTATACTGGGGTTCCATCAAATTGTTTTTTTTTTCTTTAATTTGGCACTATATTTTTGCCTTATGGGAACCAACTCCTCCATGCAAGCTTGGGGGTGTGCATAGAACTTATAAATGAATATGGCAGTCTATGAGGTGGGGTCATTGAGGCAAGGAGGGTGTTAATATTCCATTAGGCCATCAGCTGGAGCAGATTTGCCTTAGGTTTCAAAATAACTACTGCCTTACATTTTAAGTGTTACTGCATGGGCGTCAGATTTGACCGATGATTTGGTAACTATGGGTGTTTAGCATAAGGCTGCTATATTGGTTAGAACCAGGTCCAATAATTTTGAGACCCTCTTTGTAATTCAAACTAGATTGCCTAAGAGTTAGCATTTTAGAAGTTCAGGAATCTTCAACCATGTATGTTTCTGGTGGTGTAACTTTTAATTTTCCCAGTTAATTGACGGATAGTTGAGTTACCAAAGAGGATAGTGTTGAGCTCAATAGTAAGGGATGTCAAGTGCTACAGATATTTCTTATGGTCTGCCTATGTCATGGAGGGGGTATGCTAGCTGGCTATGCTGTAGTACTGGGTTTTGGGCTCAATAGTAAGGGATATCAAGTGCTACAGATATTTCTTATGGTCTGCCTATGTCATGGAGGGGGTATGATAGCTGGCTATGATGTAATACTGGCTTTTGTTATGAAAAGGATGTGGAGGAGTTCAAAGTCATTGTCCTGCATTAAGTGTCTGGCGGTGAATCTTTTTAGGAAAATAGCCTCACCCCCTCGAGTTTGATTTTTGCCCTTAGGCCACAGATGATGGTAAGATGATGTATATTAGTTAATAAGAGTATAACCATACAGAACAAAGACCCTAGGATTCTCATTGTAATATCCATCATATTGGCACCACTAGGTAGATTGAATATTGCTAATTGTTTTGATCAAATTAATCACTTACAAAAAGACTTGCACCTAGCTCCTCCTCGCAATCAGTATTAAAAGCATGTGCTGCTGCAGGACTTTATCTTTCACCTTCACTAAAAGAAGGCCTTAAAGAGATTCAGCACTCCCCTGCCCCCCCTCCAACTGTAGTGTTCAGCTACTAGTCTGTTTGTGGAATCATGTTTAGATACCTCTCCCTCTGCCATATTACATCTGAATCAAAGAATGTTAGTTTTGAGGGCTAAACATAGTTACTTCAAACAAAACAGTGATTAATATTACAATAACAGTTTTATGTGTAAGATAGCACCCCTATCATACAATTTGTTTCCGCAGATTTACCTTTATGAGGTCATTTAGCAGGATTCTTAGAATGCTTCTTGTTACTTGGTTCCCAGGAGCAAACTGATTATCACCGTACTGGATAAGTAGCTGGAAAAGGCCTGAAAAATATGATACCATTAAGCTATTCACTTATGATAAAAAATACAAAACGGAACTTTGCATATTTATTAAACAATGTGTATTGTTTTCCAAAGGTTTAGAAGTGGTGCAATCAGTTCTAATTTGTAATAAAAAGTGCTGTACTTCTTACAAAGATGGGAGATGAAGCAGTACAGTTTTTTATGTGCAGAAATGACCTGTTACTTTTTACGTAAACTTATTGTTATCGAGCAAGATGGATTCGCCTCAAGAAAATGCTTTTCATACATGGCATGGGCTGTAGATAAAGTTTTAATATTGTCAAATTGTTGTCTAAATTGTATATAAATGGTTGACACAAAAAGCAGCACAGATCTAATTGTAAAACAAATCTTGTATAAACAGACAAGAATGTCTGCTGTTAACTAAAACAAAACAAATGGGTTTAATAGAAGCATCTAAGTCTCTGAAACTTGAAAGTCAGGGACTCGGGTGTCTTGTAGCTTGTACAGGCTGCTACTCACACTCAGACTTGACTACACATTCATGTGAGGTGTGGCATCCATATGGAGAGTGGAACCTGTCGTATCTAACTCCAAGACAGTAGGTGAGTTTCAGCAAGTTAAGTGTAGCAGCCACTGAGAAGAAGTGGGATGGGGTGGCAATGTAGGATGTAGCAACTGGGAAGGGGATTTAAATTTAGAGAGTGTGAGTGTGGGGCAGTTTTAGGGTTAGGGATCAGTAGGGAATTTAGCATTAAGGTGCAGGAGGATAGTTTTAAGTTTAGGGAGCAAGAGGGGAGTTTAGAGTTAGGAAGTGACAGTGGAGTTTTAAGTTTTAGGGACCAATTTAGGACTTCAGGTTTTCATGGAGTGGAGTTTTAGGGTTATGCACCAATTGGGGACTGTAGAGTTAGATAAGGAAGTGCTATGGTTAGGGTAAGGGACAGTGTGGATTTTCCTAGGGTTAGAGTTTGGGCTCTTATAGTGTTATGCAGTTCAGTAAGGTCTGATGGTGGGAAAGGTAGGTAAATAATTAGGTTGAGCCAGTGAGAATTAGGGCACTTACCTTTTAAAGCAAGTAGCAGCGAACAAGTATGCCATGAGCAAGCCTCCAAAAATAACTTCCAAGGAAAAATTTTAATGCATACTATGGAAAATACTCACATTTTGCTAATAAATATAAAAGTATCATCTTAAAATAATTTGACTCACTACCAGTAAGTATAACATTAGCAAGAAATTGTTTAGATCACTTTCTGGTAAGTTTTATAATATTGACATTAAAGAGTTAAGATACATAGCAAATATTTGCAATAAACAGTTAAATGAAAGTAGTAAAGGGAGAAGAGATATGCACTAGAGAAAGTATTCAGATTTAAAAGGCAACTCGATAGTATTGTTTCCAAGTGAAGGTAACTTTTTTAGAAAACAAATAAGTGACAAAGGTACACAGTGCATTTGGGCATCAGTGTAGCAGTCAGTGTAGAATACAATCCATAGCGCAGGCATGAGATATTAAGCATTAACTGTTGTCTAAGTTTATTGCTAAAGAAGCATGCCATCAAACACATAATGAACATTTGGAGGGGGTCTCCTTGTGTGAGGACCTGCACAATAAAACTACTACTGGATTAGTGTATGTTTAAGATATTTGAAAGAACTGAGAGGAGAATAAGAGAAATTTGGGGTGTGCTAAGCATGTGGGGGTTGCAAGAGAACGGGGAGCTTCATGTAAAAGTGTGAGAGACAGATATGCTAGTGTACTGGTCTTCAAATAAGAAAGGACAAACTAAAACTGCAAAGGAGGAGGAGACAACAGGCAGTCACTGCACACAGTAGGCTGGGAAAGTAGGGGGATACAGAAAGAAGGAAATGGACAGAGGTCATCACAGGAATAGAGCAAACGGTTGGCGCAGATTAGTTGAAGGGACAAGGTGGGAGATACAGCCACAAAAGACAAAATAAAAAGGAAGTCACAGAGGAAGAACAGGTGCAGATACCACTGGCAAGAACTAGAGGCTGCCACATGGGAGCTAACACCACAAGGAGACACGGTGAAAGGAGGAGGAAGGGGACACGCTGTCAGATGGTGAATGCAAGAAACAGTGGAGATACATGATAAGTAGACTATAGGAGGAATAGAAAATGGAGCACATGTGGTACATGATTCGGAGGTAACAGAACTGGATGGAGGAAGATTTTAGGTATCAGTGGAAGTGGGGTAGAACAGGAAATGAAGAGGAAGAGATCCTCACAGGGACAGAAAATAGGAATTTGGCAATTGGAGAGCTGGTCAATGGTGAGGTCGACAGTCTCAATACGAGAGAAAGAAGAGACAAGGTTAGATTGAGACCAGTTCTGGGGCACAGATTTAGGAATTTGATGACCAGGATTTTAAAAGAGAATGTGATTTTATAGTAGAAATGTTCAAAGCCAGAGGGTACCCTCCCACACTTTTGAATGATGCATTAACAGAAGTCATGGATGGTAGAGAGTCTAGGTTTGCCCCCATTTTGGGCAAAAATCACCCCTCTGATTATGAAAGGCTAGGTACGAAGATTGAAGGGGCGTCTTACTAATCTGCTTTGACGATCACATATGATGGTGAAATAAATTTGTCAAACAAGTTATAGACAAGGAGTGGAAAAAATTTGCAGCCTTATCAGATTTAAATTGTATATTTGACAAGACACTTAAATGTGTGCACAAAAAAGGACGAAATATCAAAAATATTTTGGAAGGAGGTTCCCATTATAACAATTTCGGAACTCTCATTAGTAACAAAAAAGTACACACAAATTTGGAAGTTGTACCCAATGTACGTACATACGGACTGGGGACATGTTATATTTAAAATGTAGAAACACGTATATAACTACTAGTAGGTAAGCAAATTGTAATACCACAGGTGTGGTATATATTGTTTTGTGTGGGGCATGTGACTCCTTCTATGTGGGTAAGATGGAAAGGAGGTTAAAACAAAGAAGGTATGAACACCTTTATGATTTAAGGAAGAAAAATGATAATAACACCCTGTACAAACATCTTCAGGCATGTCCAAAACCAGAGCCTCAATTGTTTGTGATAGAGGTGGTCCCTATAGACCCCAGGGGTGGGCCATGGGATACCAGACTCGAATACAGGGAACTATATTGGCAATTAGTCCTGGATGCTTGCAACAATTCAGGACTTAATGATATGGTGTCTATAAAACCTGTACTCAAGCTCAGGTCTGCAAAATTGTGAAAATTTTACATTTTTTTACATTTTATGTATATTCATGTTATTTTATCGTGGTTTATTTATTTAAGTGAATTCTTGATTTTATATACATTTTCATGTGTTTTATTATTTGTCCACCAGATGGTGCTAGACTAGTAAGACTGTCACATGCAGTTTAGAATCCACTCTTTCTGTATCTTGGTAACTAATTGAATTACTGATTTCATTGGTCTATTCAAACAGGAAAAGTTATTTAACTAGGTAACTATGAGGTTTTTGCCCATCTGATGAAGTTCTATGAGACGAAAATGTAAGGGGAAGTGTTTTTATCAGCATTTATGTTATTTGTGTATGTGAGTTCCTTTTGCTGTGTTCGAACATTAAATCACTTGTGTGTTGGAACTGCTGGTCTCCGGTGCCTAATTTTGGATTACTAGTTACGTTTTGGGCACTTTTACCACATCTTTGCTGTCAGATATTTACAGTGCATTGCAAGGCACCTGCCATGGTAATTTTCATAAGCAATGCATGTATACATTAAATTTTGCCACCCCCGCCAGTTGCATTACATTATGAAAAATAACATATGAAGGGCCAGCTATAACTGGCTTTTATCTACTGAAATAAATAAATAAATAAATAAATACACACTGATATTTAGGATGTCAAATCTCTCCTCTCCTAGCAAATGTTACATATATTTATTTTATTTTATTTGACATTTGTTTACCAGGCTGGTCTGACTGGGTCTACAGAACCCATTTTCAGCAGAGGCCCGGGGAGAAAAGCTTCACATACAGTACAATACAAATACAGTATAATCCAATGCAATAAAAATTACATTAGAAATACTATACACAAAATAAGTTGAACAAACTGCTACAGGATGTTGTAATATATTACTACACATCTAGACTATTCTATACAATTAAAACATTACAGACGATAATAGTCACTCTTCATACATGATGTAGATAGTGCCAAACCAAAAGTACATAGGTAATGCACTGTGTGACATTGACTGTTGTAGTACATGCAAAATAGAATGTTAGTTTCAGTTATGAAAATAGCAGCCAGAAAGTTAGTGATGCAGACATATAGTGAGATTTATTAGCATGCACTATTACTATTATGCAAATTATTTTTGATATATCGAGGTTCAAAAAGGAGATTAGTACCTCAGCATTGAAAAAGGTGGGTATATTACTGGTATAGGGTGTGATGTTGAGTATAGGGGGATATAGAAGGGCTATCCCTCCCCCTTTTTATTTTAGATCTCTCTCTTCTGGTTATTGCAAAGTTTGCAGGTATTATTTCTGAGTTTTAAAGAGGCTTTGAAATGGGTACGGCCAGGCACAGACCTGGTAACTAGAGGTAGTGAATTCCAATGTATAGAGACAGAGTATGAATACAGAGAGTGACCAGGTTTTCTTGTGGGTTTTGAGATAGTTAAGAGATTTTTGTCTTCTGACTGTAGGGATCGATTTGATGTGTAAGGTGTGACTAGATTGACTAGTGCAGGGCAGGCAGTAGGCTTGAAAATAAGATTGGCAAGGTGGACAGCTGAATAAATGCAAGTTGGTTGGGTAGTTCAAGCCAGTTTAATTCTAGGAGTGGTTTACAGTGGTGTGTGTGATATTTAGAGTTTGTGGCAAACTTTGCAAAGTTAGTTAAGAGTGAGGCACCATAAAGAAGATAGGGAAGTAAAAATGTTTTTGCAAGGGTAGTTTTGGTTGCTGCTGAAAATAAATGTTTGTTTCTATATAAGGGTCCCAGTTTTTGATGAGTTTTCTTTATATTTTGCTGTATATGGGGGTCAAATGAAAGTTTGTCAATGATAACACCTAGAAGTTTGGTTTCCTGCACTATTTCTATGGCAGTGTTATCAGATGCAAGGATGTTGAAATGATCAGTGACGAGGGAGGTGTTTTTGGGATGAAAGAGCACTAGTTTTGTCTTCTTTGGATTAAGAAAGGGTTGGGCATTTCTTAGCCAGGATTCGACTGCAGTAAAGGACTGTTGAGATTTTGAAAGTAGTTCTGGTAGTGACTAAGCAGTGCAGATTATAGTGGAGTCATCAGCTTATTGAATGAGGGTCCCAGGGTGAGAGGCAGTTTGAAGATTGTTTGTGAAAATATTGAAGAGTAGGGGTCCTAGGATGGAGCCTTAAGGGACTCCAGTAGGATTGTGGAGAAAGGGTGAGAGTTTGTAGGACCATTTCACTGCTTGTTTACAATCCTTGAAGTAGCTCTGAAACCATTTTACTGTGTTATGCAAGAAGCCCAAGTTAGACACTGTGTTCAAAAGTAAGGGGTGAGACATTGTGTCAAGAGCTTTGGAGAGAGCAAGAAATACTGAGGCTGTATAGCATCCTGTGTCTCTGGCCTCATTCATGGTGTCTGTAAAAGATAATAGGGCTGTAGCTGTGCTGTGGCTAGGTCGGAAGCCATGTTAGGTTTTGGTTAAAAGATTGTTTTGCAATAGATATTGCATTGCCTGCTGATGGATACCTCTCTCTCGAGAATTTCGGATATGGGTGACAAGATGGATACAGGACGGAAACTGAATGGATCAAAAGAGTTTACTCCTTTGTGGATGGGGGTGATGTGTGATTGTTTCCATATGGTAGGTACTTCTGATTCGGATAAAGACCTATTTATAAGGATACTGATTGGTTAGGTGACTCAGTTAGCAGCCAGTTTGAGGTAGTATGGGGGGAGATTGTCAGCTGAAGTAGAGCAGGGTTTTAGTTTTTGTACCAATTTCTTAATGATATCAGTGGGTATGGGCTGAAATGAGAATGGGGTTTGTAAGACATTATATTGCGTTTGGAGGTTAGTAATGACAGGGTTAGAAGTAGTTGATGGCCTTGGGTCGGAGTCTGAATAGGTTGAAGGGTGGGGGGGGTCCAGCATTAGGGTTGTTAGTAGGTATGAAACTGATTTTATGAAGTGCTTGTTAAAGTTTTTGGCTATTTGTGATGGAGGGGTATCAGGTGATAGGGTGTGCTCTCCATTTCTTCCAGAGTTAAGTAGAGAAGATATGGAGTGCCAAAATTTACTGGGGTTGATTTTATGCTGGAGATGAAGCTGGGAATAATATGACTTCTTATCTCTGTTGATTAGTTGTATCACTTTGTTATGTAGTGTTTTGAAATTAACATGATTTTGTTCATTTTAGTTTTGTTTCCAGGTTGACCAGGCTAGGTCCCTTTGCTTCATCAGGTGTTTACATTCCTTAGAGAGCCATGGTGCTGAGTCCTTTTTGATTCTTTTCATAGGAATGGGAGCTAGTTTATTAAGTATGTGAAGGAAGGGGTTATTAAAGTATAGTACAGCAGCATTAAGGGATAGCTGTTTAAGGGGTGCCCAGTCTATTTCCTGTAGGACATTGCTGGATTTATGCTGACAAACATTAATTGAGTTCCTAACTGATTTTACAGTGTGTACTCTTAGTTGCTGGGAGTTTTTTCTAAGGGAGTAAGCTGGCAGATGATCACTCAGGGGCAAGACAGTGTACCAGAACAGGCGTAATTAGCAGGGTGGGATACTAGAATCCAGTCTAAGGTGGATTGGCAGGTAAGATCTTTGCTGTATCTTGTTGGAGCATTGATAAGCTGAGAAAAAACATAGAGATTTATACTATTTGTGGGGGAGTTGGAAGCTATGGTTTGCCAATCTCTATTTATGTCTCTTAAGATTACTGATTCAAGGTTTATTGTTTGGGATGTCCAGGATAAAATATTTTCCAACACTGGTATATTGTTTCCTGGTAGGATATATATTACTATTATGCAAATTATTTTTGATATATCGAGGTTCAAAAAGGAGATTAGTACCTCAGCATTGAAAAAGGTGGGTATATTACTGGTATAGGGTGTGATGTTGAGTGTAGAGGGATATAGAAGGGCTATCCCTCCCCCTTTTTTTTTTAGATCTATCTCTTCTGGTTATTGCAAAGTTTGCAGGTATTATTTCTGAGTTTTTACATTGGGATATAGCCATGTTTCAGTAAGGGCTAGTATGTCAGGTTTATTTTGATCAATCCAGGCATGAAGTGGGGCTATTTTATTACATATACTTCAAAGGTTAAGTGTAAGTATGTTTAAATCTTTGGGGTTACTCTTGTTGTTAGGATTAGAGGGTGGGCCAGGGTTAGGATGTACGCCTCCACATTTGAGTAGATAGGTAATAAGGAATGCCTACCATGGGAAGTGTTTTTTATTCCTAGATGAGGGTACTGGTGCCTAGTGTGGTTTCATAGGAGGTGAGGAGGCCAGTTTGTGGCTTGAATGGAATGGGAGGGTATAGGGGAAAAGCTGAGAGGAGATACATGAGAAGCTGTGTTGTTTATTGTCGAGAGGGTTGGAGGAGGTTGTTGTGTATTGGTGTGTGGGGGTATGCAAAGTTATAGTTGTAGTGAGGTTGAGAATTAAGAATAAAGAGGCTGTGCAGGTTAGGAGGAGCATGTTAACTGTGATAGTGGGTTTAAAAATAGTAAAAGTGTAATTTGTTTTTTTTGAATGTAGTATCAGGTGTAAATAAAGACTGTTATCATGTTATATGTGTACAGCTGAAGGTAAGGTTGGAAATGTTTTGACTTCAGTGTGGGCTTTGATAATGTTGGTTAGGTATTTTACCTTGCAGTTTGTGATAAGGATGGGTGGGGGAGATGTGATTGGTCAGTAGCAAAATTATGGTGCAATGTTAATTTGCGTGTATAGTAGAAGAGAAGGTGGAAAGCCTGGAGTTAATTTAAAATAGTTTGAGGTGGTGATTGTATTGTGATGGTAAAGTAGAGTAAGATGCAAAAAAGTATAGTAGAGGGTATGTGAATTCAAGGTGATGGATGTAAGGGAGAGCAGATAAATTTGGCTAAATAAAAGAAAGCAAGGTGTGCATGAAATGTGGGTGTGGACAAGGTAGAGTTGTATATAATTGGATCATAGGAATGAGGGGGATTGGTTTGCTTAGGATAAGAGTAGAGGTGCTGGGGAGGGTGGAATTTGGGGGAAGGGCAGGAAAGTGGAGTGAGCAGAATGAACTGAGCGAATGGAGCAGGAAGACCCCCCCAGATGGTTTACCACCATAAACAATCAGTGAAGTAGGATGTTCATGGATACAAAAGATAAGTTGTCTGAACTCTAAATACTTGTCTCGAGTCACAGCATCTAATTTTATAGTTATGAGCTTTTCAATGTCTTTCCAGTGATATATTACACTGATAAGAATGAAATATGCTGAAGTGTTAATGTAGCTTCACCTTCAGCACTAAAAGGTGAGTGAGTGGGGGTGGGGACATCCTTCCAGCAGCTTCAACACTACAAAACAATGCACACTAGACTTAACAAATGAAGTTATTTGCAGATTGTCTTACATAGATTTAACTTTATTTGTTGCTTGAGAACTTTTGCCAACTGCAGGTGAAATTCAGCTGTGCAAGTTCTTTAGGTAATGCAATATGATATGTCTTACTGCTGCTGCTGCAGAAGGCAAATGTGCTTGTTTCAATGGGAGGGAGAGAGAGAGAGAGAAAAATTAAGGATTTCTTGATGGTTGAACTAGTTAGGTACAGTACTATTTCTCTATACTCATCCACCTTAAGTAATGTTTGGTAAACAAGAGTAGTGCACTATATTTCAGTTTTGCATTTCAGGTTAGTAACCTTTAAACAGGGCAATAAGCATAACAGGAGATATTTGTACGTATGCAAGTTTGGGATTACTAAAAACTAAAATGGTGGCTTCCACAGTATAGAAGGACAGAAAGAAAAATAAACTAAACTAACAAGAGATATGTGTATGCATGCAAGTGTTTGGTTACTGAAATATAGGTTTACAGATGTTAGAGGGACAGGAGGCAGGCCTGTCCATTAGGTCCCAGTCTTTGCTACACAACATACAATCTGTAAATCTGATATTTAAGCACTTAGAAAAGGCAGCCAGCTAGAGTGTGTAACATATATAAAAATAAAATCAGGTATTACAATAGAAACCTTCAGTAGAAGTGAGTGGAAACATATAAACATAACATAAACATATGTACTACAGATTAGCAGGGACATTCTTGTGCCTAAGGTAGCCCCTTAACTCTTTCTCTCAAATAAATGTAAAAGAAATGCTTGTTTCTATGACTGCCCTTCAACTCCCATTCCATGAAAAATAAATGTATATTATTCTGCTTAGTATTGTCTCAATACATTCTATGCATTAAATTTAATTAATTAATTAATTAATTTCCCAACAGTAAATATAAAATAAATGTGTCTAAGGCAGTTTCACTCTAACATCCATCCATCCACAACCCCCTTTTCCCATTTTTGCACATAGGGTTGGAGTGTCAATTCAACAGTGCCAATTATCTAGAGCAAATTTTTACACCATCGGGTAACTATCTCTGCTCTGGTAGTTGTTCCAGACCACACACCCTAGTTCCACTCTAACGTCCTTCATAGAAAATGTAAAGTAGATGCTGGTGTGTATTGTCACCAGCTAACCTGCCATCCCTTCTAAAAATAGAACATATTTGCTTATGTGTAAGACTGCCTTCATCTCTTTGCCTATTTTTATAATAATAAAATAAACATTTGTGTTTAGTCTATCTCCCTCAGTCTGATTAACAAAAAAGCACTGTCAACAAGATCAGTTAGATAAGTGATTATTCACTTCTGAGAATGGCAGTTGTGATCCTAAAAATGTTGACATATTTTTATGAAGGTACAGGAAGATGCATTAAATCTGAGATTATAGTATTTTAGAATATTTCCACATACTCCAAGCTATAGCAACCTCACAATTAGTGTTTAAAGACAACAGTGTTGGAGAATGCAACCCCATCACCCATATTAAGGAGACTGATGCTTTTTTATTGTAATTGTGAGTTCCACAAGTCACTTTTCTAGAAGTAGAAATAAGGAGTTGTTTCTGTAGTTTCAGAGCCACAGCTATGGTTTTCAGACCTGTATTATGGAGCACAGTACACAGTGGATTGCCTTAGCATTCAGATCTGGTACCCGTCCTGTTCAGTGTATTTATGTCAGGTATTTCATAAGGTTTGGTGATCGTGTCTCATATAAATTCTTTGAAGAGTGGAGCAGTAATTATCAATCAGTTAGAGGAGGAGTGTTTCCTTACTAAGTAAATGAAGGGCATGTCTTTTCCAGCCTCATCTGTAAGGTTACGGAAAGGATCATTATGGAATTAATAAATAAGGATATAGGTAACCTACAGACTCTTCTTTGAAAAAGTTACCAAAGCAATAGATGATGGCAAACAGTCCACATAATATACAGTATATATACCTCTCAAAGTCATTCAGTAGCAGCCCACACTCAGATGTCATAGATAAACTGTCCCAGCTCAATGTTATTTTCTCTGTAACTTGTAGGATAACAAATTGGCTCAAAAACAGAACCTAAGTAGTTAGGTTGGGTGGCTCTACTTCCTCCAAAAGACCTCTAACTAGTGGTGTTTACCAGGGTATAGTCCCTGGGCCACTCTTTCTTGGCATTTACTTGTCAGAAGTCAAAGCTAAGGGTTTGTGGCGGATCAAGTGTCCAGATGACTGTGAACATGCTGCCATTATAAACATCTCAGAGGATATCAAAATGCTCCAAGACGGCCTGTCTTGAACTAATGGCTGGTGCCAAAACCTTAGACTGAAACTAAATGCCAAGAAGTGTATAATGGTATCCATTGGAAAGCATGACTCCCCTTGTATCTTTCACATTGAGAGCGCACACCTGAAAATTCATTCGGTGGTTAGGCATCTAAGAACCTGTATCACTAATGAACTCTCGTTTGATCACGTGCATCCACTGTTGTAAGGAAGCCCTTTTTCAGTGTACAGCTTATATATAATGGTATTGTGTCCAGATCCATGGATGTAATTGTTTCACTGTGTTAGGCACTCATTAGTCCTATCATTGAATATGATGCCCCTATTGTTATGTATCTCTACAAGCACTTGTCCTGCACTTTCCAGGGTTAGCTCAGGTATCTGCATCTGAAGGGGCTAACACAAGGAAATAATCCAGGATGGATTAGCCTCAAGTGGACCAGAAACCTGAGGCTTAAGTTGAACTAGTTGGATCTCCACAGCTACTCACTCTTCTTCCAAAATGTCCTTCAACCTGGCCCTTTCCATTTTAAGGAGCTTTTTTTTCCTGGAAGAATCCTTATACTGTTTGTGCTAGGAGTTAGGAGATAGTCATCCCTTGTTCAAGTGCTACCAATTTTCTGTGCTTCATACAAGCTTAGTGTTTCTCACTTATCTTATCTCACTTATGCCTCTTTACTAAACACTTTCAGTGTTTACAATTAAATATACTGACATTTTCACCAAGGAAAACACAGCAAATAATAATCTTTTAGAGGAATATGTCCCCTGTGGTTACAGTTGTTACTGACCTTTTAATGTGACACCATTAAACACACACATACACATAAAAAAACAGGGTAACTATCACTCTTGGAACATTCCTAGGAAGCAACCAATGACTGTAAGCTCTTTACTCTTGTTGGAGAAAAAGAAAGGAAGATTATGTGGTTGAGTTGGTCTTTACTACCAAGATTCTGGCAGACAGCATCAGTACGGGAGGTAACGTTACATCCAGTCTATGGACATCCACTTAAGCCTGAAATTCTTCTGGAGGGCTAACATCTACCTTTGGCAAAGTTGTATATATTATGGATACACTATAGCAATGATAGCTATCATGAACAGTTCTAAGCATCACTACTACTCCTCTCACGTGTTGTGACAAAACGGTTAAGAGAACAACGAAGACATGTTTTATTCATTGCAACAAGTATGTAAGACTTTAAAATGAATGTTTCCAGGTGCTAATGCCACCACTTTCTAAAGACTTGTTCACTAATCAGTAAAACATTTCCACTGCTATGACAGAGAGAATATATCCTCTCAGGAACAGCAAAACATAAATGTAAAAAGATAATATACTGATTCCTGTTACTAGAACTCAGAGGATTAAGGTTACAAGCTATTTATTAACTTCATCCTGTAAATCTGGGTTTGATTCTTATATGCTTCATCCTGCATTGTTTGCCACTAAGCGTAAATCACTTAAGTGCTTTTGGGTCAACTCAGAAAAGAGACACTTGTGCCTTGTGGAACTTGTTTAATTAACAAATCAGTAATAAAGTGTCATCCTTTTAATTCCAGAGTGTCTGGCTGACAGCCCACTGAAAGGCACTTGATGACACATATACATCGAAGGAGCTAATTGACACACATACATCGAAGGAGCTAATTGGCATCAGGTTTTTTGACAGTATTTATGGTCCTAGGCATAAGCATGCATACCAATCTCAGGAAGGGATTGATGCTTCCTCACCCTTTACAATGGGATAAAGTTTAAGGAAGGACTCCCTCCTTAAGAGTGTGACATACATCACACACACACACACACACACACACACACACACACACACACACACACACACACACACACACACACACACACACACACACACACACACACACACACACACACACACACACACACACACACACACACACACACACAGGCAGTTCTGTCTACAAAGCCTGTGAAATCCTGTGAAATCTTAAACTCCCCTGCAAATAAGTACTGAAGTATCTCCCTGCATACACCAGAGCAGTGCACCTTAAAGATGAGTGCAAGGAGTTGACGAATTGGGAAAATAGTCAGCCAATACGATTTGTGTGATCAAGATATGCTGTAGCCTGTGCTTCCCTTCTCTCTGTACATCCAGCGCAGAGTCTCCAAGGTAATAGTAAGGAGTCAACGAGTTTGATATACTGCATTCCATTCAGCAGGAGAGACAGAACTTCACTTTGGTGTGTTGCCGAGACATTCTTTTTCTCCCTTCGTGGGGCTTGGAATTATTTAGCCCATTTAATGATTAGATTAATATTGCACCTTCATGAGCTATATTTATATCACCTCTCATGATAATAACTGGGGTAATACCAGAGGTATTTTGAAAGACACCATGCATAGGTTAAAAACATTTAGGAGCTGCTTCTGTCCATTAGTAGTACAGGGAAAGCCATAGGATAAATTTCTTATTACCAATCCTTAGATCCAAGTTATGCTTGAATTTGGACAGTGATGAGCTTTACTTTACATGAATGGAGAGTGTTTTCCAGGGAAATGGTATGCTCTGTGAGATATAATTACCCCTCCAAACTGTTCTGTTGATGCTGCAGAAAAGGTTTATATCCCTCAATCATGTATTTTTATGCAGTTTGACATGCTGATGTATAGTAGGTCCATCAGTGTTGAGTCAGAGGATACCTTGTATGCTAGAAACAGGTCACCTCTTAGCAGTCTGTAAAAGACCAAGTAAAGTGATAAGGCTTTGAGGTGGCCCATGCGGGCAAACTGTTTAAGCCTAGTATCCTTGTTGTAAGGTATCTTTGTTGGCGTTCCAGCTGTTGCATGTCTGGACAGATACATGCCAAAGGGAATATTATACTCAGTAATTGGCCTGGCGAGGGCTGAGTAAAGGGATCAATGACATCCTTGGATGAAAAAGCAATCCCTTTTTTAATGAGTTGAACAATATAGAAGGATTTCCTCACCACAGTGAACACTATGGTTGAATGATGGGTCACTCTCCATATAACTTTTCAAATTCTAAACAACTGTATCAACTATTAGGGATGTATTTTCAGTATGGTAGTTCTCTGGGGTAGATGACTTCCCAAAGGATATAACAATGCATTTTTTGGCATTTAGCTTTAAACTGTGATTCTGACACCAGTTATTTGTTTGGCACAAGCTATCCAGCATGATGGTTAAGTCATGGGGATTTGATAACTGTACCTAGTTTGCAGTCATCTGCAAGCTTAGTCTGCCAGAGTCCTTTAGTATTGGCTCTGACTTTTGAAAAGTAGATGCCAAACAGAAGAGGTCACAGCACAGATCCCTGGGGGACTCCACTGGTGACTGGACGTTTAGTGGAGGTAACTTCCTTTATTTTCATCTCCTGCATTCTATCTGTGAGCCAGTTGACAATCCAGTGGGTTATGGGGGGATTTATTCATAGTTTATTAAGCTTTTCTACTAGGTCTGAGTGGAGGATAGTATCAGAAGTCTTGGCCAGGTTGAGGTAAGCTGTGTGTACTGTTTTACCTTTGTCCATTGTTTTCATGACTTTTTCAAAAATGTCTGTCAGGTTGAGTAAGCATGAGAGAGGGGTAAAGTTTGAGCTGACTTTATAAGCTAGTTGGTTAGCTATATCATCAGCTATAGTGAAGGTAACATTGATCACAACCAACTCTGTATGTTGCCACTCTGTGCTCCTGAAATTGTGAATGTAGCTAAAGGCCTTGTGATTTTCTTTTATTTGGGCAGATATTTTTGCCTCAAATTTGGCTGTGGTGGAATCCATTAAGCACCTGAGTTATTTAATTTAATGACAAGAGATCTGTCATTTTCGGTACCACTCTTCATACTTTTGGCCAAAATCTCTTCCTTTTATTGTATAGTTTGTCAGTAATATAGTTCCACGGGGGGTGGATGGGGTGGTATTTCTGGGGTTTGCCCTCTGCGTTTCTCTAAGGGAACAGCTGCATCAATGCACCATTTAAATGCTGGTACAGTTTGGTGCTGCAGGATTCCACATTCAGCTTTCTGCATTTGGCAGTGGTTTGAAGCTTGCCGGTCACTTAGGAGTAGATAGTGTGTCTCAGAAAAGTTTCTAAAGGAGCTATGGGCAGAGGAGGCCTCTGGTTTAAATTTTATTTTGAAGGAGATGGCTTTATGGTCAGAGCTAACAAGTGACGATACACTGGGGATGGTACAAGATGCTCCCATATTAATAAGAACAAGATCCAAGATGTTGTTACCCCTAATAGGTAATCTCTTCCTGGCAGTTTGTATTAACAAATCCAGGAATCTCTGTACTTGTGCACTTGTAGAGGTGTAAGTATCACAGTCTACAATTGGGTGGTTAAAATAACCCAGGAAAATGCTATTGGGTTTACTACTTAGAGACTCCAGTTTTTGTAGATAAGCATTGTGGCTTTCATGGGTCACAGAGGGAGTACTACAGCTAACTAACATGTGGTGAAGAACCTCTCTGATGGTGATTTGGACATGAAGATGCTTTCATACCTCATGCTGCTTTATCAGCCTTTATGTGAGTCTCTTATGAATGAAGGCTGAGACACCTTCACCTTTAACCCCCTCCTGTACAGTGGTAGCTCCAAAAGTGTGGAAAGTGTTATAGCTCTGCACAGCTGGATTACTCTTTGCCATTTTAAACTATGTCTCAGTCATAACAGAGATGCCTACACCCTCCAGGGTGAGAAGGGCTTACAGGTAGTGGAGTTTTCTTGTTTAGGCTCCTAGCATTAGCTAGTAATGCCTTCATATTTTCCTTTAATTATTTTATCATGTTGGTAGTTTTTTCCTAGTTGGCATTCCCTAAAAATGGCATTATGCTAGTGGAGAATGTACTTGCCAATATCTGAAAACTGAGAGGGGGCAGGTGCTGGCCATTTGTGATGAAGCAGGTTGGTCTGTTAAACATAACCCATCAGGCTGACAGATGATTGGACTTCCTTAGAATGGCACAAAAAATGACATCACTTATTAAAGTCAATTATTTTTTTGTTCATATTGCAGCATCATTCTTAGAGAAGGTAGAATGCTGCTCAAAGCTAGGATCCTACATAACTAGCATACACACGTAGTCCAAGATCTCCATCATGTCTCTCTTCATATAGTTCAAGGAGGTAAGTCTCAAGTCATTAAAACACGCATGTGCTAGGGGTTGGAAGTTGGCAAAATGGTTAAGATGTTTATCTCATAGCATAAGGTACAGAGTTTGATTCTCAGTTTTGAAAATTGGGCAGCTAGCCTAGTATTTCACTATGAAAATGTGACAGAGCCATTCTTGTACCTGGTGTTTGGAGATTTGAGTGTATGATCTGGTGGACCCTGGCACCAGGCATACAGCTAACCATCACTCTTTTATTACTCAGCCTGATAAGGGGTACATCAGTATGTTTTAAAATGGACTCATCAATAACGTGGATGTTTGATTGGGGAGATGCCTGCCTTACAGGCTCGGCATCTATGGTACTCCTTGTGCCATGTGCAGTAGTAGGTATTGTAGGTCTAGAGTGTTGCTGAGGGCACTTAGTACCTGTGTTGCATCCTAGAAGCCTTTGAGATGTAGGCCAGTTAATCTTTAGAACCTCAGCGTATGAAAACTTCTGTGTTTTATGTTGTGCGCATTGAGGTGTGTGGTATGTCATACACTGCTGATAATCCTGATGTCAGAGCTGTCTTAGTATGAAATTTTTGCCTCCATTGACTCTCATCTCTCACATGATGCATTATGTTGTTTAAGCAATAGGTGATCTTCAGCTAACACAGGACAATTTATACTCTGTCTCAAGATATCAGCCTGGCTACATGAACTGTGGGAAAATGCTTGTCTGATTTTCAACAGGAAATGACTCAGGGCGCTAGGATGGCTATAACTGCTTGGAGTTAGGTTTGTTTTAGGATGCAGGGGTTACTTTACTTAAACTTGTAACAAAGGTGTGTGTGTGTGGGGGGGGGACTGTTACTTGGGCTGTGGTGTGTAGATATCCTAGTCAGATTTAGCTGCAGCATAAGGTATGTTTACTTGTACTCAGCCAAGGTTAGTGAAGCCTCCTACATAGGTTATTAAATGGTGTGCATTTGACAAGTCTCTTATAAGGAAAAAGTTCTTGCACAGGCAACACATTATAGAGTGAGTCCAACAGAGAACACCAAGAGCAGTGAGGCTCATTTCTCTCAGTTGAGGGTTTTTCAGACTTCTCAGAGTCTTGAATAAAAGGCCCCGGGTGAGTTCAGCTCAGCACACATTATATGAGATAATATAGGGAGGGATCCAATCAAAAATAATGAATAAGTCAACCAATGGGTCTGTGGGACATGGAATCTGTATTGAGTCATAGTGGTGAAAGAACTATGATTTAAGTTTTCATGAGACATTTTATTTAATTCACAGACAGTAAAACCTACATTGGTGACAGCTGTTGAGATGAACAGTGTTGTTACTTTATTTTAGAATACAAAATCATGGTGGCCTCCTGAGGTTCACTTGTGATGCTAGCATGAGTTAGGACACCTCTGTAGGAAAATAAGTTATCACCTAATAGCTTTTATATAGGTATCACACATTTTTGCCTTTAAATTATTTCCATATGTTGGGTTTTTCTTCTAGCTTACCAATCTGAAAACAGTCACTTGACCAGCGCACTTAAAGTGTTGTCAAATTGCAATCCGTCAATCAATCAATAAATCAAAGTCAATCAATCAGTCAAATCAATCAATCAAGTATATTTCCTTTTTTCCACATCCTATAATACTGCATTATTACTGCTTTGCTTTGTTTTGTGTCACCAGCAAAATCCTCTGGTCATTACTCCTGTCATACTCCACTGATAAATTTGTCAGCATCTCAGTTATTTATTAGAGTGACTTTTTGTTCTGCTACTAAAGCCAACAGCATACTTAGTTTACCACTGAGTCCTCCAGACATGTTTCCTAACAATATAAATGGCAAGTACAGAGCAAGCCACTTAAAATCTTAACAAGCTGCCATTACTGGTCCTACTTCTACTATTTAAAGCATCCATGGGAAAACTTCTGTTAGGTTAGCATGACATGACTTCTACATTTTTAAATCCACACTTATATCTGCTTTTCTTCTTGATGTTCTCTTGATAGGAAATTTGCTTTTTTACCTGTACTAATGTCAAACATATATGGTTGTGATTTCCTATGATGTAATATAAAGGTGGCTTACCTCTGTATTTTGCTGAAAGACTATCCACTGACAAGGCGATTAGTGCAGCAGCGACAGATCGTAGATGGATAAATCCCGTCCCAGTTCTGTAAAACCAAAAATAAATTATCATAACATTAATGCATCCTCATACTGTCTTAGCAGTGTTCATTTACAGATATAGCATGGCCTGTGGTATGCTGAGGTACCCTGACAGGGTACTCTCATAATGAATACAAGCAGTACACGTGTCAGTTTCAAGGAAACCTGGAACTTTCATTCTCCCAAGGCTGGCACCTGGGGTGGCTTTCTAATTTTTGTAAACTTAAAGGCTGGCCTTCTAACCATTCATTTTTTGTATATATATTTTTTCTTTTTTAAGAATAATAGCACAATCAATAACAAGCTACATATGCATACAAAATGTCATACATGAAAGTGAGAAAGCATTCAACTTGTATAAAAACATGTATACAAATGTTTTATTAGTTTTCACAGAACATCCTTCACCCCTTTATCCCTTAAACTGAATTAATATTATAGATGAAACAAGAAACCATGTAGGTAAGTATGTATAATAAGTTTTAGGTAACATTTTGAAAATAAACTGACAGCCAACAGTGAATCTAACTTTTTTCATTAAAAAAACAGTGTTTTTAACTGCTTATGCACAGCTCATTTTTACATTCATACCAATCAACTTTGCTTAAGAATGTTGGATACAGCAAAAATATTGCGGGGGGGGGGGGTTATGGCCCAAATTAGGGGTTATGTATATCCATGTCTATACATATATAGTTATATCTATCTATCTATATCTATCTATCTATCTATATATATATATATATATATATATATATATATATATAAAAAACACTGTAGGCCTTAAGAGGTTGTGGCATGCCCTTGTGTAATGACGGCAGACATGTGTTGATGTAGAGTTGAAGCCTAAGTAATGAATATTCTTTGTTCTAATTCTGGAAGGCTTAAGGAGTAGCTTCTCAACTATCTCATCTAAGTAAGTACAGTGGTGCTCTGCTCTGAGGAGTTATGTATGTTTTGCGTTCTGAGTGCACAGTGCTGTGAGAGGGAGGCTTCCAGATTCAGCAAGTACTTTACAGCTCTCACAAATCGAGTCATGCTATGACAGCAAAAATGTATATTCAGTAAATATGAAGCAGTTAGTACACTGCCAAAAAACACAACATGATATCAGTTTGGGTGTAGAAAGGTGAGAGCTGAAGGGAACTATTAGTCAAAATGCATGTGTGCTTATGTATAAATTTAATATAATTTTACATTGGTTGGAGAAAAATGTCTTTGTGTAATGCAGCAGCATACAGCTCAACCAAAAAATTGTTGAGACATGTTATGGAGTTCATTAAAGAGGACTAAACAGAAACTTACTTGATAATGCAGCTATCACGAAGGTGTGCACCATCTCATTCTTGTCATGGCGCAAGTGCATTCTTCTTGCTTGATGCTGTCTGACCTTCTGACCAGTCTGCATTAAATCCTACCTAGTCAAGAATTCTATAAATCTAGTTTCAGCTGTTCTGCAATCAAATGATGAACACCCTAAGCAGTAAATCCAACAGTGAAAGGAATAATTAACCCCACCACTTCTGCCTGAAAACATAATAAAAGTAAAGAAACCATATTAAGGTTGTATTAAAATGACTAAGTTAAAATAACAAAAAAAGGTCTATATCAAATCCAGAGCTTATCTGAAACAATCCTGTGTTGGTTTGTGATTGAGTGTGCAGTTGCCTGGTAAGAAAAGATTTATTTTGATTTATATTTTATTTTTACAACTGTTTTTCACTGTTTATAGGAAGAAAGGAACAGCTTGTAGAAAAGATTTTCTTTGATTTTTATTTTGTTTTAACTTTAATTTTCACTTTTTGTTGTTAGAATGGATTTTGATTTAGACATGCAAACTGTAGCCATCCAAAGGGACCTACTTAGCTATAAAACGACACAGACTACAGAGAGGTCAATACAGAGTTTATCTCAAACAGTCCTATGTTGATTTGTGATTTATTGACTTTTTCTGTTGTGAGAGATGTAAAGGAAATCCAGCTTTTGTGCACCTTTTACAACTGGTACATTAGGTTAGAGAAAGACCTTATTTTACTTAATTTAATAATTAGTTGTATACTGTTTGTGTGTTTCTCATAGAAGTTGTCTTAAAATCTCTTTGAATTTTGTGGTAACTGATTTTGATAACCTTTTCTTTTAGAATTCTTTATCTATTTCCAGATGAAGACTTAGTTTGTTAAAGGACAAGTGTCTTGTACAGTAATCTAAATGCTATGTATATTTAAAGGTAACACCAGATAACACTGGTGATCTGTGTTCCTCATGTCAAAAGTTGGATGATTTGCTTACTATTATTGGTAGTAAATCTGGACTTACTGATGTTAATCGCACATGTGCAATTGGAGCGGCTTGGAGAACTGTTGACACGTATTAATAATTGGACTGGTGCAATAAATAATGTTATGCAAAGAGCAAATAGAACACATTTAGGAAATGATGTGTCTATTGTCTGTAAAGATCATTCAAACCCTATGAAACAAGACAATGTCCCTGACAACTTTGGAATTCTGGACACAAGCATTCAGCAATCTGAGGATTCAGAGCATGCAGAACAAAATAAAAAGGAAAGAAAGAAGGAAGTTTACAACAAATAACAAGGAAGAAAAGAAAACGGATCAATATCCATAAAGCAAAGCAAATACACACTAAAAAGGACACTGCTTTGTTATGTAACACACAGACTACAGGGAATAATAACATTGTTACATCAGAAAACCTTCAGCTTAAAGAAAAAGGGCATAATTTTTTCCAAAAGAGAAGACAGAAAAAAAGATTCAATGTTTGGGTAAAAAGGAAGAAATCAAAACTAAACTTGGAAGGATTGAAGAACATTACTATAAGAAAAACGAGGAGGAAAGCAGAAGCTGACAACATGGCTCAAACTGTGGATGCACAAAGACAGCTGGATGTAATAAGCAATGAAAACATTGGGATTAATAAGACTAATGGTGATAGAGATCATTCATTTGTAACAAATGATAGAGCAAATATTACTAAATTAGAAGCTGAGGATTCTTCAGATCTGGTCAGAAATGATATTCTTGTAATTGGCAAATCAATTATTAAAGGAACTGATACTTTTGCAGAGAAGGTAATGAACATCAAATAGTGTTATTCTTGCCAGGAGCAAAAACAGAGGATGTGAGAAAGGTCTTTGAATGCCTTAATGCAAGGAAGTACGGATCTGTTTTTATTTACATTGGTACAAATTGTTTCAAGGACTCTCTGACTATTGGTGGAGAACTTAAAACCTTCTTAGATAGCATAGTTGGTACATGTGATAGGACGCATTTTTCACAAATCACATATTTCAAGGAGAGTCAGGTCACTGTACTGTAAATGAAAATATATTTTGGGTAAATACCTACATAAAAAATGTCCTTTTTGAAACATGGACATTTGTAGACCATACAAGCCTAAGTTTGGGCACACATATGTTTAGACAGGTTAGTGTGCACTTGTTAAGATCAGGGAAGAGAAATTTTGCAGCAGATATTTTGCAATATTTTACAAACACAAGACAAGAGTTTTGCCAAGTCAAGAATTTAACATTTAACAGATACCAACATTTAATGCATATCTGATGGTTGTTAATGCTAGGAGCATTAGTAGTATCTTATTTATTGGAAAATTTGCTACATTCCCACAAGATTGATGTTATTGTTTGTGAAACATGGTTTAAGAAAAATGACAGGAAACCAGTTCTGTCAGGGTATAAATCTTTTTTACGGCAACAGATAATCTAACAAAATATCAGGTGGAGGTGTTATGATAGGGATTAAAGATTGTTATGAGATCTGTGTCTCTTACATGTTCACTGATAACATAAATACTGTAGATTGTGTAACTGTGGCAATAAAGTCATTCCTGGAACATATAACAATTGCAGGAGTGTACAGACTACCAAAGTCAAGTGATGATGACCGTCAGAAATTCATCCATTTCTTGCATGAGATACAGGAGGGAAGAATAACAGTGGCTGGGGGTTTAAATTTACCAGTAACAGACTGGAATGATATTGATTCAGCAACATTAGTAAGGAAATTATTTACAGCGAATACTCAGGAACAATTGCTTCAGACTGTAAAAAAGCCTACCAGGGAACGGAGCATACTAGATAATGTTTGTGTTCCTAAATAAATTACTGTTACTTCATGTCTAGTTTTAACACTGTTGATGTGCAATGATTATGGGGTTATAAAGATTAAATGGTTGCTAGATAACCCTGCCAAACAAAAATCTAAGCAAATGCACAGACTATTAATTACAGATCATATGGAAGAAAAACAGTCACTGTGTACAGTGAATTGAGTGATGCGTTCAGTAGAAAACCTGCAGAAGCAATGCGATAAGTTTTAAAAAAGGAAATTGCCTAAATGCAAAAAAAAAAAAAGTTTAACATCAGGATCTAGATACACAACATCAGGAACATTTATTTCCACAGATACCACACAGATTCTTGAACCAATAGCCAATGAAACCCCCAGCCAGAACACCATGAAGAATATGCTGAACTTTGGTGCAAAC
The DNA here is from genome assembly GCF_019279795.1 of Protopterus annectens. Taxonomy (NCBI): domain Eukaryota; kingdom Metazoa; phylum Chordata; order Ceratodontiformes; family Protopteridae; genus Protopterus; species Protopterus annectens. Next base: position 1,713,206,030 of record NC_056739.1, on the reverse strand, counting down.
ACTTCATTCTTTATGTGGTGACAATCACAAGTGTAATCAAAATGTTATGCTTAATAAAGGCAAGGCAAATGGCTCCTTAATTCAAACATACTTTTATTTAAATGCCACAAAACAACAAAATACTAAAATAACTAAGTGCTTTCATCCATAACCATCTGGACTTTTTCAGAATTTGATACAATGTAGTAAAAATTCCTTTTAAAAAAATCATTGACCAATCAACTTGACTCTGAATGAATCAGTTCTAACCCTATTGGTTTAAGCACCAGAATATTGTAGAGTAAATAACAAATCACTTTTATAAAGCCATTCCTATTCATGCCAAATGTTAATAACACTGTAAAGAAAAAGCACTGAAAACCACAAAACTATAATAATAAATATAAAATAAAAATAATGTTAAACATCAATTCTCAGTTGCCTTCCAAATAAATAAAATGTCATTGCACCACCTAGGTTAGAAGGTGCATGAAGTACATAAAAATAGTAGGTAAAATATCAAAATTGTGCCAGAAAAAATATGAAAGTTGAAAGTTATCTCAATAAAATTCAAAATAACTTTTAAAAAATATATTAAAAATACTTTTGTTTTAGAGAATTAATAAATGAATTTAAAACATTTGCCCTGTCCTTTAAAACATTGGCTATAGATATGGAGTCATTGGGGTTGGCATGCATTTAATCTCAACTGCCATATCAGTTCCTTTATTTCTAGAATGATATAGCCATCCTCCCTCTGACCGATTTGAAGATTTGATCAATCACAAAGAACATGAATTTCTTAATGTTCAAACTAGGCATATGTAGGATTGCATTTTTTTAATTTCATAAAGATGTTCCCTCATTCAGTCCTTTAATTTATATATTATTTTACCAACATAAAATACTGAAAGATAGCTACATAAACAACGTTGGTAGAATTGCAATTGTATTTGCCCAGACAGGGTAAGGTACGATACTAATCTTCTACAACTAAGTACGGACCCTCTTCTATGTACCTACAAAATTTGCATCTCTCACATTTCACCATATGATGAACCTGATTAGTTTTAACTCTACTAGAACCTCTTTCCAGTAGTTCTAGTTCTTTCAGGGCCCTGCCATAAACAACCATGGGTTGTCTACCCATTATATCCAGCTTTTCCTTAGGGAAAACATCATACCATAACTTTTTAAATACACATACATAAATACTTACTTCCTGGTTGAATAGTACTACAAATGATACCCTCTTAACAGGTGTTATTACATTATCAGACATAGTGGCGGTCATAGCCATTATTATGGAAACATAATTTTGTCCTCTTAATAAGGGGGCAAACTTTGTTTCCCTGCTTTTAACCACCTCTTCTTTCACCATATTTAGAAATTGAATAGGATAACTTCTGTCTGAAAACATGTTCACTAAATACAGTAGCTCTGAAAAACAGCTCATCCTCACTAATTATTCTGGCAGGCATACCATTTGTCCTATGACAATACCTCTTTTGGTAGAAGGGATGATAGCTGTCAAAGTATAAGTACGTATCTGAAAAGTTTTTTTTTCTAAATATGTTGGATGTGTATTTTTAGCTTCTCTGTTTTTCCTAAGTCTCACATCCAAGTAGTTAATCTCATCATAGTCATAGTGGAAAGTAAATCTTAGAAAGCTGGTGTTTTTTTTCTAAGTATTCCACAAATGACCTTAATTCATCAATTGTGCCTTTCCAAAGGATAAAGATATTTTCTAGGGATCTATTGTATGTGTTATCATAGTGTGAAATTCAGAATCAAATACATAGTGTTTTTGCTGAATCAAAACGTCCACGAACATATACTGCCCTTCAAAATGAAAAAGCCAAGGCAAATGGCTCCTTAATTCAAACACACTTTTATTTAGATGCCATAAAACAACAAAATACTAAAAAAAGTAAACACTTTTTGTCTGTAACCATTGAGGTGTCTTTAGAGTTTGATACAATGTAGAACAAATTGCTTTTAAAAGATCATTAACTAATCAAATTGATTCTGAATGAATCGGTTCTAACCCTATTGGTTTAAGCACTGGAATATTATAGACTAAAAGACCAGTCACTTTTGTGAAGCCATTCCTATTCATGCCAAACATTAACTTAATAACACTGTAAAGAAAAAGCATTCAAAACCACAAAACTATAATAATAAATATTAAATAATGATTTATTTCCATAAAAACAAGATATCTAATTAATGTGAGACAAAAAATATAAGAAATAGAAAACAGGTTGAACTATGACTTTGAAAATAGAAATAATTAAGCTGGACAAACAAATTTAACATAGTGTTCGAAAAGATAAAACAAATTGATAAAAATTTAGATAATGAACATAATAGGAAGGCATTTTATAGATATATAATATGTGGTAGGAGTAAAGACATATAAATTGCTAAACTGGGTGTAGATTCTGACATTTATTTTCAGACACAGTAGATTATAAATATATTTACAAAATATTATTTGGAGCAGTTTGGCTCCAGTAAGTAGGTGACAATTTGTCCTAGTAATATCCATGTAACCTCAAGCTGAAATCAAATTATATTATATTGAAAAAGAAGTAGGCAAACTGGAACCAAACAAAGCACAGGGAGGAGACAGAATTGGTAATAATGAGCTGAGAATGCTTCAGCATGAGCTTACAGAACCAGGGGTCCTGATGGAGAGATGAAAAGTCAGCAAGCAAAGAAGAGTAGTAGTGCTGAAACTGAATTCATCCTCAAGTCTTGGTGAGTAACTTTGCAAGGTGGACCCTCTCTTTCACAAAATCTCACCAAGATGACACTGATATATAGACTGTATTTATATAGCATGTATCATGGATGGAAGTAAATCATAAATAAAAAAGCTTGGTGCACAAGACCCAGGATAAAAAAGTGCCCAATCCTGATAGGTGTACTGGTGCCAGGACTGGAAAAACATTACAGTGTAGAATCCTCAAAATATGGAAACATTCCTACAGTGGGGCCAGGCCAGGCTGAGGGGAACGATGGCTCCCCTGTTGTAGAAGGAAGCAGCAGTCTACAAAAATGAAAAAAAAAATTGATTGGCCAAAGAAGAGCCATAAAGATGATAGAGTGGACTATTGAGGATAAGAAAAAAATGATGTATTGTTACTATTATGTAAAAAGCCCAGAATTTCCAGGCAGAAGATATACAAAATGATTAAGAGAGAAATTAGAATTGAAAAAAGCTGTCACAAGCTTCAAATAAACATTTGTGTTCATTAATACAATATACTTTTGAAAAACAGTATATAGATCAAGAAACTTTGATCTCTTTGGAAAAATAAGCCTCTGAGGAAGTGAAAAAATATAAACAACAAAATCTAGAGATATTCAAAAAATATAAAAAATAAATATGGACATGGGAAAGAAAGAGATTTGATATGGTGCAATATTTATGCAAAGGAGTAAGCCAGGTTAATTAATATAGAGAAGGCAGTCCCAAAGATATTTGAAGAGAAATACAGACAAAGGCATCCAGATATGGAAAATTTCACAATAAAAAGATGTAATGTAGAAAAGACGATTAGTAAAGCAGAAGTTAAGAAATAGAAGTTGAAGTTATGGAGTGCCTGCGAAGTAAAGGATTTAATGTAGAAGGTCAAAAACTGACTACATCACAGCATGATGGAGTGAGTCCCCAGAATAAAGAAAAGCAAGAAGATCAGGAGACATGTGAAGAAGAAATAATGAATACAAAAAGGGCAGCACCAAAGATATTTGAAGAAAAATATAGACAAAGGAATCCAGATATGGAAAACTTTACAATACAAAAGATAAGAAGATTAAGAGGAAAAGTAGAAAAATAAATTAGTAATGGAGAAATCAAAGAAATAGAAATTGAGGTAATGGAACAGCTGCAAAGAGAAGGATTCAGTGTAGAAAATCAAATGCAGAAAGCACCACAACAGGATATCCAAATTAAGGGGAAACCAGTGGAACAGGAAGCAATTGGTCAGGTGCCATATCAAGATATTTTGGAGCCTTCCACAGGAAACCAGTGTAAATGTTCACTTGAAGTTAGACAGCAAGGAAAGGAACAGGAAACTGTGGAAACTCTGATACAGTCAATGTTGAGGAGTGATAGGCCAGTGAGTTCCCATATGACAAAACAACAGATGACACAGAATGAAATTGAAGAGAATGTGCCACAGGAAGATGCTATAGAACTTTCCATAGAATGCCTGCGAGAAACGGAAAACAAGGGATGTGCCTCCAGTATGGAAGAAGAGAATAGTTGATTTAATAGACAAAGACAGATATATCAAGATCAATGAGAGAAATAGACTGCAGAAGGTTAATAAAATCCCAAAAGTCAGAAGCTTGACAAAACAAATGAACACAGTAATTAGGATTGTCCATAGAGACCCATGAGATATAACAGAAGTAAACAGAATATATTACTGTGCTGCTAAATTAATAACTGATAAAGTTCTATCACAGGAACACAAGGTAGTGAAGGGAAAAGAGGGGAAGAAAGCGCATGCCATCATGGAAGTATCGAACAGAGAAAACTGTAAAGCAGCTAAGATAAGGAATGTCATTGTTAGAAGATTATAGAGGAGGGAACAGATCAACAAAAATACTAAAAAAGATATATGTGATAAAAGCAATGCGCAGCATTAGAACAGACCAGGATCTATTATGGACTATCAGAGATAACAAACTAAAAATTTCAAAACAGGCAGAAAGACTTAGAAGATACGAAGATAAATATAAGGGAAAAGCACAAAATAAGCAATTTATTGATGACCCAAAAAAAGTTTTATAGAGATTAGTGAAATAAAGTAAAAGGAATTAAAAGACTGTCAAAAAAAGAGGAAGTAGATACATTTTGGAGAAGTATCTATGAAGATCATGTGGAACGTAACAAGGATGCTAAATGGATAGAAGAAGCAAAAGAAAGAATAAGAAGTTTAAAAGTACAGGATATGAAATGGGATTAAATAGCCAGAGAAATTGAAACAAAGTTAAGAAAAGCCTCTAACTGGAAAAACCCAGGCCCAGATGCAGTACTTAATTTTTGGCTCAAAGTATTAACTTCTTGCAAGAGGATCTAGCCATGAGTAAGAACTATTTATATGCACACCCCGAACAGACACAGCACTGGTTAACAACAGAAAAAAACAATGCTCTTATTTAAGAGTGAACCTGCGAGCTACCCTAAAAATTATAGACCAATAACTTGTCTTCTGACGATATATAAACTATACACGGGAATTGAAGCCAACAGAGTTTATAGTCATTTAGAAGAAAATTCAATTATGGCAGTAAAGCAAAATGGCAATAAAAGAAAGTCATATGGAAAAAAGGATCATTTGTTGTTAAACAAAGTTATAGTGGAGAACTGTAAGAAGGGGAAGAATCTATGTATGGCATGGATTGACTACAAAAAAGCATTTGGTAGTATCCTGACTACATTACACTAACCATGAAACAGTGGCAGACCACTTTACAATTAAGCCACGATAAAGGACAGATTATTATCCCAGGGATAAAAATCCAAAGGGGGATATTCCAGGGTGACTCTCTGTCATGGTTGCTATTCTGCCTTGCCATTAATCCATTAAGCTGTTTACTTAATAGCTTAGGTCATGGCTACAATTTGGCTTCTAGAAAACAACAAAGTCTAATGACTTCTCATCTTCTCTTTGTCGATGATTTAAAACTGTATAGCTCATCAGATGAGGAACTGAAAGCACCACAGCAGGTTGTCAAAACTTTTTTAGATGCTATTGGAATGTAATTTGGTCTTGATAAATGTGCAAAAGCAACCTTTAAAAAAGGAAAACTGCAGCACCAGGAAAATATCAGTTTGGGACAAGAATGTGATATAAAAGAACTTGAGCAAGAGGGAGTGTATAAATACTTGGGAATTGATGAAGGATTAGCAATAAAACATGAACAAATGTGAATAAAGCTCAGTAAGGAGTACTTTAGAAGACTTAAATTAATCCTGAAAACAGCATTGGCATCTAGGAACAAGATCCAAGCCATAAATCAATTTGCTCTTCCTGTCCTAACTTATAGTTTTGGAGTGATTGACTGGCCCCAAAAAGTGTTGGCTAGATAGGATATTAAAACAAGAAGGATGTGTCATGCTCACCAAATGATTTATAAAAATCAGTGTATACCAAGATTATATATTCCTCATTCCGAAGGAGGGATGGGCCTCCTTGAAATTGATTACATGTATAGATCTGCAATTGTGGGACTCCACACATATCTGCTGACCTCACAGGATCCAAATGTAGTGAAAGTTTTGAAACATGAGGAGAGTAAATCTAAGGTGACATCTCTGCTTAATTTAACAGAAGCATATCGACGTCAAGCAGGAATGAAAATCAAACCAGAAGTAGATAAAAACCAGGCAGCAACTGGATGTGCTAAAAAAACAAAAGAAATAATATAAGGTGAAGGAGCAGATGAGAAGGCAAGAAATGTGGAAAAAACATAATATAGTTGTAAGTATAGAAAACATCTGGAAGAGCCTTATGTTGATCAAGAATGAATGCAGGAATGGTTAAGGAGAGGTGATTTCACATCAAGAAATGAAGGGTTAATATTGGCAGCCCAAGATAGTGGGCTACGTACACGCTGGTTTACAAAGTCCATTGAACATGTGGGAGAAACAGACATATGTAGGTTTTGTAAAACCGAATTGGAAACAGTCACACAACTTGTTGCTGATTGCAATACACTAATGGCAGATGGACTGTATACTGAAATGCATACTAATGTAGCGAGACTATTGCACTGGGGATTGTGGAAACATGGTATCAAAGTGGCTAAAAAACAGTGGAAACATGAGCCGCAAATAATCATAGAAAATGATGAAGTTTATATCACATGGGATCACTCAATACCAACAGTTCAAAAGATAGATGCTAGAAAACCGGATATAGTGGTCCAAGAGAAGAAGGCAAAAGTAGCATTGATCATTGAAATCACCACACCTAGTGACTACAGTGTCTTCTGTACAGAGAGACACAAAGTCATAAAATACCTTGATCTGCAGGCAGAAAAGAGAGCCACGTGGAAGAAAGATACCCAGACAGTTCCAATAGTAGTAGTAGCAACTGGTCTTATAAAAAAGAATTTACAATTGTATTTAGATATGTTACCAACTCATGTAACACCATACGAATTGCGGAAGGAGTCATTACTGGGCACATTGCGGGTGCTGCGAAGAGCACTTTTGGCTAACATCAAAGAGTGAAACAATACTGATTTCATGAACTTTAATCGTTCTTTGACTTAGGAATGGGGTCCATTCCCATCATGGTATTAGAAACCCAAAAGATTTGGAGAAATTAAAAATGGTATAAACCATTATATCTGTTATTCACTAGGTCATAGAATATGGTAAGATTCCTTAAGATTAGACACATGCACTTGTTAAACATATTTTTAAGGGAAAGGGAAATGGGACAAACCCGGAGTCATAAAGACCCACAAGTTTAGTTTCTTATTGTGGAAAAATAATGGCAAAGGGTATACTGGATAAATTATTGCTAGAATAGGACATGTTGGGACATGAAGCCATATATTAGCATGTATATGTTAAAAACTTTAAAAATAGATCTATTACTACCTGTAACAATGATGTTCTATAATAATATAATAACAGCTATAGCCTATGCTAAGCTTGCTCTAGTTAAGGTGCCTATGTCCTATTTATATCCTATTGGTGTTTTTGGATTTTCTGCTGGTCGGTGGCCTCAGTGGTGGAATTGATTTTTGGAGTGGATGTTGTGGACATGGTCTGTTTGGACATGGCCTTATGTCATGCTCTGGCAACACCTCTTTGAATTTTCTGGTCCAGCATACAGCATGAGTTTCTTCTTTTGGGTTTTTGTGAATGACTTTTGGTCTCTGAGATTTTGCTGCCTGGGTCTTTTCTTCCAAACATCTGGGTCTGGGGCATTGCTGACTGGTAGACATTGCATACGTATCATTGAGATGACAATCAGAGAATGATCATGCTGAAGACATCAACCTCATGATTCATGAGATCTGTGGAACTTGAGGATCACTTGTGCATACTGTAGCATCAGGTGGTCAGTCTTGTGAACCTTTCTAAAGTGGTCCCTGGATTGCTCTAACCTGGGTAGTGTGGTCCCTGATAAGATTTCCCGGTTTATGGGATTGCTTATTTTTTGGCTGCCGTTGCCTTTGTTTGGCTCTTTTTTTGGCTACTAATTGTTGGCATTGAGTCAGGGTGGAAGGATACTGAATTCCGATGAGTCTTTCATGATGTCCTTCTGAAGGGATATCGTTTCACACAGTATCTTTCACTTTCCTCTATGGGCAGTCAGCGCAGCAAATCCTGTGTTGGCCAAAAAGAGTCCTCCAAGAAGCCTGGTAATAACCGCCAAACACAAGACCCAAGGGGACCCGACACGTGTGGACACCACTTGTGAACACCCACCTCCTCAGGGAGTCTGCCAGCAATCTCTAACCCCATGGGTTGTGTAAACCAGTTTGCAACCCATCTTCTTAAACATCATGGGGGTATTTTAAGTAGCTTTTTCTATTGTGTCGACTGTGGGGTATGGGTATTGTATCGCTTGCCAATGGCCTTGTAGGCTGTTGACCGCCCCTCATCAATAGCCTTGGTGACTGTTTGTGAAGAAGTCAACCAAGTTCAAAAGGCATGATCTTCTCCTTGACAAAGCACTGTCTTGGGTCCAATGTCTATCTATCAAGTCCCTTTTGCTTTGTTATGCTCCCATTATTTTGCTCATAGCTGCTTTTGAGACTTATGGGCGTTAAATGGGGCGGTAATAGGAACCCGGCCGGGCGCGCTTTGTGGAGTGGTGCCACCACAGTTGCCACGCCACACTTGGCACATATCCTGTGGTAAGGCTGAGATTAAACAGCTACCTTATGTGCGGGTTTATCATTTAGTAGCAGGCACACAGCACAGCCGGACGGTCCCATTGATGCTGTGTGTTTTGCTTTAGCTTTAGAGAGAGCAGCACCTGCGCCTTGAGATTGAGAGGAGGCTAGGCTACTCGCTGGGATTATTATCTCCTTAGGGGGGAGGGGGTGAAGTTTGCACTGAACCTGTCTTGCAGTTGGCAGCAATGTCTGTGGGTTCAGTGATTTTGTATTTTTTTGGATTAATTCTGAGCTCTGCATGTTTCCAGTTTCCACCCTAACATAACATAAAAAAAAAAAAGGCCTTTGTCCTTTTTTCCATGGCAATTTTATTTTCAAAAAAATTGGCCTTAGTTGATTTTATGAGTGCTCGTATTTTTTTACTAATAATGATCATGAATGAAAAATTGGGCTGTGAAGTAATTTATATAGATTTAACTTTAGCATTTGATAGGATCATACACAAAATACTGATCAATAAATTAGAATAACTAGATATTGATGTACTCTTGATAAGATGGATAGTAGCATGGCTTACAAATTGGACATAACAAATGTCACCCAGCAACTGCAGAAGATAATGATAGCTACAGAGCTATAGAAAACATTCACCTTGGCAACCACAACGCCTTTATTAAATTACAGGAACTTAGTGCTTTGGCAAATCACCTTCAATAGCTCCAACAATTGTAGGGTAATCATTCCATTTAAATATTCCTAATTAAATCCATTGACCAGTGAATGCCCACCCATTGCATATTATTAATTCCCTGTCATTTAGGGAATTTCATAGGGCTAGGAATTTATGTTCTGAGGAGTATGAATTTTTGTGAAAAATATTAAGTAGATAATGAAATCAAGGTTACTCTGATATATAATAGAAAGAATCCTGGGACAAACTGCAGAATAACATAAGGAATGGTAAGTGCCATAAGTGATTCAAGAATAAAGAAGGGAAAGGGTTAGAAAAGAGGGATGTTTATTTTGTTACAAGGTATACCCACTTTATAGCAGGGATTACATGTATTCTTAAAGAACACTGGTATACTGTACAGTTGGAGGAACGTTTGAGGAATGTAAAATTAAACATTTTTACCATAGTTCTTACCATAATTGTCCTAGTACATTGGCTGGTACATTCCCAATCAGGGGTTAAATAAAAAAATGTGTTGCTGTGAAGGTTGTTCTGTTTGTAAATATACAGACTAAAGTGGTGATTTTAAAATTAATGGTCACAAGTTTATTCTACCAGGTAATTTTGATTGCTTTCAAGGTGCAGTGATATAAGCCTTGAAATGTACTTGCAACAAGTATTATATAGGACAAACTAGTAGACCGATTCAGAAATACATATTGGAATAGGTATGTGATATAAGACATGCTAGGTCTACTAGTCTGGTGGCACTTCATTTTCATATGTTTATTTGATGATTTTTGGTGGAATAGTGAAGATACAGTTGTTTAAGTTGTGGATTTCCAACTTTTTGAACCTACAAGAAAGATGTGTAATTCTTATGTGCTGGATGAAGAACAACCATTGACTGAAGCTTTTGAAATGGGGACCATTTATGCTGCTGGAAGAAGAGAAAGTGGCAGTCAACCATTCATATTGGAGGATTATTTATTGGACTTTAAGTATAACACTGAGAAGGAAGTTAAACATTTTACAAACTTAAGCAGTATTTATTGGATGGGATTGCCCCCCCCCCCCCACAGGGACTATGAGTTGCAGTAAAACCATCTTTCTCATTTGACAGTAATTTTCTGGACTTAAATGTTGGGAGCAGGCAGCTTTAACTTTTGCACAGGAGTTTCTTAATATTCCCATGGAATATGATAAAATACAAATGTAATTTTTAATGTGAAGATTAATAATCTCTTAGATGCTAAACCTATAAGAGTGGATTCATCTTAGAGAAAAAGCTGAATGACTTATTTTGTGCTCTTTGAATATTTGACGGGAAGCTTGTTTCTCACAAGAGGCAAAACTACAGAGAGACATCAAAACTTTTGAGAATGGCTAGTGGTTCCTGGGAACGCTTAACATGTACAGTGCATCCATATGAATGTAAGGGTCATCAAACGTTTGTATCACGCAGATGGAATGGATATGAAGATGGTTCTAAATGGAATAAGAAACTGGTATGTTCAGTGCACAATATATATATATATATATATATATATATATATATATATATATATATATATATATATAATTTGCTTAGTAACATGTTACAAAATCTAGAATGTACCTAAAAAATACAATCATATATTATCTTCTCTGCAGACAAATAAAAAGGAATAGCAATCTTCTGTTTTTTACAAATGCACAAGTCTCCTCACCTTCATGTTCCATAACTACATAGTTACCTTTTTATAGTGTTGATTCAGGCCTCTGAGTATGATGAAGATGTAAATGAAGTGAGAACTCAGAATTGTTGAATAGCAAACTTTTGACTTTGTGTAGCAGATGTAATCATAGTGTAGGCTATGCTTCACTGTTAGTTGCTAATGGATTCCAACTGTGAATGATTAGTTGGATGGAGAAAAAGACAACAGAAATTCAGATTATCTTACCTACATTGGATATGTCACCCAGGATACACTTACAAAGTGTAGAAGTAAATTTAGCAAGCCTTTAAATGGAACTAAACTGCACACATTTATCATTTTTACTCACTAATTGCCAGACTCTCCTGCCTTTGCTGAGGAATATTTTTCACTGTCATGTATTTTTATCATACATTTAAAGAACAATGATACAGAATGACTATAGACTACATCTGAATGTACAACATAGATAAAAGAATAATGAAAATAACACGAAGAGAAGACACAGCTGCATTCTTGTAAACATATTCATAAATGGTTGTGTGATCAGTCATTGCACTAAATATGTAAGCCACACATATACAAAGAAGGTGTATATGTCTTGTTAATACTGTAGAGGAAATGGGAATTGTTTTTATGTACATGATTTGCTTTCCTGCTGCAAATTCTTTTCTGTGGCAAGGAAAGATAGCACACTCCTAGTGTATTTTGTAAGTTCATTAGTATGATAGCTCGTAATCGCGGTGGTGGTGCTGCGGTAGCGTTGTCGCCTGACAGTAAGACGCTGTCCGGTTCGATTTTCAGCTAGAGCGTCTTCTGCGTGGAGACATGCGTATATGGGCGTACCTTCGTTGAAGGTTGTGCATCAGGGCTGGTAAGTGCTGCAGACAAAAAAAATGCATTGCAACTGCAAAAATGATACATTGTTACTTATTTTGCCTTCCATCAGGCAAACAAGTTAAGCAGCATTGTGCAGTGGTCAGCACTTGGACAGTAATGAGTGTAAAACATACATATGCTACCCAAACTTCCATGTGGCAACAAGTGTAAGTTCATGGCCACAATATAGGTGAGTCAGGGTTTTAATCCAGCACCTTCTAAATTTTATTAATGCTGTTTCACTGTAATTTATATAAAAATGAACAATATAGCAATAATTATACATAAAAATAACTATGTATAGCAGGTAGATTGAGCATACACATGATATCATATTTATTACATGTTTAACTCTGGGTATCAGTACAATTATGGTTCTGCAATTGATTTTTTTCTGACATGGCATGGACTTCATATGTTACTAATAGTCATCTTTACAACTCACATGACACAAGTCTAGCTGAAAAACAGAATGTATTGTGTGGTCTGACCCAGAACTTTGAAATCTCTCCTGCAAGTAATACAATTATATATATTTACAGTATATTGTTACACATTACTCCTGTGTCACAGATGAGAATGCATAAACCATGACCTTGTTAGGTCACATACATATATGGTTAACCATGCATTCTTTAATGTATCTGTATAATTAATGACCAGATATATTTTACTGTACTTTTTATTGTATGTGACATATAATGGTTCGAATTATCTTTTTTTATTTTTTTCTCTTACCTCACCCCTTATCTCTCTTTTTTATTTTTATATGTGTGATCATACCATTCTGATGTCATAATTTTCTAACAACCAACAAAATGATTTATAGCACAGGGAGGTAGGCAAACCACTGTGGCTCATCTCACTGTGCCATGCCTCCAATGGCTGCCACACAAACTTCCAGCACATCTGGGATGCAACCTGGCAGTACTGCCTCTGCAGCCCCTGCACTACCTGGGCCCTCAACATCAGGTAGCAATGCTACTGCAGCTGGTGCAGTTATACCCTCTGGGAGTATTGGTAGAGGTGGGGATTTCGTCATCCACCAGGAGCTGCTAGGCATGATGCAGGAGGTCGTAGAATACCATTGGTGCATGCCTCAGCCAAATGGAGATGTTGCTTGTGGGAATGAAGAGAAAATCCAAACATCCACCAATCCAACAGGAAACTGAAGAAGGGGACAGTGATGACAATTCTGAGGGTGAGGACTAGATTCTCACTGTCCACATGCCTGACAGGCATGTGCTTCTGCTGCTCCATCCCTATCCTCAATCATGATGTCCCACAACCCTTTGTGTTCCTCACCAACCCTCTCTCTGTCTAGTTTGTCCTATTTGTCTGCACCTGCTTCCTCACCTATCTTCCTTACCTGACTCTGACATACCTATGTCCCTTCCCCAACATTCCCCTCTTTTTGAAATAAAATTAAAAAAAAACTGGGCACCTGTGCCACAAAAATAGCCCATACATAGCTCTCCACTTCACACATGTCTTCATAACACTCTTGTTGGCTATACATGATTGCATTGTTGTCACCCATCTGTGTTGTGGTGACAGTCCAGTTTCATTCAAGTCTCTATCCATGTTCATATTACACTGTTGAAGAAGTGGATAGCTATGATTCTTTCCTAATTCACTCCTGCATGTTTTTATATTGCTTCATCTTTGTTCTTTCACCTACTTGCACCCCATTTCATCACTTTCCTATCTACCCCACTTTCACATCTTTAATTTAGTCAAAAAATAGAAACACACACCACACACGGCAGAAATGCACCCTAATAAAGCCGTTCACTATTTGTCCTCTACATTTGCGTGGAGTTTGGCACTGTTTACCAATGAAAAATGATGGTGAATGGCTTTTCATATCCTATGGCATTGGCTGCACTAGCGTGATTACCTCCACACAATGCTGCTTAAACTCATTGCACTAAAGGAACACAAAATTAAAGCAGAGTAAATGCATACTTTGAAACATTTACTCTAACAGTTATTTAGACTGCTGAATGTATAAAAATGCAAATCCGTGTGTATAATGTTGACAAATATTACTTCACTGAGGTTTATTTTTATACAGTACTTCACTATAATCATTACATCTCACATTTTCAGGAATTATTTTATTTATTTATGTAATGCTATTCTGACACTGTGTAAAAAATGTAGATTGAGCTGGATTCGAACCATGTGTCATTTGTGCTCTAAACATGAGCTCATTGCACTTACACCTGCTGCCACATGGAAAGCTAGACAGCAGGTGTATTTCTTCTACTCAGTACTGTCCAAAGTGCTGACAGTCATGCATTGCCACTTGCATGTTTGCACGAATGAAATACTGCTATTTTCACATTTAAGCTGAGACACATGTTTGTTCATTGTTTAACTCTGTGCAAACATGGAAGGCAAGCAACAGTTCTTGATATCATAAAATCTACAGTATGAACACTATAGTATCTGTCAACTCTTTGTACCATATCATATATGCATAAGTACTTCTCAAGTTCCAGTTGTTTTCATTAAATGTGAATCTTACATGCACATTTTGCCATTGTATGCGCAAACCAGTTGCTAGGTGGTGCGCTATGTAAAGAGCGGATTGGCATGTATTACTGTGTTTATTACCCAGTTTATTCTTTATCCTATCAAAATCCATATAAAAACACAACAACAAAGGGTCTTGTTAGTGACTGAACACATATCTACTCAGACTCAATCACACTACAAAAATAAATAGCACAACTGCATTGCTATATCATCTAAAGCTTTATATTGACCACAGAAAAACAATACTCCTCCTTAAGAGTGAACCTGCAAACTATCCTAAAAACTATAAATCAATAACGTGCTTTCCAATGATGTATAAACTGTACACTAGAATTGATGCCAATAGAGCTTATAGTCATTTTAGAAGAAAACTCAAACATGGCAAAAGAACAAAATGATAACAAAAGAAAGTCATATGGCACAAAAGATCATTTGTTGTTAAATAAAGTCTTAATGGAGAAGTATAAAAAGAGGAAGAATCTAAGTATAGCATAAATAGACTACAAAAAAAATGTGACAACAACCCACATTCATAGAAAAAACAGTGCTTACAAATGTATAAGACCCTACACTTAGTGATGATGTGACAGTGACCTTGAAACAGTGGCAAACCACTTTGCGGTTAAGCTATGGTAAAGGAAAACTTATAATTCCAGGGATAAAAATTCAAATGTGGATATTCCAGCGTGACTCTTTGTGACAACTGTTATTTTGTCCTGCCCTTAACCCATTAAGCTGTATACGTAACAGATTAGGTCATGGCTACAATTTGGCTCCCAGAAAACAGCAAAGTGTAAAGACTCCTCATCTTCCTTTTTGTGGATGATTTAAAACTATATAGTTCATCAGATGAGGAACTGAAAACACAACTACAAGTGGTCAAAACTTTCTCAGATGATATAAGAATGTCATTTGGTCTTGATAAATGTGCAAAAGTAACTTTAAGCCAGGAAAGCTGTAACACCAAGAAACTATCAGTCTGGAGCAGGAATGTGACATAAAAAAACTTGAGCAAGGGGGAGTGTATAAATATTTGGGAATTGATGAAGGATCAACTATAAAACATGAACAAATGCAAATAAAACTTTTTTTATTTTAGAAGACTAAAATTCATATTGAAAACAGCTCTGACATCTAGAAACAAAGTCCAGGCTATAAGCCAATTTGCTCTTCCTGTCCTAACTTACAGTTTTGGAGTGGCCCCAAAAGGTATTTGATCAGTTGGACAGGAAATCAAGAAAAATGCTTCATGCTTATCAAATGATCTACAAATATTTGTGTATACCAAGATTATATATTCCCCATTCTGAAGGAAGTATGGGCTCCTCGAATCTGATTACACATATCTGGAATCTTAGAAATGTATACATATCTATTAACCTCACAAGTTTCAAGCATAGTGAAAGTTTTAAAACATGAGGAGAATAAGTTTAAGATGACTTACTTCTTAGTTTAGCAGAAGCATATTGGTGTCAAGTGGGAATGGAATGCAATCCAGAAGTAGATAGGCAGCTACTGAACATGCCAAAAAACAAAAGATAGAATATAATTATGGTAAAGGATTAGATGAGGTGGCAAGAAATGTGGAAAATGCATAAATGTAATTGCAAGTACAGTAAACTCTTGGAATAACCTCATGTCGACCAGGATCAAATGCAGGGGTGGTTTAGGAGAGATGAATTTAAACCAAAAGACGAAAGGTTAATATTGGCGACCCAGGATTGTGGACAACATACACATTGGTTCACAAAGTCCATTGAACATGTAGGAGAAACAGATAAATTCAGGTTTTGTAAAACAGAACTGGAAATAGTTGCACATCTTATTTCTGACTATGATACACTAATGGCAGAAGGACTGTATACTGAATGGCATAATAATGTGGCAAGACTGTTGCATTGGGAATTGTGCAAACATTATAATATTGAAACAGCTGAGAAGCATGGGAAACATGAGGTACAAAGCATTATAAAAAATGATGAAGTTTATATCACATGGAATTATCCATTACAAACAGTTCAAAAAATAGATGAGAAAAAAACAGATATAGTAGTCCAGGAAAAAAAAAGACAAATGTAGCATCGATCACTGAAATTGCTACACCCAGTGATTACAGTGTCTTAAGTACAGAGAGACACAAACTCATAAAATACCAGGATTTACAGGCAGAAATGAGGGCAATGTGGAAGAAGGATAACCAGACAGTTCTAACAGTAGTAGGAGTAATAGGTCTTATAAAAAATAATTTACAGTCATATTTAGATGTAACCAATACATGTAACTTTGTATGAATTGCAGAAGAAGTCATTACTGGGCACATTGTAGGGTATATATGACCTTATTGAAAAGCTATAACATCGAATGGCTTTTCATCGAACCTGAAAAGTCGAAAGCTGAAAATACCGAAAATGCGAATGAGCGAATTCTTTCCCTGGGAAAGAAATCGCTAGCCCTACCACCAACTGCACACTAAAAAATACCGAAAATGCGAATGAGCGAATTCTTTCCCCTGGGAAAGAAATTGCTAGCCCTACCACCAACTACACACTAATCTAAACATAACAAAGTGGGGACTGTGCCCTCACCCCCCCCTAAGTATACCAACTCCAAGACTGCACTACAGTGGGGAAAAGGTAAAACTCACAAGGAAGGCCAAGCGGTTTCTTTCCCAGGGATATAATTTGCTCATTAGCGTTTTCACAATTTTCAGCTTCCAACTTTTCCAATTTAATTTAAAACAGTTCAATATTACGGCTTTTTTATAAGGTAATAGGAACCCACATTGCAAGTGCTGCAAAGGGAACTTCTGGCTAACATCAAAGATTGAAAAAATACTATTTCCTTATCTTTAATCATACTTTGAGTTTGGAATGGGGTCCATGGTATTAGAAACCCAAACAAACAAAGTCCACTTCACAATTAGGACAAGGACTACCAGAAAAGCCAATTCAAACTTCTTTAGTGAATAAAACTGCTGTATTATCACTTTGTTTTGTTCTGAAGACATTTCTTTTGAGACAAAGGGATAATAAAGCAGTTTTATTCACTAAAGAAGTTTGAATTGGCTTTCCTGGTGGTCCTTGTCCTACTTGTGAAGTGGATTTTGTTTGGTGTTATTTTTGTCCACTCCATCTTCTGGGACATTTCTTTGGTATTAGAAACCCAAAAGACTTGGAGAAATTAAAAAGACAAACAATAGACATTGGCATTGTCTTGTACATGTCTTAATGTGGACATCAATTCATCACAATATGAACACACATATATCAACACTTGCATCCATACTTGATCACAAAATGTGTGTGTGTGTGTGTGTGTGTGTGTGTGTGTGTGTGTGTGTGTGTGTGTGTGTGTGTGTGTGTGTGTGTTTGAGTGTGTGTGTGTGACTGTAAGTGTATAATGCACACAAAATATTGAGAAATAGGTGTGTATGTCTCAGTTCTGCAGCATGCATTCCTGACAGCTTCTTCTATATAGTTTGAAAAGCTGTCTTTTAAAGTATATCTGCACATTGGAACCAAAATAGAAAATGAAAAGTCCACACTTTGCACAAAACTCTCATAAAAAGATATGTTACTTGCATTATGTAATGACAATGTCATCATTTATAAAGACTACTATGGCAAGGAAAACTTAGACTTTGGTGATGGTGCAAATATTAACTACTGTGTTTTACAAATAGAAAAAATAGTTACATAGGGGTTAAAATACCACAACAGCCACATTGTGTGTGTTTGTATGTGTAAGTACGTGTGTGTGCATAGTCAGAAGAGCATAAGTCTGTATCCTACTGTCAGCAATCAAGTCTCATGAAGAACAAAAATTTTTACATTCATACGTGCCTACACATCCATGTCATACAGGCCCCCAACATCTTCTCCAAACATATCCTGATGATGTCATCAGCTATAAAGTGTTCTGCAACAGTGTAAAATTCAGACTTTTGCTGTGGCGCTTGCGTTAACTACTATGTTCTGAAGCTTGTGTAACTGATTAGGTAGGGCTACTAATCTCACTGTAGTCAACTTGTGTGTGTGTTTGTTTGTTTGTGCACCTGTATTCAGAAGAGCATGAGAATGTATCCTAATGCCAGTAATCAAATCTCATGGAGAACAAAATCTTTTACAGTTGTACCTGCCTACATAGCCATTTCATACAGGCCTCCCAGCATCTTCTCCTAAACACACACTGATGATGTCAGCAGCTATAAAATGTTCTGTAACAGTGTAAAAGTCAGACTTGTGCCATGGAGCTTGGGTTAAGTACTGTGTTCCCTAGCTTGTGTAACTAGTTAGGTAGGGGTTCTAATCTCACTGCAGTCAACTTGTAAGTGTGGGTGTGCCTACGCAGCTATTTTATACAGACTCTCTCCAATATACCCTGATGATGTCATCAGCTATAAAGTGTTCTGCAACAGTATAAAAGCCAGACTTCAGCTGCTGTGTTTTCATTTAGTATTGTGTTCTCTAGCTTGTGTAACTAGCTAGGTAGGGATTATAATCTCATTACAGTCAACTTGTGTGTACATAGTCAGAAGAACATGAGTCTGTATCCTATTGTCAGCAATCAAGTCTCATGGAAAACAAAAAAAATTTACAATCATAAATGAGTACACAGCCATTTCATACATGCCTTCCAACATTTCTTCCAAATATACAGTTATGATGTCATTTGCTGTAAAGTGTAGCTTGACACTATGAAAGTCAGACTTGTGCTTTAGCACTTGCTTTAAGTACTGTGTTCTTTAGATAGCTAGGCAGAGGTTCTAGTCCCACTGTAGCCAACTGTTGTGTATGTGTTTCCATTCTGGAGACTATTTACAACATTATGTGAGACAGTCCTACTACTATCTTCTTCTTACCAGACACTGACAATGTCATCTGCTATAAAGTGTTGTCTGACATTATGAAAGTCAGACTTGTGCTGTGGAACGTGCATTAATTACTGTGTTCTGTAAATACTATAGGTATCAGTTCTAATCCCACTATGGTCAGCTGGTGTTTATGTGTGTTGGGAGGATGGCCTAATGGTTAAGGTGTTTGCCTTACAAATACAAGGTACAGGGTTTGAATCTCACAGGGGATAATTGGCTAGGCTTAAAATGGCTTGCAGGGACAGTTAGCCTAGTACTAATCTATGAATCTATGAAACTATGAATTTATTCAACAATTAGTCTGGTGACAATTGTAGAATGAAATGTGACTCCACAGCTATATCAAATAGTCCTCCAAACATCTTCTGTTAACATACACTGATGATGTCATCCTCTATAAAATGCACTTTGACATTATTGTAGTCAAACTTGTGAAAAATGTCCAAGGACATTTGGAAGAGTGAGGGTGCATGCACATGCAGCACACAGCAGTAAGAGAGAGTGTTTGGCATCTTAGTGTGTTCGTGTTTCTTTTTCGTTGGTAGTGTTCATTCATTTTAAAATGGATTTACGTTGTGTTATTATTTTGAGTGTTGTTTCATTTTCTATCAGCCTGTGGAATTGATGGAGCTGATTATCAAGAAAGTAGGGTCCAATTTACAAAGGAGATGTTGCTAAAATTGAGTTATGCAAGTGCCAGTGCAGTTTGAGCAAAGACCATTACGCCATAACTACCAATTTATATTTTAAAAAGTGCCAATAAAGCAGTGAGTAGAAGGCAATGAGGAATAAGAGGAAGTGTTAAAATGTGGCTGAAGAAACAACAATTTAATTGAATTCCTCTGCCTATGATGATTTTAGGAAATGTTCAATCTTTGAGAAATAAAATGGACAAATTGCAAGGGAATGCCCAATACCAGAAATATTTTGGTGATTATTGTGTTATGGCCTTTATGGAAACATGGTTTTTGGAACAAGATAAAGATAATGACCTGTCTGATGATGGTTCTGGTGTACCATTACATTTGAATTGAAAGGTTGAAATGACAGGGAAAGTTCAAGGAGGTGGAGCATGTTTTTACACAAATAAAAGGTACTGTAGCTCTGTGACTGCAAGAGAATATATTTGTACATTAGACATTGAACTTTTATCAGTGTCTCTGTGACCATTTTATTTGCCAGGTGAGTTTCCTCAAGTTTTCTTAACATTAGTTTAACAGAAATAAAGGCAAATATAACCTCTGCTCTTGATATTATTTTTTAAGTAATACAAAGGCTACAAACAATTTCACCTGAAGCACCAAATTTCATTTTTAGGAGACTTTAATCATGTTTTGCTCAAGAAGACACTTGTGAATTTTCATCAATATTTGATGTGTCCAACTAGGCGAAATAAGATTTTAGATCCCTGTTTTGGGACTATAAAGTGTGCTTATAAGTCATCTCCATTACCTCCACTGGATTCAGCAGACCAAAACTGTGTGCAGTTATTACCTCTATATAAAATGTTATTGAAGAGGGAAAAGACACAGAAGAAGAAGAATGTGAACTGGTGGAATGATGAGTCAACATTCTGTTTACAGGAATGTTTTGGCTGTACTAATTGGGATATGTTTAAACAGTATTGTGGTGATAATTTAGATAAACTTGCTGATGTAATATGTTCATATGTTACTTTTTGTAGAGAAATGATTGTGCCAAGTAAGAATGTGAAAATTGATCCAAATAAAAGGCAGTGGCTGAATAAATCTGTTAAGTTTAGTTTAAAAGAGAAGAAAGAAGCCTTCAAAGAAGGAGACATGTTAGATTTACATAACTCTTCTAGAGAGCTGAAAATGGAAATTTTGAGAGCAAAGCAAACATATAATCCAATTTAGAAAAGAAAATGGTTACAAATAATCTTGGCTCAGTGTGGTCTAGTATGAAGGCCCTTGTTGGTCTTCAAAATTCAAAAAGTAATAGGTTACTCTAAATGGATGGAATACAGATCTTATTTTGCTAATAGCCTCAATTTATTTTTCAGTTGTTTTGGTTGTCATGATTTTAGTAATGAGGTAAACAAGCTGAGGCAGAAGCTTGCAGATGAGAAGCATTTCAATTATATCAAAAATAATGCAGAAAAAGCCTTTCTTTCTGTTAAAATAAGAAAGAGTAGTGGATCCGATAACATCTGTGGATGAGTGTTAAAAAGTTGTGGTACAGAGTTAAGCTCCATATTCCATTATGTTGTTACAGATGCAACATGTGCCTGTATTATTGAAATAATTAATATTGCAATAGTTTCGATTCCCAAATCTAAGTGTTTAAAATTTTGGACACTCTGGTTTTAGTGTGGAGTGGTTTACAACTAAGTGCCTGAAGATTTGAAATGATTTTAGACCATTAACCCTTACTTCAATAGTTATGAAAGTTTTTGAAAAATTGGTAAAAGAGATTTTAAAGAAAGTTGAACATATGCTGGATCCTATTCACTTTGCATATAGGACACATAGATGTGTGAAAGATGCAACAATTACCTCACTTAATTTGCTTCTTAAACATTTAGAAAGTGAAGGATCACACATTAGACTTTTGTTTGTTGATTTTTCACCCACTTTTAAACTATTCAACCACATATTTTAATACATAGATTACAAGAATAGTTCAACCTGGGTCATAACCTTATGGGTTGGATATTGGATTTTTTAATTAATAGAACACAGAGTAAGGGTAAATAAAACCTTATCAGATCAGGTTTATTCTTCGACTGCGGCACCATACAAGTGTGTGCTATCTGCCCTTTTGTTTATTTTGTACACAAATACATGTAGAAGTGTATGACAATAGAACAATTTTAAAATATGCAGATGATACTGTCATAGTTAGTCAGCTCAAAAATGAAGAAGTGTATCATGGTCCAGTTATTAACAATTTTGTAGAGTGGTGAGAAGATTCTTGTCTTCAGATAAATATTTCAAAGACCAAAGATATGGTAATAGATTTTAGGAAACATGTTCATGGCTTTGATGCAACAATTTCTGAAAATCAGATGGTAGAATGTGTGCAGTCTTATAAGTATTTAAGAACTGTTATTGATTCAAAGTTTAATTTTGATGAAAATTGCATAATGGTATGTAAGAAAGGACATCAACGATTGTTCTGTTTGTGAAAACTGCCACAGTTACCTATAGACAAAAGTATTATAGTTTTGTTTTACTGTGCTTTCATTGAATAACTGAGTATTTCTTTAGTAGCTAGGTATGGATATTTTTCTGCGAAAAATAGGAATTTGTTGAATAAGATTGTAAAGTGGTCTAGCAAATTGATTGACAAACAACAAATGTGTCTTACATCTTTATATTTAAAACAGAAAGAATAAGAAATTAAAAAAGATATGTTACATAAATTATGTTGTGAATTTCAATTACTTCTATTAGGAAAGAGATATATGTTTCCAAGATGTAAAACAAAAAGATATAATAGTTTTGTTTCAGCAGTAATTATATGTATGAATAATAATAATATTGCATCTTAAAAGATGTTTTAAAATCTTAATACAGCCTTAATTTTGGCACCTTGGCACTTTTGCACTTTTTAGTTTAAACTGAGTGTGATACTGTCTGAGTGGAAAAATAGTAGAATGTTCAAGAATGTGCAATATATGTTGGAGACCGATTTTTCTTTTCTTTTCTTTTTTGAATTGGTGTTAAATGTTTAAATGTTTGTTGTTGTATTTATTGTTATGTTTTTTTCTTCATTATTGTATTTATTGTATGTATTGTATTTATGTGAATGATGAATGTTATGTCTGGACCAACACTTAATCTTGTGATGGCAAAAAGAATTTACCTACATGTATGAATAAATGGAAATGAATTGAATTGAAATGAAATTTAAATGAATTGAAACGTGTGCTGTGGGGCTAATGTTAAATACTGTGTTCTCTACTTTCCGTACCTAGACAGTTAGAGGTTGTAATCTCACAGCAGTCAATTTGAGCATGTGTTCATTCAAGTAATATTTTTGAGACAAATTTACACAGAAATTTGACTCCACATCTATGTCAGGCACTCCTCTCAATATCATCCTCTCAGCACACACTGATGCTATTATCCTGCATAAAGTGTGCTGTGACACTGTTAAAGTCAATTTAAAAATGAATTAAACCACCACCATGACACTCAATAGAAGAACAAATTTATTAACTTGCACTTGTTAATATCCAAAGACTTTCACCATACAGGCGTCATGCAGTTCTTATTCAATCATCACAATGACACTTGCAATATGGTACAGGTGTGCATGTGTTTACCCACCATCATTAAAATCTCTGTGACATACATAAGCATAACGTCATACCAATTACATGGATACACACATTTTTTCATCCACATGTTGTAATGCTGTTATATACACAAACATATCAGAAGTTGTGATTCAATTGCAGTCTTGGTGAATTCATTGTATATGAAATTGTGGTGCTATTCCCAAGGATTATTGAGATGGCCCCCAGCAGCATTTTGTGACCAGCATTTATGTCAGTAACTGTTCAGCATGAACCACTTCCACCTCATTTGTAATATGTCCATATATGGTATCATGGTTCACACACAACACACACACACACACACACACACACACACACACACACACACACACACACACACACACACACACACACAGCTTTCCAGTGACAACATATAGGCATATGATGTGCAATTGATATAATTATGTGACATAGGTAGAGTTGTATGATTGTGTGAATAATACCACTATGTGGCATGTTATGTATACCCAACGTTGTGTTTGGAGGTGTTGTCACAAATCATTTTGAAAATAATTGTGAAATGTTAATGGGAATACACAACAAAGTGGAGAGGTGTTTGTGGATGCCAACAGCCATACTCAGTTGGAGAAAATAGACAATCTGCTAGCTGACATTTTTGAATAAACATTACTTACCTGTCCCCAATGGCCATCAGCCAGTATATAAGTGAACATTACTCAGCTTATTTTCTCAGGAGAGCAGCTCATCTGTGCACTCTCTAAAGCTAAAAACATGGCATCAATGTGCCCTGACAACATCCCAGGTTGCCTTTCCAAGAATTTAAAACCTGACCTAGCAGACACAGTCCTCCAGACAGCCTATGTTTTGGCAGAAGGGTGTACGGCAACAGTCATCCATCTGGACAAAGGGGGACCACCACCTGATACAGAGAATTATAAACCCATAAGCCTGCCTCACCTCATCTGTGAGGCAAACCAAAGAATCATCATGGACCTTATCAAAAAGGACACATGTAATCTCCTGACTGTGCAGCTAACACATGTTTGATTTGTTAAGACTACATCATGTCTATTAAATCTTGGTGACTTCTTCAAGAAGACCACCAAGGGCATGGAAGAGAAAAAGACTGCATCCTGCCTACCTTGACCTGGCCAAGGCACTTAACACAAATCCACACTCAGGTATTACAGAGAAATTGTCTCAAGTGGGCATAAACATCGACATCTACAAGTGGGTGGATAAATGGATCACAGACAAGACACGTACTGTCAAAGTCTGTGAATTCATCTCTAAAAAGAGGCCAGTGACCCGGGCCATGCCTCAGGGTTCTGTGCTAGGTCCTTTCCTGTTCAGTATTTCATTGACAGAAGTCATGACAAACCTAGACAGCCTTTGTCTGACCAACTTTGTGGATGACTGCAAATTCTGGGCAATCATTGAATCCAAGAATGTTGTTGATATACTGCAGAAAGTATTAACACACACAAGTGACTGTTGCCAGAGCCATGAAGACACACTACATGAACAAAAAAAAACATAATTATGCCCTTTTTTAGAGCAAATACACAAACTAATTCCAATAGAGACAGCACACCTCTATGAGTAGACCTAGTGGTACATGATCTGGGCACTTGGGTAGATAGTAATTGGAACTTCCATCAGTATGTGTCCACAGTGGTGACAAATCCCTTGTATGTAACATAACTCTTAAGTATGGATAGGCCATCCACATCAAGGAAATTATAATTCCATTGTTTTTGGACCTTATCATACCAATAACTGAGTACAATGTACCCTTTTACATGTACTATATGTACCTCACCACACATCTGCAAAAGCTGGAGTAATCCCAGAGTTATTGCACAAAGAAGATATATGGTATAAACAACAGTCCTATGCAAAGAGATTGAAAGCCCCATCACCGTATTATATATTCTACTGAGTAGTACTGGTTGGGCTGTGTCTGGCTTACAGGGCAGTCTCCAATATGATCCTGATGGAAATGTTACACATCGTTAACACAAACTGCACAAGAGTCAATTGTTCCAAGGATGTTAACAGAACCTCTAACATAATAAATAATGTTGCAGAGATAGAAACATCTCTCAGCCACTACCCCTTTTCTGGAACAAGTTCCCAGTCACATAAAGCAAAGGCCTTGCCTGACCATCTTTAAGTGCAACCTAGATCAATGGATGACTAAGCATAATTGTACTCCTTTTGTTGCATCCATGTCCCTCATGGATAGAGGCAGCTGGTATTAGATCACACAGGTATGAGCCTATGCTATGTTAACGTCATTCAAATAACTATTTAAAATTGTGAAACATGTTACACATGGCTAGGCTTTTATGGGATCTTGGGACTTTAGGCTTGTACTCTCCCATGTACCTATAAACCTATGATGTACATTTGTATCCTGGGTGCAGCTATAGTGTGTGTACAGCATCATGGCCGTACTAGTACATCACATCAGTATTACCGCTTGATAGCTTGCCTGAACACTTATGTATGCATGTCAGGATCCGTGGTAGTATAAAGGTTTCCATGGCAATGTCAGGGTGGCAGTGATGATGTAGCACATGTCTTGGGTTTGATATAAAGTGTGCTCCAAGTATTGTTTAGTATGTGAACATCACATTGACATCATCCTCGCTCATTGAAGCTACACTTTGCAGTGCTGTAGTTTCTGTGGACATGGGCATACTGATGCATTGCAATTAATCTCACATAGTGCTGTACCATTCATTATAATGGATCACTTCATAATTCACACATCAGTTGAAGATGCTGCAGATAATATCCATTGCTATTACATGTGGCAGATGAATACAATACACAGCTGTGTGTAGGGAATCTACTGATAATAGTGTGTTGTTTTTAAGTGTAGTCACTCACATGGCTGATACACTTTAGTAAAGCATACCTGGAATACGTAGGGATGAGTTTTGCCACAGTGAGTTCTCAAGTATCTTTCTGGACATACATATTTTTTGTGATGCATACCCATTAGGAGTTGACAGTGCAGACTTCCCTTCAAGGTGCTCTATAAGATGCATGCATGATACTTCTTTCTGTGATGCACCCAGTAAATACACAGATCATTGACAACAATTGATGTCATGGGTTACATTCTTGAAAGTGTGGATTGTGGCATATGTGTCATGCAAACCTCTTAACTAGCCAGGATTGCTCCTAATTTGAACTACAGATGTAACACTGCCCCTCTTAATACCACCAAAAAGTTGTCATTTTTGAGGAATACTCCACCGATAGGTTACTGACAAATCATTAAGTTGTACAAGTGTGTTCCTGCAGAGCACGTATAGTAACTTACAATCACATATTTTATGTCAACATCACTGATTAATGGTGGTATTATTCTGGTGTTGTCCATAATTGTGGCTGTTTCTGTCTACTGTTGTCCCTGAGTCTGTTGCTATGTGTCCCTGATTGGTACCATTCATGTCTGTGGCCCTTTTCAATAAGCACACTTCCCCAGACTAGTGTATTTATACTGCATTCTATGTACCTTTGATGATTACCACAAAACCTTTATTTCAGTATTTCAAAAACACTTTTCTATAACGTGTTGTTGCTGCATTCATTGCATTAGTTTTAGCCCTGGTAGTCATTGTGGCTGCCAGCTCAATCTCACAGAACAAGATTGCCTGTAGGTAAACTTGTCTGTATGTGTTATATGCCTTTGTGCTACTAACATGGCTTTCTGGCCAGCAACACTGTTGCTGGATACAAAACCTCGCTTGTATCCATGGAAGCATGATTGCTCAAAAACATAAATTCCGTGTAGGCTTTGCCTTCCTGGGTATGTTTTATTATGTATTATTTTTTTTTGTCTCCTGAATTCATTGATAATATTTCCGAAGGATTGTTGCATAATGAAGCATGGTTTCTATTTAAGTATGGTATACTTCAACCAAAAGGTCTGCATAATGAACTTTTAATGAAATATTTATTGTAAATTTGTTTCCCTAGAAATTTATAAACTTACTTACTAAATGAATGTAGAATAAGTAAGCAGTATTAACTTATTAATGTATTAATTTCTTTATTCTTATATGGTTTAATTGGCCCTTTTCATTGGTTTTGTTGCAGCCATTTAGTTGGATTTAGTTAGGAATATTTAAAGGGAATTATTTTTTTTGAATTGTCAGAACTTTTTTTTAATTAAACAAAAAAAACTTTATTTAATTATCACTTATAGCATAGGCAATCTTACATTAGTAGAAATAAAAAACAAACCACATTAACACAATTTTAGTTAGAAACATTATGCATCACAGACCACGTTGAGACAGTTTAGTTGCAAACATTATATATCACTTATAATATATCCAGTCATTGTCAATTAAATATTATATAGCTCATTCACATTCTGCCTTCTTTTAAACCTTGTTCCTCCTCTGCATATGTTTGCACAATTCCCTTTTTCTCCTATGTAGTTTGCTCTTTCCATTTTCAAAAGATCCCAATTCCAGTTGTTTTATCTCTGTTACAATATTCACTACTTCTGGTAAAGTTGGTTTAGACTTTGATTTCCATTTTCCAGTAATTACTTTTGTGGCAGCCACCAGAATTAGACTCAGCAAGGCATTTCTATGTCAATGCAATTCCGATTCTGTACCATAACTGAAAAAGATCATTTCCTTAGTTACACCAGTTTACTCACCTAGTGTCTTTCACAGAGCAGTCTGCAGGGAATCTTTAAAGCATGCCAACTCATTACATTCCCCGAAAATATGTTCCCAGTTACCACTTTCTTCCTCATTACACCTCCAACATTTGCTGTCTATCTGATGAAAAGTTCTTTGGAGTCTACTTGGGGTATAACAATACCTGTGTAAACACTTCCAAGCAAAGATCCTAAATCTTCTAGACTTTGTTACATATTTAGGAGATATACATATATCCCCCATTATCCCTTTGTAAATTGCTTATTCAGTCTCTCTTCCCAATCATTTCTAAACTCCTCTGATTGAGTCTTATAGTTGTTGTGCAATATTTTATATGCTCTACTAATTATTCCTTTTTTTAACCGAAGCTTCTGTTCTAGATTCTATTAAAAACTCTATCAGTACTGGTCTTTCATTTAGGAGCGCCCCCCCCTTATTTCTTTCTCTTTGCCTATACTCTGATATCAGTCGTTGATAGGGAAGTTAATCCCAAACCTGCAGTCCAAATAAATTCTTGGCGTCTTCCTCTTCCCATTCTATTACCTGTCCCTTTCTAGTTATTTGCTCCCAATACCTTGGATCCTTTGCCAGTTTTCTCCAATAAATTGCAGCCCTCTCTTGCCTATTGCTGTATCAACCCTATCGGCAGAATCTCTTTTCTCCATTCCCATTCTGGCTTAGTTCTTAAAATGCTTCCTGCTACTTTATGAATATAATATTATGTATGATTATTGTCATTCTCCTTAAGGGTCTGGATCCAAAATTTCAGTCTTCCTTGTTTCTTGAGCTTCTCCCCTGTATCATCATTCCTCACCACTTTGAATTATAGTTTTCTGATTTTGCTATGTATGAGTCTTAACTGTCTTAACAATGGGGGGTGTGGGGGGTGAAGCCCCCCACTTAATTTCATATTATATTGTTTGGTTTTGCTTTCATATTGCTTAGTAAAACAAAAGTAAGTGGGGGGCTTCACCCCCACACCCCCCATTGTGGGGGGCTGTGCCCCCCACCCCTCTAACTATATATTCTAACTCCAGGGTCACACTACAGTGGGGAAGGGGACATATTCCAATTACTTGCCAATAATACTTGTCAGTCAAATGAAGTGTCGGGCAAATGAAGTGTCGGTCAAATGAAATTTCAGTCAAATGTGGTCAGGCAAATGGGTGTCAGTCAGTTGGAAGTTAGGCCAAATGAAGTAGACCCATATATATATATATATATATATATATATATATATATATATATATATATATAAAGTATAGGAAATCTGAAATGATACAATCATTTGGTTGTTAGTTACATTATACCCAAACCTGAGTATGGAATAACACAGCTTCCAATTCATGTGAAAAATTACATAAAATGCAAGCAATAAGAAAACTACACAAAATATGCCTACAGCACATACAAAAAACACAGAAGAAATAGCACTTACATTAATAATATATTTCTTTGTGTTGAGGTCCACACACATTAAATATGTAATACAGCTTATCACTCTTCCCCTCCATCAAGAAGTAGTCTGAGACCGCAAAGTATCAGAAAATAAAAAATAATAAAAAAGAAAATGGATACACAAAATTTGTGGGCGGAAGTAGGAAATATATATCTGGAACTGTAGGGGATGGCACTTTACATGAGTTTTATGAACTGAGTTAAGGCCCATTTTCAGTCAATGGCCATAGGCGCTGTCAGATAAAATGATCTGCTCAGACATGTGCCAAGTAAATGGTGACTGAGAGAATCACACCCAAGCCTACATGATGAAGCTTGTTAGAAGATCTTGTTTGTATACCTGTTTGTGTGTGTGTGTGTGTGTGTGTGTGTGTGTGTGTGTGTGTGTGTGTGTGTGTGTGTGTGTGTAGGTATGTTTGTTTCTGTGTTCCCTTGAATGTGTCCACAACAGTCGGCTACACACAGTAAAATTTAACTTCATGATCATTCAGAATGACTACAACCAAATTGCTAAATAATCCCAAAATACCCCATCACAGACTAGCAATGACTGAGAAACAATTTCAAAAACATGTTTTACATTAGTAATGTAAATGAGCAGCTACTGTTCAAGTGAAATTGTGTTGACTGCTTCTCTTGAGCTATATTGTAGAGCCCTACCTGTCATATGTGGCAGTCAGTAGGTTCAGGGTGAGTTGGACAGCTTTGGGTTCGACAGGGCTCAACTTTTCCTTGCTGGCACAATGGAACAGTCTTTGCAGTGCCACAGAAAGATCCTTCACTGAGACTGAGCCATCCTCTTGCATCTTGGCTTGGCATGGTGCTAGGATCCGTTTTATCAGTGAAACGTCAATCAAGTGTACTGCCAGAAAGCAACAGAGAAAAAAATTCAAAATGTGTGAGCAAATGAATGATTTCATTACTATTGTTATCAACTGAAGTGTAATTGCCACGGAATCACCAATGAGTGTACGACCACCTCTGAGTTCGTAAAAAAATATGTTTATTCCACAACGGTAAAAAACCACGACCTGTATACACATTACTGTAATGTAAACAGGTCTTGGTTTTTTACCATTGTGGAATAAACATATTTTTTTACGAACTCAGAGGTGGTCATACACTCATTGTTGATTCCGTGGCGATTACACTTCAGTTGGTTGCTTTTGATATATTCATTACTATTGTTATAGTGTACTAATAAAAATAAAATCACAGATTCAATGAACTAACAGAAAATTTTATTTAGCCACTGAAGGGAAAGATAAGTGCTTTCATTTGTTAGAATGTTAGAGTTGTAGACTTTTCCAGATTGATTTGTTGAAGTCTACAGCTCTTTAAAACAGTTTAGTAAATGCACTCCATTGTTCTGTTTGATGTTGTAATGACCATTTTACTGTACTACTGATCGTCTATTCCATGTGTGATCAGTGTCCAAAATCCTGTTCCTTTGCTGTTGCCAACAATTCTACTCCTCTGTGACCCAACTACAACAGCTTGCATTAGTCTGCACTAAACCACAGCTATACCATTTGTGTCAACTTGTTCATCTTTTCCATGTCTTTCCCTAGACTTCTCTCCCATCATCCACCATTACGGCCATCTTGTAGAATCAAGACACATAAGGAAAACACTGACTGTTTATATGATACATTTTTAATTTGTAGGCATGTGATATAGTGGCAGAAAATAGTTTCATCCAGATCTGACAATTTTACTAAGAGTGTGACTGTTCTGTTCAGAAAGGAAGATATTCTATGACAGGTCTAACAACCTGTTTACCAGATATATATGAAGCACTGGAGGAAGCAGAAACAATTTGCTGCTAAAGGAAACTTAAAGACATTAGAACAGCATGTAGAGAATAAACTTTAAACTGAAGGTGGATAAAGGAGAAATGTATCATCTTCCAAATAGTTTTACAGCCAGGAAGGACAAATTGAAAATCTTTTATTACAAAATGATAAAAAGCTGTTTCAGATATGGTAAGATTGGTCATTAAAAAATACGTGCCCTGAAACTAAATGGTCATTGTGCATAGAAAGAAGTCATGAAAAGAAAATTACAAAGTTTGCTGTTTTGTGTGACTAGCAGTGAGGGTGGCCATGGTGGTGGGGCAGCCACGGTGGTGCAGTGGTTAGTGTTGTCGCCTCATAGCAACAGGTTCTCTGGTTCAATCCTCAGCTGTGGTGCTTTCTGTGAGGAGTCTGCATGTCCTCCCTGTGGTTGCATGGGTTTCCTCTGGGTGCTCCAGTTTCCTCCCACATCCCAAAGACATGCTGTAGGGGGATTGGACACTCCAAATTGGTCCTAGGTGTGTGTGTGTGTGTGTGTGTGTGTGTGTGTGTGTGTGTGTGTGTGTGTGTGTGTGTTTGTGCCTGCTGTGGAAGGTTGGGCACCGGGCTGGCAACTCGACACCGTAAAACTCCATTGCCAATCATGAGCAGACAGGTGATCCGCTGTGGCAACCCCTAACCAGGAAAAGCTGAAAGAAGAAGCGGTGATGCAACTTGTGAAAAGTCTGAGAGGTTAAACCATGCTGTAGCACAAGTAAAACAAATTGCATTTATTGAGAAGCAAAATGAGTTTTATTAAGGCAGGAAAACATAGTAACAAACCTGGAATCCATGATATATAAATGTGTATAAGAAAATGAAACATTTTCATAAAGGGTGCAGTGGTTTCTGTAACTGAAAGACATAGGAATGGAGAATGATGTGGCTTTGTAAAAGAACTAGGAAATATTTCAAGTTATACTCATTGACAATACATAAGAAAATTCACAAATTCAAGACGAAGATGAGGAAGGAAGCAGATCAGGAGGGAAATGAAGTGTGGGCATAGGTGTTTACAGAGAGGGAAAAATAAATCAGAAGAAAGTTGTTGCGACTAATGTTAAAAACAAAGTGCTACAGATGAAAGGGCTCACGTAAATGTTAATATTAAATTTGTTAGTTGTAAATGTTTTTGTATCATATTATTATACAGATATGACCCTGATTTTCTATTGCAAGATTTAAGATTGCCCTATATGGAATTTAAAAGAAAAGTTCTGGAAAAGACAAGTAAGAAATATAATGTTTTGGTGGTAGGTGAGGATGTAAAATGCTCAAATGTTCTGATCAGGTTAAAGGGAGAAGGGTGGCTGGTTAGGAAGATATGTGCTGAACAACAGGTATTCAGTTGTGATGTTGTTCATAAGATCTTAATAGAATACAGCATACAACTTGCAGTATGGAATAGCAGCAACAGAGAAAAAGTTCTTAAAGGACATTTTAGTCCTCCTTATATACAAGGAACTAAAGTTCTAGAATTTCAGACCATAAACTGATTACTGTAGAATGTTTTTATGTGGAACGATGTCAGGCAGGGGAAAAGGATGTTACTCATTTAAAATAATTTGGTGAGAAAGACCATAACACTATTTATTAATGAAAGAAACTCAGTGTGGAAACTTTAAAAGACAAACGCATATAACATTTCTTAATGGAACATTAGTATGCATTCTTACAGGAAGCGAGTAAAAAAGTGAAACAGGAAAGACGACGTATATGAAGCATTTAAGGAATGTTTGCAGGAGTGATGTGAAAATAAAATTAAGGGTGTGGTGGTGAAGAAGGTAAAGGTTATCTGCTGAATTTAGTGTGCGGAAATTTCAGTCAGTAAAGGTGAGATGTTTATATTATGCAGGAGGGAAAAGGCGTTATGACGTTTGAATAGTTGGAAGCAGATAGTGAGTCAGCTGATACATGGGTCAAAGATGGAAATGGACATGTTGCAAGGTGCAGGGCTATTGGGGAGTATGTCTCTGGTTACATGGAAAGAGGGGAATTAAGGGTCAATGTATAAATGCTTAGTGGCAGAAAGAGTATCAGGAGAAGAAGCAGGGACAGTGATTAAAGAAACAGAAAAGAGGAATGTGCCAGGATGAATGTACTAACATATGAAGTTTTATGGCTTTTACTCAAAAATGTGAATTTGTGTATAAAATGTTGAAGTTACATGGCCTTTCTCAGAGGAAGTGCTGGATGAGTGTGAGTGTTTATTAGATGGAGGGTGGGTGAATTATCAATTTAAAATAGACATTTTTTTTTTGAAGAAATATATTTGAAATTGACTAGGAATTGAGGTCCATTTCTCTTCAAAATATGTATTTGAGGTTAGTCCGTTTGTCTTCTGAATATGTGTTTGAGGTTGATTTATAAAACATTTAAAGAACAGAAATGTTTGAATGGTTGCAAAAGATGATTTATGAGTGATTATCATGCAGAGAAAAGACTTATTACAGAGCATACCTCTCAACTGTCTAGATTTTCACAGAATGCCCTGATTTATCACTCATATTTTTTCAGCCCATATCCAGGCATCTCTCTCTGCCACTGTTCAGGAATGCATGGAAGTAGCATGCTTTGAATTTTCCACCATGCGTTTTGGAGAATAATGTTATCTGTTATACCTAGTTTCTTCTTTCTCTGTATAAAGTGGTTAGGATGTTCTAAACCTCTTACTTGGGTAACAAAAGGTCTTTTCCTATTTATCCTTTATAGGTGATTAAGAATTTTACAGTTTTCACTGGCATACACAGAGTGATAAGTAGATGGACAACATAGTGACAGTGGCCAACACAGAAGGAACTGATCAGCCTGATCCATAAAATAAGATTGCAGCGATGCTTCAAAAAGTCCTAAATTACATAGTAGCAGTTAAGGAAGATAGTAGGTGGCAAGAGAATGCCTTGATGGAGATGGTTTATAAGCTTGAATCCGGATGACAGATGGTCAAAACATTCAGAGAATAAATATCAGGACATACCAGGCAAATTGTGGTGCTACATAATACTATAGAATGGCTGGATCTTAGATTAGATGATTTGGAGAACCAGAACAGGAACAATAATGTAAGATTTACTGGAGTGCCAGAATTGGTGGCAGATGCTAAGCCTGTGAAATTTATTCAACAGGAATTAAATAATTTCTGAGTGGGCTCTCATTTTATTGCATTTTTACTCTCTCTTCTGAATCTGAAGCTACAACTCTAAATTGATGTGTGTTTTACAGTATCCACTGCTATTTCTCTCAGCTCTTAAATGGATTACCAGCATTGCAATCTAAATACATGTTTTAGTCACTTTTCAAACAGTATCCATTGTTACTTTTGAGCTCTTAAGTAGTTTATTAGCATTGCTCATTTAATTCTGTGTTGTAGTAACTTTTAAAACTTAAAACAAAAAGCCAGCTTTGGCCACTTGTGTGACTTGTAACTAGAGCTTGTGGTAATTAAACCCAGCCCCCTGGTGTTTTACAATACACAATCAGTCAGCCATCTTAGTCTTAGAACTTCTGGAAGTCTGGAAGCCTGAAAACAAAGCATTTAGACTACATTGTCCAGGGAAGTACATTTAGACTACATTTAATATACTGCAGTTATCTTACCATTTAAATCAGTTCTGTGTGCTTCCTGTTGTGTTCTGTTTCTGAAGGTAAAGCTGTTAATTTGAAGGGATTTTTGAGTGTGCTCTCATTTTATTACGTTTTTACTATCTCGCTTTCAATTTGCTCTCTACTCAGCCAACCCTTTCCTCTTGCTCTTTTAAACATGGAGACTTTTGAGCTGTCCGGCCCATTGTATACCTGGCCTTGGAGGCTCCTACCAGTCTAATCTTTTGTATACCTGGCCCTAGAAGCTCCTCCCAGTCTTATCTGCTCTGCTCATCTTACTGGTTACTGACAGATAAAACTGGGAAGGCTCTCCACTTAGACTGTTAAAGTACTTTGAAATTTCCTTAAAGTGTGTGTGTTTCACATTGCTGGCTTGTCTACATTTGAATAACCTTAAAAATACTTGCAGCCATTTCTTAGATTTGTTTCTGGTTTATTTTCAGTTTTGGCTAACTAAAGTGTGTTTTCACATTAAGAACACTATGACTGCAATTCTAATAGCAGTAGAGAGGTTGCCTGGTCTTTCTGAGTTGGGAAACACACACTGAGGCTTAAAGTGATATTGTTTCATCAGCCAGAGGGCTTTTTAGGGGCTTAGTTGTTTGGTGTTAATCTGCAATTGAGAGCTACTTTTGATATGCTTTTACATTAAGAAATTCCAGGGTCATCCATCTTGTGGCAGAAGGTGTTTACCTGGCATGTCTAAGTTGGGAAGCACTTCAGGGAGATCAAAATCTAGTAGTTTACTGATCAGAGGGGACAGGAGCTAGTTTTCAGTTTTTTTCCTGTCTGCTAAAAATTAGATACATTTATGCAAAGCCACTAACTGTGGCAGTTAGCAGTGCCCTGTATAGTAGCGAATGCTTAGTTTGTAAAATTTACCAATAAAGCTAGTA
The DNA here is from genome assembly GCF_019279795.1 of Protopterus annectens. NCBI lineage: Eukaryota > Metazoa > Chordata > Ceratodontiformes > Protopteridae > Protopterus > Protopterus annectens. The sequence goes on along the minus strand of NC_056739.1, from coordinate 1,713,169,749 downwards.
CTTAGGACTTTAACCTATAAAACAGAAATACTCTGTACAGAGCTAAGCTTAGGACAGCTAGTTAGCTCATACAGCACTAATACCAGATCATAGCACTAACATCTAGCCTTAACCCTAGACAGCACCCAGGTGAAACCTGTAAAACCAAGTCCCTAAACCATAATAGCCCAACCCTAAAACATTTCCTGACAACATGGATTTGCAATTTTCTAATCTGTCTGTGGCCAGCTTGGTAGATATGGGCATCCTGAGAGCCATTGTCTGATGTAGTCAAACGTTTTAATCCTTAAATAAACTAACACAGTATGTGAGAGATGTATATACATAACTTTGTTGGAGACAAAAATCTCGCAGACAAGGTTGTCAAGAACACACACACACACACACACACACACACACACACACACACACGTGCGTGCACACACACACACACACACACACACACACACACACACACACACACACACGCATATGCACACACACTGCATCATTCACACAAACCTCTCACCACACACACACCTCTCACCACACACACACACACACACACACACACACACACACACACACACACACACACACACACACACACACGTTCTTACACTGAGGCACTTCAAAGAAACCTTCCCAAACCTCATAGACCACTTATGCCATCAAACAGCAGCACCTATCCTTGGCAATCACTGAAGCACACACAACCAAACATTAGCTTACACCCAATAATCCTCCAAGAACTAAGCACATAAGACAAGTAAACACTTTACCTACTACCCTTGTCATAGGGGATTCTGTAATATGAGATACAGATATGCCTCTCACCAGGTTGGACAAGGAAAAGATAACAGTTTGCTGCCTGTCTGGAACTAAGATCTGCAATATCATGCACACACGTAAGTCACTGCAACACAGTTACCAATATGATTCTATCGTAATTTATGTGGGTGTAAATGACCTGAGATAGACCTCACTGAACTATATGAAAAGAGACATTATGGAGCTCTTTAATATGTGTCACAGAGAGGTACGTGCCTTGCAGTGAGTAGCATTCTACCTTCGCCAAGGATGATGCCACAGTATGAACAGAAAATTATTGATTTTACTAATTGGCTTAATTTCTGGTGTCACTCCAGGGGGATAAAATATCTGTCAGCATGGAAGGACATGGTTAACAGACCACTTTGCTTTTGCCAAGGATGATTTGCACTTGCCCCCCCCCCCCCGGGCTTTTGGATATTGATAAAACTTTATCCATCCTCCTTAGAGGCTTTTTTAGGCAATGTAGAAATGACAAAACTGCCGTCACAAAAAAAAAAAAAAAAAACTTTATCCAGCCTCTTAGAACTTTTTTTAGGCAATACAGAAATGACACAACTACCAACATCACAAAAAAAAAAAAAAAAAAAACAACCTTAAGGTGTTACTGCTCAGTGCTTGGATTCTAAACAACAAATTCCACCCACTTGAACATGTATAAAGTGCTAGTTTAAAAGCAAATAGTATATAATGCATTTTATTCTATTTACAATATGGCAATAAGAATGATTTTACATGTAATTTCTTGAAGATTTGGAGCTGCAGTGTATTTGAACTCTGACACTGGCAGTAGCCAGCTCAGCAAACTTCTGTTTTTCACTAATGATTATTTGCTGGGTCAGGAAAATTAAATGTATAAAGCATTCAAAATCCTTCTTCCTTCCTCTGAGATAATTAGCCTTGAGAATATTATCAGAGATAAGACACAGCTGCTAAAGTAATGTTGCAAGAAGAACAAAGAAGTATATTACAAGACTGAACCAACTATTGTATTCGAGCGGGCCTGAAACCTTGAAGGAGTAACATTTTACAGAAATACATTATAACTAACCAGGTGCTTTGCAAGGCTGTATTATTCCCATGGGAAAACTTTTAAAATGTATAACATCAGCTTTTCTTATGAATAGAATATTGTAGACCATAGTGATGTAGGTGCCCTGTGACTAACCACGTCAGTAAAGTGGTCACAGCTTGAATGTAAGACTATATAAAATTGTGTATTTCCTGCATCATGTCAGACAAAACTCTATACTTGTATGGTTTTTTGCCTCCTGGTGTACACTAGTAAACTTTTGCATCTGAGCCTCCTGTGTTGTTATCATTTGTTTTTATTTAACAGTTTGGTCCTCCTTGACCGGAAGCCCTCAGACAGCTACAGATCAGAGTGTACCGGTGGTCGAATACTGCGCAGGAGAAGCTACTGAAACGGTTCTTCTTGAAACACAAAGACCTCCGACTGAATTGTCATTTTGAGAGGCTGGCCACTTTCTGATCTGCGGCCGAAGAGTGGTCTCGAACTGGTTGACCCAGGAGGCTCAGGTAGGAAGATATTTGCCTTTTTTCTGTTTTAGATCAGGGACTAGGTTACAGTAAATGTCATTGTCAGAGATTTGTTATACAGATCAGGGACAAAAGGAAATTACTGTATATTTTGTCAGAGATCAGGGAAACAGAATAAGGTAGGCAGTTATTCTAGATAAACTGTGTAAGGAACTGAAATACCACGTGGTGAAAAGGGTTACGTAACATTTTCTTTTAAAATGGGAAATCAGTGCACTAAAAAATCGCGAGACCCGCCCCTAACTGATGACGCAAAATATATGCAATCACAACGGGCAGATAACGTAAGATATTATACAAAATGGGTTAATAAATACGGATTTGACGGTAAACTAAACAAGATTTCATTAGTTAAACTTTTAAAACAGCTTAAATCTGATGCAGAAGGTCAGGCAAAAAAACAACAGCGATTAGGCATTCCTCAGGCACATAGGTGGATTGAGGAAGTAAACCGAAGGGAACAGAAAACTAAAAATGCAAAAACATTATTTTTAGACAAAGAGGATAATAATACAGTAATAGCGATGGCCCCTCCCCCTCCGCCCCCTCCAATGCCTTTTTCAGGATATGAAGCAGGAGGACAAGCTGGTCCACCTCCACGTTATCCTGAAGTTACAAGAGCACTAAAACCATTTGTTAGAGATCCTATTGAAACTAGGTCCCGGACACGTAAAACACTTAGGGACACAGACTTATATCAAATGGGGAGAGACACACTAGAAGAGGATGAGGAAGAAATCTGTCCACTAATCGAGGTACCAAATCCTCAGGCAGGACAGGAAGGGCAGGACCCAACTCTCCTAGTATATAGACCATGGACACCGGAAGATATTCGGAAAGCTATAGAGGGAATCCCTCATCCAAAAGTTAATTACACAAAGTTTTTACAAGATTTACAAGGTATGAGACTAAGTTACCACTTGAATGGGGAAGAAGTAGAAAAGGTAGTTAGACAGATTGTGGGTCCAGACTGCCACATGATTTGTGGCACCTGGAATCCTCGTAACGCAGAGCTTAAACCACTCCCACATAGTGACGCAGAATTAGACAACAGAGTGAAAGGTCTTACAGATCGAATTTTTGAAAATGGAAACCTAGAGCAGATTGGACTTGCATTAATCAATGCATACAGCAAGAGAATGAAACTGTAGATGGGTACTATGGTAGATTATTGGAATGTTTCAATAACCATAGTGGTATGGCTATTCCTGAAAGTCAGACACATGATAGCTCGTATGAACAGCAACTGAAAAATGCGTTTTTGAAAGGTTGCATTGCACCTATCAGTAGCTTTATTACAAAACATATGATAGATCATCGAACAAGCAGGCTGCAAGCCTTACTTGAATATGCTAGACATGCTGAAAGACACTTTAATAGTAAAAAGAAAAAGAAGACACAGGTCTTCACAGCTGAAGACGGAGCAGAGGTCTTTGTAGTACAGTCAGGTAAAAAGGGTAAGAAAAATACCCAGGGAAATAAACAATCTGACAAAAGGTCAGAAGATTTTGAGGAGAGAAAAAAGAAAGGTGAGTGCTTTAAGTGCGGTAAGAAAGGACATTTAGCAAGGGATTGCAGGCTAAATAAAAAGGTGACTACAGAAAATAAAGGTGATGAGGACTGACTATATGATAGTGATGAAAATCAGAAATCATCAGGAAAGACTAACAAACAAAGGACAGACGTAAATGTAGTGGAAGGAACAGAGGAAGTGCAAGCAGATGTAGAGGATGAAGAAAGTGAAATTTTAGATTTAGCATTACTGAGCTTGGAGCTCTATTTGGCAGACACAAAACCGGAAGTTACACTTCTGGTGGAAGGAAGGGAAGTGAAATTCTTGTGTGACTCAGGAGTGTCTCGAACTTTGATACACCCTTCAAAGTTACCAGAGCATTCTGAATCACCTGACTATATATTAGTGAAAGCAGCAAATGGACAGCTATATAGGGAGCCACTCTCCCATGATATAGCAATAACTGACCCTGTTTCAGGTATGACTCAGAAAAGTAAAATTGTAGTTTCTGCAAAATGTCCAGTAAACTTACTGGGAAGAGATCTTATGCAGATATTTGGCATAGCGGTAGTTCCTACTATGCAGGGTATGGAAGCACAAAGACAAATGGATACTTTTGTGGTGCGACCGGAGGGTGAAACTTTTTACTGGTACAGCCAGGACCTAGTTACGACTGGTCCAGGGGCAGTAACCAAGGAATTGATGAATGTAGCCATCAGTAAGGCCCCCTCCCTTGACACTGACCGACAGCATTTGTTACATTGTACTCTATACTACTGCAGCATGCCAGGACCTGATAAAGAATATGAGCAAGAGTTGTTCAAAAACACTGCTAACAGATTAGTATTACGAACCTTGTATTGGGATACTGAGGAAAACAGTGTGGTAAGCTGTTCACTACCTCAGGAATTCATGGCACTGTACAAATCTAATAGACTACCACATGTCAGCTTGACAAAAAATAAGGATGTGAGATGGGCAGACTTAGGAGAAAAAGTAACAAAATGGGAAAAGCAAACTGATTTAGAATTATCAGAACAGGGAGTACAAAAACAGAAATTGAATTGGCTAACACAGACACATCCAGCTGTACACTTGCAAGCTAGTGAAGACAGCTGATTAGCGTTCTTATTAGAAGAAGAAGAAAAAGCCTTGTGTGATATACCAGATATTCTTTGGTCAACAGGTAAATCAGATGTAGGACTTATTCAAACAGCAGGACCAGTAACAATTACACCAAAATCAGCATTTAGACCACAAAAAAGACAATACCCCTTGAGGAAAGATGCAGAGCAAGGAATCAAGCCTATAATAGCAGCATTACTCAAGGAAGGAGTACTGGTAGAATCTCTGGATTCACCATGTAACACCCCTCTATTTCCTGTTAAAAAAGCAAACGGGGAATGGCAAATGGTACAGGATTTACAAGCCGTAAACAATGCAATAATACCCAGAGCACCTACGGTGCCAGACCCACACACCTTGTTGAATGATTTGAAGCCACAACAAAAATATTTTACTGTGGTAGATATAAGCAATGCTTTCTTTTCAATACCTATACATCCTGATAGCCAGTATTGGTTCGCATTTACATTTCAGGGTAAAAGATATACCTATACTCGGCTACCTCAGGGATATTGTGAAAGTCCAATGATATTTGCACAAGAAATGGCAAGCAACCTGGCAGGGTTTACTCCACCAGGAGATAGTCAGATTCTACTTTATGTAAATGACATCTTGCTAGCAGCCCCTACCCAGCATCAATGCAGGGAGGATACGATAGCATTATTGAAATTTTTAGCAGCACAAGGACACAAAGTAAACAAAAGTAAGTTACAACTTTGGAGAAAACAAGTTAGATACCTAGGATATGTAATATCCAATGAAGGAAGAATATTAGACGAAGACAGAAAAACAGCGATTTTACAGGCACCCAAACCAGCAACTAAGAAGGAAATGATGTCCTTCTTGGGAACGACTAATTTTTGTCGAAGCTGGATATCAAACTATGCTTTAGAATCTGCTCCATTGGCTGATTTAATATATAAAACACCAATGGCAGCACAAGATGTATTACAATGGACACCTGAAGCAGAAACAGCTTTCTGCAGACTAAAACAATTGATAGCTTCATCACTAGTTTTAGGACTTCCAAATTACCACAAAAGATTTTTTCAAACCGTAGATTGTAAACAGGGATACATGACGTCAGTTTTGACGCAACAGCATGGGAATAAGCAATGCCCCATAGCTTACTATTCATCACAGTTAGATCCAGTGGCACGATCATTGCCTCACTGTGTGCAAGCAGTAGTCACAGCTGCAATGGCAGTACAGGCTTCGGCCTCAGTGGTGTTATTCCACCCTCTCACATTGAGAGTGCCTCATGCAGTCGCGATAATTTTACTGCAAGAGAAAATAGCATATCTATCTATTGCTAGACATCTTTCATGTATGACCATACTGCTGAGCCAACCTCATATGGTAATTGAACGTTGTACAACATTAAATCCATCAACGTTACTTCCAACTCCTGTGGATGGCACACCGCACAGTTGCCTGCAGGAAATTGAGCAAATAACTTTGCCCAGACAAGACCTCACTGATATGCCCTTGGATGATGCCGAGGTGACATTTTATGTGGACGGTTCATGCAGAAAGGGTCCTACAGGGAAAAATCTAGTAGGGTATGCAGTAGTCACAGATACAGAGATTTTAGAAGCTCAACCCTTACAGCATAACCTGTCTGCTCAAGCAGCAGAATTGATAGCCTTAACACGGGCTTGCACTCTAGCGAAAGACAAATGTGTGAACATATATACTGACAGTCAGTATGCTTTCTCTACAGTGCATGTTTTTGCGCAACAATGGAAAAATAGGGGAATGATAACATCTACTGGCAAACCGATTAATCATGCGCAACTTATTTTGAACTTGTTAGATTCTATTCAGTTACCTACTAAAGTAGCTATTTGTAAATGTTTAGCTCATACAAAACAACAGGACGCAATTTCAAAAGGAAATGCAAAAGCTGATGCAGCTGCAAAGCAAGCTGCCTCAGACTCAGAAACTTTGCTTTTAACTGAGGAATTACAACCCTCCGAGACTTTAGATTTAGAAATGTTAAAAACGATGCAGACATTAACTACAAAAGCTGAGAAACAGAAATGGGAGAAACGAGGTGCAATCCTCGAAAATGGACTGTATATCTCCAAAGAGAAAAAGCCAATATTGCCGTCTAATTTATTTAGATATGCAGCTTTGTTGAGCCATGGGCAGAGCCATGTCTCAACAGGGGGGATGGTACAGTTAGTAAATCGAATATTCCAAACATATGGATTCACAAACTTTACACAAAAATTTTGTGCAGCATGTCATATCTGTAACAAACATCATGCACAAGGAGCATTCAAACCAAGCAAGGGAGTTTTCCTATACCACCATATCCGTTCCATACTATCTGTATGGATTTCATAGAACTGAGCAAATGTGAAGGGAAAAAATACTGTTTAGTAATTATAGACATGTTTTCCAAATGGGTAGAAGCTTTTCCAACTAAAAATCCGGATGCAGCAACAGTGGCAAAAGCCCTAATAAAAGAAATAATTCCTAGATTTGGCATACCGGAAAGAATCTATAGTGACAATGGGACACACTTTGTTAATTAGACAATTCACCAACTTGGGAGATTCTTTGGGATCTCCTTGAAGAATCATTGTGCTTACCACCCACAGTCTGCAGGACTGGTGGAAAGGTACAATGGAATTTTAAAAAGCAAGTTGAGGAAGTTAATAAATGAAACACAGAAGAATTGGATTTGCTGTTTACCTTTGGCACTGCTGAGCATGAGAACGGTTCCAAATGTAAAGGGTTTGACCCCCTTTGAAGTGATATTTGTAAGGGCATATTATGTGCCACAGTGGAAAGCTCTCATGCCTGCAGAACTAGAGGCTGACAGCTCATTAGCTAGCTATATGAGGAAACTGTTAACAAATAAAACTGTTTTGCAGTTGAACTCTTTTTCAGATAGAGGACAGACCAGACCATTGGAAGCGGTGCTGACCCCAGGGTCCTGGGTGTGGTTGAAGGTCACGAAGAGGAAAAATTGGACAAGTCCAAAGTGGGAAGGACCGTACCAGGTACTGTTGGCGACGCCTACTGCAGTCAAAGTTGCTGAGTGGTCGTCTTGGGTCCATCTGACGCACTGTAAACCGGTAAAGAATTTTCAGCTTGATAAACATTTTGTGACTGACACACAACAAAGGCAAGATGGCCAAGAGCAAAATGATTAAAAATACAGATCAACCCCGAAGATATTGTTTAATCATCTTGCTAACTATGCATTTATTGACTATGATTGTAATGACTTTCCTTTTGTTGTGGTTCTTCCAACATATAACCACACAAGTGAAAGTGGAGAAACGTGATGAACTGTCTATAGACTGGCATCCAAACTTTAACACATACCTAGCTATGAAGCGTGTATATGTAGAGACTATGAACATTTCAAACTGCTGGGTTTGTACTGCTATACCGACAGCATATGGAGGACTGTTGATGTCCGCTGTCCCCTTGCGGATAAATGAGACTTGGGAAAATTTACTTTTTGATACAGGTTCTGTAAGATCACAGGACAAAATTGCATTGTATTTGCCTATTACACAGAGAGGAATTGTATGTTTCTATAAGAATGATACACTCCAAGTAGGTTGGAGTAACTGTAACATAACTATATCTTATAAATGCTATAATAAAACTAAAGATAAAGGCACTGTTTGTAACACAAATTATGATTCATATTTGAGCTTAATGAAAACAACATTAAGTGATGTGCAGAGAAATCCTGTCTTGCATAAACAATTGTCTGTTATAGACAAGAAAATGTTTCATTCAGAATTAACCCACATCAGTACTAAAGTAGAAAACTGTTATTTTGTTTGTGGGAAAAAAGCATACAAATGGCTACCTGAGAATTGGTCCGGCAGTTGTTTTTTGGGTTATCTGGTTCCGGCTATAAGGCATACTGCAGAATGACATCTAGGTAAGATATGAAATGTAAGAGATGTAGCCCGTAAACCTGAGGATCCAATCGGAAAGCCTGTAAATCCAGTGGGAAAAATCGAAGCTGGTTGGAAGGATCATCATGAAAGATAAAGAAAAATTGACTCATATGGACTTGAGTGACAGTGTTATATCCTGGGCTGGAATACTTCCAGCATATGGAGCAGTCAAATCGATCTGGGAGTTGAGAAAACTATCGAAGCTTCTCGAAGTAATGAGTAACGCAACTTTTTCTGCTCTCGAACTAGTGACTGATGAACTGAATGCAATGAGAACTGTTGTGCTACAAAATCGAATGGCTCTTGACTTCACCCTAGTGGCGAGAGGTGGTATGTGCGTGCTTATCAAAGAAGAATGCTGTGCGTTCATACCAGACAATCGACATGAGATCAATGATCACCTAGAGGTAATACAGCAGGTATCGGCCATGACTGAACCAGGCCCAAACCCACTGACAAACTTTTTCCAGAGTCTATTTGGTGGGTGGGGTTCTATCCTAATGAATATTTTGATTGCTATTTGTGTTGGTCTGCTCCTATTAGGAGCATGTGTCTGTTGTGGGATCCCCTGTATGAAAAGATTAATCAAAGATTTTGTTGATATATCTGTAACTGAAACTTTGTACCAAGACATTGAACTGGAACTACTGGTCCCAGACGAAACTCTTTCCGAAATATAAACTAAATGACTTGCCTAGTTGAAAGTCCTTAAAGGAGAAGGCTAGGGGACGATATAACATTGTTTATGTTTCCGAATAGAATAAAAAGTATTAAAAGGGAGGAAATGTTAGAAAAATATGTATTTGAACATGTATAAAGTGCTAGTTTAAAAGCAAATAGTATATAATGCATTTTATTCTATTTACAATAGGGCAATAAGAATGATTTTACATGTAATTGCTTGAAGCTTTGGAGCTGCAGTGTATTTGAACTCTGACCCTGGCAGTAGCCAGCTCAGCAAGCTTATGTTTTTCACTAATGATTATTTGCTGGGTCAGGAAAATTAAATGTATAAAGCATTCAAAATCCTTCTTCCTTCCTCTGAGATAATTAGCCTTGTGAATATTATCAGAGATAAGACACAGCTGCTAAAGTAATGTTGCAAGAAGAACAAAGAAGTATATTACAAGACTGAACCAACTATTGTATTCGAGCGGGCCTGAAACCTTGAAGGAGTAACATTTTACAGAAAGACATTATAACTAACCAGGTGCTTTGCAAGGCTGTATTATTCCCATGGGAAAACTTTTAAAATGTATAACATCAGCTTTTCTTATGAATAGAATATTGTAGACCATAGTGATGTAGGTGCCCTGTGACTAACCACGTCAGTAAAGTGGGCACAGCTTGAATGTAAGACTATATAAAATTGTGTATTTCCTGCATCATGTCAGACAAAACTCTATACTTGTATGGTTTTTTGCCTCCTGGTGTACACTAGTAAACTTTTGCATCTGAGCCTCCTGTGTTGTTATCATTTGTTTTTATTTAACACACAACTACCAACATCACAAAAAAAAAAAAAAAAAAAAAAAAAAACAACCTTAAGGTGTTACTGCTCAGTGCTTGGATTCTAAACAACAAATTCCACCCACTACAAGCTCTCCTTGCTCTGGAGAATGTAGACATCTATTCTGTTACCAAACATTGATTTAAAGCCACAGAAAATACTCTGGTCGAGCAAGGCTACAGTGTTTTCACACATTTAGACCAACAGCAGCACAGACAGGGGCTACAGGTGGAGGTGTCTTGATCTACATTAGCAACAAATACAACTGCAGGTTGGCTAAAAAGGAAAATGCCCTGGAGTTCATCCACATCTAAGTCTCCATAGACAAGGTTCCTTACTATATCCTGTCCAGGTACAGGTCACCCTTTATGACCCATGAAGCTCACAACTCTTACATAGACCTACTACAAGCAGCCTCCATCTAAAATACCATATTTATGGGTGACTTTTACTTTCTCTTTATAGACTGGGAAATATACACTGCCTCTAACTCACAGACACAGTATTTTCTGGACTTTATCAGCACAAACCCCCCGGACCAGATAGTGCGGACTTCAAGCACAGGATCAAGCATATCAACATGTGTAACACTCAGCAGTGTGTGGAACTAAATGGTAAATGGCACAAACTTTACTGAACAGGGTGACATAGAAAATCTACTGGCTGATAGATTTAGCTCTAACCCCTCCCCACCCCCAGTATTCCCTATGAAATCCCTTCTAGCACATCCCCCCCAACTATCAACAGGGAGCCAGCCCTGGTGACACTCACTAAGGTGAAAAACATGACTTAGCAGGACTACTCCATGCAACAGCATCTACAGCTTCAAAGCAGACCCAGGTGAATGGGAGGTTGCAACTGTCATCCCTCTTCATACAGGTGGACAATCAAGCAAACCTGGGAACTACAGACTTATCAGTCTGGCAAATGTAGTACACAAAGTCATGGAATGAATTATCATGGAAATGATCAACAAGGATATTAACAACCTACAGACACTGGACCCATCCCAGTTTGTCTTTGTTAAGGGAAGGTCTTGCTACTCAACCTAGTAGACTTCTTTGAGAGGGTCACCAAGGCTATAGATGAGGGGAAAATGGTGAATACTACCTACCTTGACCTGACCAAGGCATTCAATGCATTACCCTATTAAAATATTGTTGACAAGTTCTCAGAACCAGGCATCTACTTATCAGAAGTCATGGCTATTGTCAAAGGCCTCTGGCTCACCAAGTTCACAGATGGCTATAAATTGGGAGCTATCATATGTTACCCCATGGCACCAATATTTTACAAGTGGATCTAACACAAACAAATGACTGGTATCAAAGTCAAAGATTAAAACTCAATGCAAAAAAATGCATTATAGTGCCCTTTGGGAAATCATCCACCCAAGCTAAGAGTTGCCCCGGTAGTTAGGAATTTGGGCACATATGTAGACAGTAATCTGGCACTTGCCCAGCACATAGCCAACATAGTAAGAAAATAATTATATCACTCAGCTCATAAGGAAGGGTATTGTATGCAGGTCCAAAGAAATTATGGTACCACTCTACTCAGCCCTTATCAGACCCACCACTGAGTATGCCTCCTTTGGCATGTACCTAACCAGACACTTGTAACTCAAAGGTTCCTCACCAGGAGATTCCAGGGTATAAATACCCTGCCCTACACAGGTTGCCTTAAAGCTCTATCTCTGTGTTCAGTCTCCTACAGTTTACTAAGAAGCCATCTTCAGATCCAGCTGTGATAGATCTCGTGCACATCTGCAAAAGTTGATGAACTCTGATGAAGTTTTGATTACGAAAGCGCTTGACCTACACGTATTGGATTGTTTTTTATGCCATTTGGATTGTCCTATTAATAAACTGTCGTAGTGGGTTGTAGAACATCGGCTCCAGAGTGGTATTTTTGTTTTTACATCTGCAAAACAAAAAGTACCACAAACACTAAATCTGAGGTCCTGGACTTTTCCTGTGACATAAATAGAACATGTTGGAGCAACCGATATGTGTCTCAAAGGGTCCCTGCACTATAGAATAAGTTCCCCATCCATGTGAAGCAGAGCTCATCCCTGATCCTATTCAAACAAAACCTTAATCACTGGATGGGAAATCCAAATGTACTTATGGTATGAACCCATGTCTCTGATTGACAGAGGTCAACAGTTAATAAATGAATCCCCAACTAACATCCTCCCCCACATAACCCTTAGCTACATCCTTAATAAAATACTCCATTATATAGACAAACAAAGAAACTTGGGGACAAAACTTGTTAAGGTTGCATGGCTAGGCTAATAAAGACCCTGGTGGTTGTTAGCCCAGTATAACTCTATAAATGTATGAACCCATTAGTCAAAACACTAAAACTTCCCTTCTCTCTAGTCACTGAAAGAGCAAATAGAAGTGCTTGTCTTGTAACCTCCTCAGATATTTCATAATGAATTTTTTGAAACATAATGACATGGAGTTCTGAGTCATTCTATTCCTATAGTGGGGTCATCAGGGAGAGTTGCTCCAGGCTATAGTAACAACTTGCTTCTGAAAAGGAAGGCCATGGTGCCAGTGATCAGAAGGATAAAGAGTTCAGTGATACGTCAGTCATGCTTTCTCACTGCCTTACATATCATCGATATGGAAAAGACCTAGTCATGCAAAATACAAGGGGCAGCAGATGCTTTTTGGACTCTATCTCAAATCAGGGGCATCAGGGCATGTCAGGCACACAAATTATGGTCAGCAGCCAGAGGCTCTGTTAACAAAAACAGGTGTGGAGCTATCCTACCCCCCCCCCCAGAAAAAGGTCATGCTTACTGAAAAGCAATTTTTAGCTTGGGAGGCTTTTAGGAAACAGCAATCGGTTCTCAGACCATCATTGTCTAAGAAAAACTGTTCCCCTCAACAGTAAAAAGACACTAATAATTATGCACTCTTAGCTGCTATATCAAATATAGAGGAAGAAGAAGTTGTGTTTCTCACACCTGATGCTGGTAGAATTGCAAACCATGGATACAGAACCCAATGCAAGTGAGCCTTTTGATGATTAGGAAGGAAATAAGCAGTGGCGAGGTGAAAGCTCATGCGATGAGTACTTTAGACAGGGACTATTTCATTACATTGATTCTTTATGGACAGATTTACCTAAAAGCTACAATATGGACACACTCACATGTTCAGTTCAAGACCAACATAGAATTACTGTTTGATATTTTATGGTATATGCATGCATTCTCTTTTATAAATCATATTTTCCTAAATGTATATGGAGGATCATTGTACATTCTCTTCTTTATTTATGGTGATTCTATCCCTAGTATAAATAGAGTGACACCAACACCATAAAACATTTATTGTTAGTGCCAGGAACCAAACAAATTTGCACAAGTAGCTGTGGGAAATTATGGCAGGATGGGGGTTAAGGGGGTTAGCTGTAATACATGGAATGTAAGAGGGCTTTATAGAAGTAATAAATTAAGGACTTGTTTTAGAGCATTTAAAAAGGGGAGGCTTCAGATTTTTTTTTTTACAGGAGGCAAGATTAGAGAGGTAACTAATGAGCAAACAGTTCAATGATTGGGTATATGCCAGTAAAACAAAATTAGCTAAGAAGGGAGTGGCTATTCTGGTTGGATGTGATATTACTTGGTTATGGGAAAGTGTGAAAATGGATAGAGTGAGAAGATAGCTGATAGTGCAAGTTAAGGTGAAGGAAAAATACATAATTCTAGGAAACGTTTATGGCCTTGTGGAGGATAATTATAGACATCTCCCATGGTTTTCAAGAAGCCTGAAGGAGTTTAGCAGATGATGTAAACATAGTCTTACACCCCATTTTAGACCGGCAACCTAACAGAATAACAGCTTTACAAGAATTTACATGGAACTAAAATTGTGTGATGTATGTCACATTTTAACCCTTTCCCAATTGTTTGACTTTATTTTACTCTCTCAATTAGCATTGCCAGTCAACTTGATTATATTTTTATAAGTGCTCTTTTGATATCTTCATTAACAGACGTCTCCAACAGTTATAAAGACAGGCTTCAATGAAAATGGCTTCTCCACTCAGAGCACAGTTATTTAATAGTAGAATTTAAGGATGTGTGATTTGTATCCCCACCCCCACTGAAGGTTAGGCCCTCTTCATCTATAACAAAAGACTCTACGAATAAGTAAAGGGAGGCTACAAAAATGCTCTGGTTGAGACATAAAGTACAGTTGGACAACATTTTGATGAAATGAGAACTATTCAAGCAGTATATAAAGTATACAGGGAACCTACGTAGAAGGCAGCGAAAAGAAATAATTGGGAAGGGCATTGAAGTTTATGAAGTTCAGTTAGCATAACTTCTGCCATTGTACAAACAATCCAAATCTAAGGATAGGAGCTTAGTCTGTTGTATTAGGATCCTAGAATAGGAATGGGAGGTACTGCAATATAATAGTGCGTAGGAAAGGTCTGATTGAGCTTAAACTTTTTATTGGGTTAAGGGTCTAATAGTAGCTTACAGGATAATCAAGGATGTTTGATATGTATGAGCCTAACTTATCAAGAGTCTGGCAAAATGTTTGAGGTATGCTCTGTAATAAGTCTTTTCTCTGCATGATCATCACTCAATGTTTTATAGCTGTCTCCCTTGGGGAGCATTTAGTTTATACCTTCACAAAGTTTTTGACACATTGTAGGGGACTTTTTTATGACAGGTGCTTTGTAAGTTTGTTTTTCCAGAAGCCTATAAAAAGATGTCAAGTGCAATTTCACAACCTGCAAGCTTATGTATATAATAATGGGCTGATCCTATTTTTTTTTTCAAAGCGGTACAAGCCAGGGCTGTAACTACACCTGGGTATTATCTTCCATAAAGTTAAGCCTAGCAATGTAATGATGGATAACTGAGTTACTTCCAATTCGTAGGTGTATACTTAATAATCAAATAGGTAAGGATATGTTATGCTTACTTACAAAAGGAAGCAAACAGCATTGGGGATGAAATCAAAATAAGCTGGCAAAAAAAAAATGATAGGATCTCTGTTGCAGACAATGTGTGGTCCAGTTCTGTTTGCGATTTAAATGAGTTTAGGTCTGTTTCCCGTTTGCTGTTTCCAGGTTTAGGGTCATTCATAAATTGCCATAGCCTGTATTTTCTTTTTTTTTTAACATTTTTATTTTGTTTTCATTATAAACATACATGTGAACCCAGTTGACCTCTAGTAATTCATTACATTTCCAATATTTACTTTCACTGTTTTTGAGTATAAGATTTATTTTATGTGGAGTATAGAAACTCCTATTTATAAATTTCGATGTATACAATCTCCAGTATAATGAAGAAGCAGTACCATATCTAGAATTCAATAACAATTTTTTGGATTCATCAAACATTTGTTCTCCATTAATCTTTACATAGTAATTCCAAAAATCTGAGTAAAACTTTAGAGTGTCTTCTCTTATTATCTTATCGATAGGTGAGATACTTAATTTTGATTATCTGTCTTTTCACGACACCTAATAAAAAGCTGAATCAAACTAGATATAGAGTCAGTCCCTACATTGATTGATGCTCTCATTTTGTTTTCTATAAACTGCTGTGATGAGTGTATAAATAACCATCTTGACTAGTATCAAAACTACATAAAAGAGAGTTTAGTGGTTTAATACTCTTATTTTTAATAAACTGATGCCAGAATATCAAGTTATTTTCTTTTAATTTTTGCATTGCATTGATGTTGAATGAATCTAGGAAATCAGGGGAGTATGTTATAGGGAATATAAGAAATAGAAATTGTTTAATGTTGTAATTACAATTATATTTTTAAAGTTATTAAATATTGGATTAACGTCATAAGAAAAATGATCAAACTTCTTATTAAATAAACAAAATTCATGTAAAATCCAATAAACTCTACTTATTCTATATTGTTCCTTAAATTGATTTGCTATAGTTCTGACATCAGTTGTATGAATCTCATGTATTGTTTTCCAGCCAGATATATAGGTAGGTGTGATCCAATGTAATATTACATTAATTATAACTGATTTGGAATAAAGATCTAAGCTAGGGAATGCTATCCCATTACTGTTCCAAGCTCTAATGTGCCATTTATATGCAATCCTAGGTTTAAAGGGGAACCATAAAAATGTACGTAGCATGGAGTCTAATTTTTTAAAAAACAAGTAATCTCCGTGGTATCCCCGAAGTCTCAAAACAACCCACTAAAGTGTAGTGGGTCTAAAAACAAAACAGTGTAAGAAACTTCTCTGTGTGGAAGATTTTCAGTCCATAAATTTCTAGTTAATCACAGTATATTAATCAGATCAGACAATAGTAGTAGAAGTAGCGAACGTAAACTCAAGTCAAAAAGTAATAATAGAAAATATATAATTCTACAGCATTACTAAGTATTCAAAGTAATCCAAACAAGGCAGGCAGTCTGTTTCCAGTTTGTGTACTTAATAAAGGATTTTTAACTGGCCCACTAGAAAAAATGCACTTTGGTATTAAGTCAAATTAGCTATTACTGAAGAATTAGAAGACATACATCATTTGTAGTTATTAAAAGAGAAAAGTATGTAAAGTACTTATAATAGGGAAAAGAGAGAAAAGGAACATTGGTAACAAAAAAGAATAGGAAGAAAGAAAGGAAAAAGAGAGAGAGAGAGAGAATGTTATTTAAATACTTAGTAATATATGTAATTAGAAGAAGTGGATATAGAAAGGAAAAGAGAAAGTTAATAATAAAAATGATTCACATTACCTTACAGTATAGAGACTTACCAGAATCAAATATATTATGATTCATAAAACAAAGCATTTAAAATTAGAAAGAATTTATTCATTTGTCCTTTAGTTTCTTATAGGTTCATAAGTTCATAGGTAGGTACTAGGCTATCGGCCCAAGGGCCTAGGTAAGCCTACCCAACAAGGTTCTCTGGCTTACGCCACCCAATAAAGTTATGTTCCTAAGCCACTGTCAAGCAGAGACACAGAAGTGATCCCCAGGGTGTATTTTCTTTTTCCCATCCACTCATCAAGATTTTTCTTGAAGAGTGCTAATGAAGAACTTTGCTTGACATAGATGGGTAGCCTGTTCCAGAGTATGGAAAGTCTCTGGGACAGGAATCTATTCCTCCAGCATGTCCTGTTTATTGTGGTGACAAGATTTAGGTCCTTAGAGCATGTAGCTCAGAGGGGATTGGGATTTCTTTAGGTGTAGCATGTCCAACAGCACTGGGTTTGACATAGCTTTATATGTTAGGCAGAGATCACCTCGGAGTAGGCGATATGCTATGGAGTAAAGCTGGAGTTTTTTGAGGTGGTCAGTTTAGGGCATTTGTTTGAGGCTAGTAATCCTCTTTGTGAGGTACTTCTGTGGCCTTTCCAGCTGCTGCAGATGTCTTGTGAGGTACATTCCAAAAGGGGCATTGTACTCTATAATGGGTCTAATGAGTGTCAAGTAGAGGGGAGCAATGACCTCTTTTTTACTGGATGAGAACCCTTTTATGATGAGGTGTGCCACGTAGAAGGACTTCCTGACTACTGTGGCGATGTGACTATCAAAGTAGAGACTACTGTCCACCTGGGTTCCAAGGTCTCTTTTCACACATTCGATGTTAAGTAGATTGCTGTCTATGTGGTAGTTCATCGGTACAGAATTTTTACCAAAGGGGATGACACTACACTTTTTGGCATTGAACTTGAGGCCATGGCTCTGACACCAGGCATTTGTCTCAGTGAGGGAGGCCCTTCTGTAGGATGTTCACATCATTTGGGGACTTGACTATGGCTCCTAGTTTGCAGTCATCTACGAACTTCATTAGTCAGAGGCCTTCTGTGTTAGCCTGTACTTCAGAGAAGTAGATACCAAACAGGAAAGGTCCCAGGACGGAACCCTGTGGTACTCCACTTGTCACTGTTTTGAAGTCAGATTTGGAGTCTGCAACTTTTACAGTGTGGGTTCTGTCAGTGAGCCATTTGGCAACCCATCTTGCGACTTAGGGATTTATACCTAGTTTAGTGAGTTTAGCTATAATTCCAGAATGGGGGATGGTGTTATAAGCCTTGGCGAAGTCAAGATAGGCTGTGTGAACCACCTTACCCTCATCTATTGCTTTGGTGACTGCCTCAAAGAAGTCAATCAGGTTCAGGAGGCATGATCTGCCTTTCACAAACCCGAACTGGGTGGGATCCAGAGTTTGGAGGTTACCAATGTCTTTGTTTATGAGTTCCATGATGATACGTTCCATGGCCTTGCAGACCAGGCTCGTCAGGCTAATAGGTTGATAATTCTCGGGATCTTAGCTTTGTTTGCTCCTTCCTTCACAGACCATCCATTTTTTGTTGCCTGTCTCTTCAAACTCTGGGATGACCATTCCATTTCTTCTACGTCCAACAGTATTTTCTTCTTTTGGATAAATTCTACTGCTTCTTCTAGGGAATCAAAGATCTTCACTCCTTCTGGCAAGGTGATTTTTATTCTTGCAGGAAAAAGAATTTGAGCTTTAATATTGGCTTTTTTCAAGGACTTAATTAGAGAAACAGACTCCTTTCTTCTGGATATGACAGTAGAGGTGTAGTCATTGTCAAAACAAATAAGTTTTTCACCCATCTTGACAGGGGAATTAGTCCAAGATGATTTCAGCAAGTCCTTGTTTTGCGAGGAAAGAAATCTAACTGTTATAGACCTGAGGTTAGATGAACTCAGAGATGAAGCTGGATTTGTCAGAGACCAATGAGCCCTCTCAATTCCAAAAGAGAGGGATTCAGGCATGTTTAGTGCTGATGAAAACCACTTATTGAGGAACTGAATCATGTTAGCACCCTCTTCTTTCTCAGGAATTCCATATATTCTTATGTTATTCCTCCTTGATCTACTTTCAAGGTCTTCCAGTTTCTCAATCAGCCCGGTGTTTTGTTTCAGAAGAAATTCATTGTGATGTTCATTTTCTGTCACTCTAGTATCTAGGTCAGTTACTGTCTCCTCTAAGGCAAGAATCTGTTCAGATTGTTTTTTTACTATTCCATTTAGAAGTTCCAGTTGTTTACTGCATTCCTGTTTGATAATATCCATTTTGTTTTAGAATTTGTCCATTTTTAGTGACAGTTCTTGGATGTTTGTTATCATAAGATGTAGTTCTTTCTTCACTGCACTCTCCTGGTGCGGGGTCTTCGAGTTGCTCATCTTGACATCTCCAGTAGAAAAGTTCTTGACAGGAATAATTAAAAAATTCTCTTGACTATGTATTAATTTTTAGAAAATAGTAAAGAGTCTATGTTAATCTAACTTTTAGTATACATTTAGTTAGATTTTTCTAAAAATTAAAGTATATTTCCTGTCAGAATATTAAAATCTAAGCAGAGCTATGGATTTCTGCTGCTATCAGACTGACATCTTGGCCACGCCCCCTAGCCTGCATTTTTTCATACTTCAAAGTTGCTGCTTAATAAAGGATGATGTTGCAGATGCTGATTACCTTCATTTTTTATGGCAAAGCTGCAAGAGTCAACAGTTCTCAGAAAAATTATAGTTGAAGCCAGTTGGATGACTCGCTCTGTACTACCTGGCCATAGGTGCCCTACTTTTTGATTATTTGGGTACTGTAAAACTATGGCTACACTGAACCCAGTGATATTAAAGTGTACTAAAATTCTTGTCTCAGTCACATATGCTACACTACTTACATGGAAGAAATGTCCATCATTAGACATTAGCAAATGCTTTGCCACATATTTATGCAAGTTATGAGTTCATATCAAAAGCCACACATATTCTGTTACTTTCAAAGACTTTTGGATGATTTTCTTATTTTGCCTTGATCATAATATTTGAAGAGCTATCTTTTGCAATCACAACTGGGTATTTTTGTATAGACTGTGTACATATGTATACTATGAGTTTATGTGTTATATGGGATATAATAATTTTAAACAATTTGATACATATTATAATCTGGTTATCGTTTCTTTCTTTCTTTCTCTGAGTAGACATACTTTAGTCTGTTCCTATTTTCTGTCTTGTTAGTGTTTTACAACTGTTAGTGTATTTAAACAAATAAATAAAATTTAGTGTATAAAGACATGTTCAATGCAAATGGCTACTCCTTACTGATTTGTCAGGACTCTTAATTCCCTTGTGAGTCAGTCTGCAGTCTCCCATGTGCTACACTCCCATTTCAATCCCTCTTGCACTCATCCTACAAGCCCTTACTGCAGCTGTGTCCATTTCATCTCCCCATCCAGCTAAGTGTGCCACTCTGCTAACTTCCTTTCTGCTCTCTGTGTGGTTTTGACTCCTACATGACCATATGTAGCTTTATCTTCCACTCATCATTTGTCAGTCATCGCTGCCTGCAACTTTCTTTACATCTTGACTTCTTTCATGCTCTCCTCTTTTTTGTAGCTGTATCTCGTTTTTGACTTTTACCTTTTATTGTACCACCTCACTTGTTTGTATTCCTCTGATGATCTCTGCCAACTTCCTGCTCTCCCCTGCCTTTCTCCCCTCCCTCCCTATAGCTCCTCCTCCTCTTTGTCTATCTCACTCTGCCATTTCTCATCTGAATAGCCAATCCACTATACCCCCTCACTCTCATATCAGCCAGGGAAGATCTGCCCATACTTCTAGGGACTCACATCTAGTGCAACCCCAAAGATCCATGAGGCAGACAGCTGACCTTCATACTATCCATCTCACTCATCAATCTCTGCCCATCCAGCTTTTACTGTCTGTCCTTTTCAGGCTGTCCACTTATTGGATACTTTACTTTTCATTACTATTACCGTTAGCGGTAGTGTATGTATGTATGTACATAAATATATATATATATGTGAGTATACTTACTTCTAACTAGGCCTTTCTGCATTAGACGTATCCCTTACATGCTGAAAAATGTTGAACTACAATAGCAAGTAGAATTAAACACCGGCCTGAGCATTATAAAAGAGTTGTGACCAACACAGATACAAAGTTAGCATTTCAAGAAACAGCCAAAAAACATAGTAGATTGATTACAATTTCTAGTTTCAAAACTATTTAAAGTTAATATTTGGTTCAGAAATGGATGGTCTTAAATGATCTTAGACAAAAGAATACTTTGAAATATGAATGTGTTTTTAATGACATGACTATCAATCTAAGAGTGAAGAGTTTTGCTTTTTATATTAAAGGCAAAAATATCAAATGAATAAGTTATGACATATATTCTGACTTTTCTCTGTCTTTGTCTTTCCCCCTTTCCACATTTGCTTCTTTTTATTTCTGTCTTTTTGTATTGCTGTTTGTTCACTTTTTTAATGAAGTGAGTCTAAAAGTACCCTTCTTTAAAAAAATACAAAAAAAAAAAATCCACCTTAAATTGGGTTTTTCAGATTCAAGTGGTATTTGCAAAAATATTTTGCTAGGTTCATTAAAGCCTACACTCAGTATACACGATCTGTACTCAAGAATATCCTTACCACATTTTTTTGTGCATTCTACTCACTCAGAAAGTTTACACTGAGTGTACACATAATTTGTGGTAACCTTAATGAATCCTCCTCGAAATTTAAGGCTGCAAGAAATCCTTAAGGAAAACTAAAATTAGGAGGAAGATGGTATGAGTTATGCTTGTATTGTCTGTTCACTCAGAATGGTGTACACTTAGTGTAGACATTAATAAATCCCAGATATTGTCTTTTTTATATCATTAATATTTTTTCTTCTTTTTGGATGATTAAGTTACAATAAAAAGTTAGCTTCCTCTCCATTCTATCACCAACACACACAGACTTTTTTTCTTAATTTATGTGTTTTTAGTAAGCGGATCACAGAACTTATAGATTGTTAGTCAAATATCTGTACATTACATTCTCATGTGATTTTCACACCATAATTATGCAATATTAGAATCACCACAGGCTAAATCATACAGTGTAAAAGTAAAGGGCATGAGTGAAGGTCAACATGGTGCTATAGTGGAAGGTAAATAGAGGAGTGGACTGAAGGAGTTCCAAACCCATTCTTGTACTGAACAGGACAGTGGTAATGTTGCAGCTGTGATAGTGTCCAGTTGTAATGACCACAGTGAGCTTAGTCTGCAAATGAGTGTTGGGGAGTTACCCAAAGGAAAGACAAGAGAAAGGAGGGAGGGACTGCAGTATTTGGAAAGACTCCAGGAACTTCACATGCACCTGTTGTAAGAGACAAGAGGAATGAAGGATACACTATGGATATAATGCATTGACGGGGCAAAGAGAATGAGGTGGAAATAAAGAACAAGGAAGTAGGACAAAAAGGATCAAAGGTAATGACTGGATAAAGGAGAGCTGAATGAGCTTAAATACATAGGACTTTAGCAATTAGGTGGAGGGGTCCTGGATTACAATGACTGACCACAGGTCAGTAGAGAGGTTTGCAGGTGCCTGAGATAGATAGAAGACAGAGCAGGACATTTATGTGATGAAAAGTTGCAGAGAGGGTAAATGTAGCATATGGAGTAACTGTACATGTCTGATGTAGTTCTTTTGTCAACATCTTTTAAGTGTTTGCAGGTTTACAACCAAACATTGAAATGTTTTCCCACCAGTACTACAGAAAGTACTTCCTATTCCTTCATCCAGTGATTTATTTTTTTTAGTAGAGACAGGTGCCCATATTTAGTAGAGAGAGGTGTCCATATTTAGTAGAGAGAGGTGTCCATCTTTAGTAGAGAGAAGTGCTCATGCTTACCCCCATCTCCAAAAGACAGGTGTAGCTGTAAGAGATGACAGACCCAGAAGCAGATGACAGAGAATCATGTGATTAATGGCACAAGAAAGGCTGCCATGTGGTCTTCTGTGTTTCCCCTTCATCTCTCCACCACTCATAAATACATTACTTATACTGACCCTATAGGACAGGGGAATGAATCTCCCACTATAACCTCTATGGCCTAAGTAGAAGCAGCAGGCTAGGCAGAAAAGAAGTCACATGGGAAAGAAGAGGAATGAAGAGGCTAAACATACTCACATCTTCCTGAGGCTGGCGGAAGAGAGGCATGTCTTAAAATGCTGCTCCTGTGCTAGAATGAGGATCTATCTACTTTACAAGATAGAAAGGAGCAATTGAAAAAGAAAGCTCGAATCCTTGGTAATATGTAATACACTTTATTCCACAGAGACTCCTATTCCTTCTAACACAATAACGCTGTACAGAAATATATCCTGCGTTTTCGTTTCAAGTGACTTCCTGAGATGAAGAAAACTGAATGCATACCTAGTAAATACACAATAATATATACCCTCACAATCAATTATCTAATAATTAATTAATAGTTCAATTAAATGTTTTAATTCATTAAACTTTAAAAATGCTTCATAAAATACATTAAATAACCATTAACTGTTAAACTGTTTTATAGGAGATTTTATAGTAGTGTCTTAGTAATGTTGCCTTTCAAAAGAGTTTTTTTGAATGTATTAAAGTATTTAAACATTCTAATATTTTAACAATTCAAACTTGTTAATTGTTTCTATGGCAATAGATTGAATTATTGTACGTGATGTATCATTGGTCTAATGGACAACCTGTAATGGATTTAAACTGGTTGTTTGTTCTGCTTTTTGAAGTCTGATGAAGCATCTTGTATAGATGTGAAAGCGCTTACTTATTTGATTAAAGCAGTGTTTTTTCTAAGGTGACTGGTTGGCTTCGTTTGTCGTGGAGTACCTGCAGCTTTTTTTCTACTTGATTAACTGTTAAAAATTGATACTTCAAAAAATACAAATATGCCATATAAATACTTTCCTATAAAACATATGTCATCCATACTACATTCATTTTAATAACAATATAAAATACTTTTAAAAAACAGTTAAGAATATGACTGAAAATTCTATATGGACAATAGCACCCTCTTGTGTTAGGAAAATAATTTATTCCACAGACCAAACAAAGTAATCCCTCCATTAATTCATATTTTTGTGTTTTGTGCTATGTACCATTCAAACAAACTAAGGGGGCCAAATATTTTTCCAGAACCTAAATGAAAGGTAAATAAGACCTACAATTTTTCTGCTCTCAGCTTTAGGACTGGAGCAAGGGAAACTGCATCATTCAATCCTAGAAACTTGTTGGCTTCCAATGATAATTGCCACCATAATTCTTTGTATTCTATAGACATTTCCCATAAACCGCCCCTTATATTCTTTTCTACCACTTCCAAAATAAAAAAGCTAAACTTAGCTTCCTGACAACTTCTTTTGTGCTTATACAGGGCATTGTTAATGCATTTAGTCCTAATCTCATAGTTGTGCTCGTATATTCTATTTTTCAACTTCCTTTCGGATTTACCCACATAAAATGCATCACAGTGATCACACAATGCTAAGTATACTATTCCACTAGTGTCACAGTTCACATAATATCTACTCTGGATCAATCTGTCTCTACAACTAATAAAGATAATCTCCTTAGTACATATATATGGGCATTGGGAACATCACCCGCATTTAAAAGTGCCAACTTTACCATCTCTAAATTTGTTCCACTGATTTTTACCCTCTAACATGATCTTTAAACTTTTCCCCTTGCGGTAAGTACATTTCAAAGGTGTCTCAAAAATTCCTTCCAGGTCCGAAATTTCCCCAAACCTATTCCATTACCAAGGATTTGAGCTTTCTTTTTCAATTGCTCCTTTGTATTTGTGTTGGCTGGACTGTTTAGAGCAATTGTTTTCCATTTGTTGACTTTACTTTACAAGATAGGCTGCATACTGAGCAGTGACACACCCTCACTACAGTCATCACACACCCACCGCTTGAGCATCTATGCAGGTGAGCACATAGGGTGATGGTTACCTGGATAATTCTGCACCTCATCTGCAGTTACAGATGGAAGGTCAGAAGCCTATGGGAGCTGGAAAATGTAGCAATAACTAAATAGTGTACTTACAGTGGCAACGCTTTTGAAGGGAGTGCAGCTTCAGAGCAGTCCTGTACACCACATCTGGGATTTCATTCAGTGCTTCTGTTAAAGAAAGGGTGACATTAAACAAGAAATACAATTGCATTAGACATGCCTGCTAAATAAGGCATATGACATAGTACTAGCTTTGTCTCCCACATGCATTATTTCCCTTTGTAGATCTCATAGATGTATACAGAAATTTGGATTCACAGATCACATATATACTTTTTAAGTTTGGAAATACTGTACATACAATATAAAGTAGAACATGACCATTTCTTTTTTCATTGGCAGTATTGTATTTACATCCAAAGACACAGTTTTTCCCCAACTTCTGATAAGTTTAATACCATGGCAAGAATGGACCCCATTCCACGGTCAAGGCATAATTAAAGTTTATAAAAGTGCTTCTGAGTCATCCCTGAAAAGGGACATTTGTGCCCATTGGGCTTATCCGATTAACAATTGAAGAAAGATAGATAGGTAGATAAATCAGTTTTGCTTCATATTTTGATATTTGCCAAAGGTGCTTTTCTGAGAGGTAGTTATCTGTACATTGCTGGTGCTTTCTGTAATTCATATGTAGTTACCTGGATGGGTAGAATGTTTAAGTATGCTAGAACATTGATTTTTATTAGCCCAGTTGCTTGTACTACCACTGGATCTAGCTAGGTTTTATTCCACATTGTTGTAGTTTGTTCTCATAATTCTTGTTATTTTATAACTTTATAACTTTCAGTTCCCTATGTTAGAATTTGTAACAATTTTGATAATCAATGCAGCTTCTGTTCTTTTTCTCTTTGACTGAAATATCTGGTTTTCTTACTTCTACTTATCTTAACTGTTGGTGCTGGGTGATCCCATGTAATCATTGTTTCTTCATTTTAAGTAATCCGTTGAGGTTTGTTTGTAATGCCTTTCAGCTGCCTTGTATTGTTTTACAGTCTGCAGTGTAAGAACCTTGCCACATTGTTGAGCCTTTCAGTATACAAACCCTCTGCCATAAGTGTATTGCAACCTTCAAGAAGATGTTCAACTGCTTCTAGTTCCATGCTACAAAATCTATAATCATCTGTAATCTCCTACCTCTTCTATAGATTTTGTGAACATCACATATGTAGTTTGCAGTCTTGAACTGTTATTCGCCTTTCATCTTATAATTTAAATAATTCACCTTCCCTAAGCCATTCTTGCAACAACTCTTCATGAAAATATCAAAATTCAGCTGTCTCATCAGTTATCTGCACTTTAAGCCTCTAAATCTGTGGGCTTTCCATTTTTTTCTGTGTGTGCGCACGTGCCTGCGTATGTGTGCGTGTGTGTGTGCGCGCCTGTGTGTGTGTGTGTGTGTGTGTGTGTGTGTGTGTGTGTGTGTGTGTGTGTGTGTGTGTGTGTGTGTGTGTGTGTGCGTGTGTGTGTGCACGGTCTCATTCTTTATAATCTCTTTGTTTTTAGCACTTCATGTTGCTGCCTATATTTCATACTCTTCTCACACAATATCCATGCCTACTTCTTTCTTAAATGCTCCTGCTAAGCTGAGTGCGCATGTCACTGTAGGCTTGTTTTCCTCATGCTTCAAGGAGAACTCAAAATTGGATCAAACAAGAAACAGACAGTGAGGAGAGAAACATTGAAGCAGATGGTAACTGGAAAGTGAGGAAGGATGTTAGGTGACAGGAAATACCAAGTAGGGACAAACAAAGTCATGAGACAGAAGATGTAGAACAAGGGCACTTTGTAATAATATGTGGCTCAACATTATTAAGAGGAATAAGGAACTATTTACCAAAACTGATAAAATGTGGCAGTGGTATTCACACTGTGTCTGTACGGATATCGAATATAAGGAAAGGATTACATAGACTAGTAAACAGAAATAATAAATATTTTGGTGTAGAGATTTGTGGAGGCAATAATGTCATAGGCAGTGCAGAGTTGAAAAATGTCATGAATAAAAAGTTGATTTAATTATTAAATACTGCTCAGTAGGCAAGATAATGGTGTTATTACTGGATATTACTTCGGCACTGTTGCAATGAGGCAGTCTTGGAAACAAACAGTTAAATTAATAGCAAAATAAGAAGACAAATATTGGAAACAAAATAAATTATCCCTTATACTTTTGGGTATGAGTGACTGAAAAAATGAATATTTTTCCAGAACTAGATATCATTTAAGCCACACAATACCATAATAAATGTAATACTTTATTGGTAAGGTCAACCACTACATTATTCATTGAGTTATTGACAGGTAAATGGCAGAAATGAGACAGTTTGCATGAAGGGAATAGAGTCAGAGGAACTAATGAAGAAAAAGATATAAGTCAAGGTTAAGTATTGGGACTGTTCTTATTCTCTATATATTTGTCGATTTTTCCAACAGCACCAAAATTTGCAGACAATGCAGAGGTTGTAAATCTGATTACTTGCAAAAAGGATCAACTACAAATGCAAGCATATTTGGACGATATATACAGTTGGGCCATTAATAATGGTGTCCCATTCATTGATAAAAAGTGCATATTGATTATTTTTGGTGCTGATAACTCAGTGTACCCATATAGCCTTAGCAACTCTGTAAT
Organism: Protopterus annectens; assembly: GCF_019279795.1. Classification (NCBI taxonomy): domain Eukaryota; kingdom Metazoa; phylum Chordata; order Ceratodontiformes; family Protopteridae; genus Protopterus; species Protopterus annectens. Next base: position 1,713,141,788 of record NC_056739.1, on the reverse strand, counting down.
TCAAGCAAGTAATAAAGAAGAAGATCTAGAAATAATAACTGAAATGGATTTACATTTTAAAGGAGAGATATCAAGAAGAGTTAAGAGATGAAACAATTAAAACTATACTGATAATAATTTCATCAATGGATGAAGGTGTCCTGATCCCTACATTTACAAGCCGTAGTAGAGCAGTCATGGAATATGGGTATAACTTTGTATATACAATAGAAAGATATAGTGAGAATGGAGAAAGCGCAGACATATTCTATTGCACAAGTGAAGGTCTTAAAGAATATTAGCTAGGATAAAACACAAAGGAAGCTAAAACATTTTTTGGTACATTATAGGCTGCTTAGAAGTGACCTGATGTGGGAATTTGGAAGTGTGAATAAAGACATAAAAGAATGTACACTAGGGATTACTTTAATTCATCATCATCACCATCATCATCATCGTCGTCATCATAAGCCCCCCTTTTCCCATTTTCTACATGGGGTCAGGGTATTGTGTTAATTGTTGCTATCTCTCTTGATTCAGTGTCACACTCCTGCCTACATCAACACTCATGCCTGATTGTCGCAGATCTTCTTTCACACAATCCATCCACCTCTTTGCTGGATGTCCTAGTTTCCTCTTACCTTCTTCCTGTCTGTTCCAAATCATCTTCACTAGATTGTCTTCTGCTTTCCTGCACTTGTCCAAACCACTGTAATCTGTTCTCTTTGATCTTTTCTGCAGTAGGAGTTACTTTAGCTTCTGCTTTTATGTCCTCATTTCTTCATCTGTCCCACAGTGTGCATTCTACCACCCTTCTCAGGCACTTCATTTCCACCACCTCTATCTAATCCATCTGTTCTGTCCAGGTTTCTGTACCATACAGTAGTACTGGTCACACCACTGTCTTGTACACCATACTTTTCAGCTTCTTTGGCATTATTCTGTCATAGACTACACCTGAGACTCTATGCCAGTTGGCTGCAGCCTCTCTGATTCTAGCTTTGACGTCTTCATTCAGACTTCCCTTCTCCTCAACAACCCCTCCCAGATGCTTGAAGCTATTTATCTGTTCAACTATCTTCCCTTCTATCTCAATTCTCAGCTTCTTCTTATTTTCCCAATTTGCTGCCATTACCACTGTCTTATCTGTGCTTAGTTTCATCCCATGTGCCTTCAGTTTTCCATTGCATTCTCCTATCCTTCGCTGAAGTTTTTGCTCAGACTTTGTCTGTAATGCCACATCATCTGCATACAGTAGCTTTGTTGATCTGTCCCCCACACTCACTTCCACTAGGAACCCCTCTGTGAGGTCACACACTGTCTGTACTTGAGTCATTGGGTCCTTGTACATAGCCTGTACTAATTCTACCAATGTTTCTTGGACTTTAAACCACTGCAGTACTGCCCAAATCAGCTTTCTTTGGACCTTGTCATATGCTTTCTCCAAGTCTAGGAAGGCGCAGTCGGACTCTATCCTCATCTCTAGCTTCTTCTCAATTATCTGTCTTACTGCAAACATCGGGTCAGTTGCGCTGCATCCTGATCTGAATCTTAACTGCTCATCTCCCATCTTACATTCCACTACTCTGTGTATCCGTTTATCAATCACCATCTCCAGAATTTTCATGCAATGTGATAGGAGTTTAATGCCTCTTTACTGGCCACAGTTGTGAATGTCTCCTTTGTTCTTGTACACTGGCACAAGTATGCTTATTTTCCAGTCATCTGGGATATGCCTTCCTCTCTACACTGCTATGAGTACCCTCAGGAGACATTTCTCCCCTATCTCACCCAGCATCTTTATGATATCTGCTGTGACCTCATCTGAGCCTGCTGCTTTCCCTACCTTCATTTTCCTTAGTGCTGTTCTTACTTCTTCTAGTGTGGGCTCCTCTTCTTCTCTCATTGTAGGCTATTTTGGGCCAGTACAGCTTCTGTGGGGTTTTCTTCATTCAGAAGCTGCTGGAAATACTCCTTCTATCTCCTTTGATGTCCTGGGGACTGGTGAGCAGGTTGTTGCTGGCATCCCTTATGAAGGATGTCTGACTATCTTCTTTATCTTTCTGCTTTTGCCTTGCAACTTGATATAGTTTCTTTGTACCACCAACTGAGTCACTTTACAGAAGTTGGTAGAGTGCTTCTGATGCCTTATTCTTTGCTATTTCAACTCCTTTCTTAGCTTCTTTGTTAGCCAAGCAGTATTCCTTCCTAGCTTTTCTATCTCCCATTTTTTCCTACACTCCTTCTTTCTTTTGATCACTTCCTGGACTTCTGCATTCCACCACCAGCTTTCCTTATGCACCTTATTTCCATACCTGGCTCAGCCACATACCTGCTCTGTAGTCTTAACGCATGCTGTTTTGAGGCGCTGCCATTCTTCTTCAACTTCACCTATTTCCTCCTCTTCTTGGGGTGCTAGAGCCCTGACTAATTCCTTGAACTGTTGGACTTTCTCTTCAGTCAACTTCAAGGTCTTCAGCCTGGTCTCTGTTGACCTTAGAGCCTTCTCTGACCACTCCTTGCAGCTGATTGTGGCAACCAGTGGTTTATACTGTGGGCCAACATTTTCACTGGGGATGACTTTGCAATCATGGATTCCACCCCAGTGTCTTTTCCTTACTAGGAGGAAGTCTACCTGAGTTGCATGTTGGCTACTCTTGTATGTGATCTTGTGACTGTCTCTTTTTCTGTACCATGTATTGGCTACTATCAGGCCATTTATCAAACAGAAGTTTGGAATATCTTCTCCTTCTTTATTCCTGTTGCCCCACCAATGTGGACCCAGGCAGTCCTCATATCCTGTTCTGTCTGTCCCATTATGTTGCATTCAAGTAACTCATTATCAACACAAATTCATGTTGTACTGCTTTATCTAGTAGGTCTTGCAACTGCTGTGTGAATGCACTATCTTCCTCACTATCACAACCCTGCTGTGTGGCATAGGCTGAGATTATGAATGCTGCCTTATCATTATACTGGAGTTTGATTGACATGAGTCTGTCACTAATTCTGATGATATCCCTCACTGCCTTCTAAAGCCTGTCTCTCACCACAATACTCACAACATTTCTAGGCTGTCCCCCTCCTGAGTAGTAGACTCTGGATCCCAAGCTAAGTGGCTTTGCTGCATTGCCCTTAAATCTTGTCTCTTGGATACATAGAATGTTCAGCCTCGTCCGTATCATCATGTCATCCACTTCCTGTCAGTGAACCTACATTAAGTGTAGCAATTCTCAGTTCATGTTTGGCAGGTTGATTGCTTTTATGTCCAGCTCTCGCTCAACAGAGCTATCCCAGGTAACTCAGGCTGGGCAACTAGACACTGGCTGGCCAGCAGCTTATTCACCCAGGGCTGCTGGGCTTTATGGCAGTCACACACTGGCCAATAGGGGCATATACACCCCTCCCACCATTAACATGGGTCCCTGGTGTAGGTCAGAGTAGGCCAGGTCTTCAACCTACTTATCACCGGTAACTACCCATGCCCATTTTGGCGACATTATTCAACATAACCAAATCACCTAGAGCCATATTACTTTAGGGATTACTTTAATTGCTTATGTAAATAATATCAAAAATAATAATGTCCTGTGGAACTAGTGAAAATGCACAATCAAAGTGAATGATAATTGTCAAAAAAGAAAATATATATGTGTAATGTATGATGTTGATTAAAAATGTTTAAAGTGATTTTTTTTCTCTTCTTTTCTAAAACTGTATGTGTACCCATGTCATTGTTTGATGTGTGAATTAAATAAAGGTATTTAAAAATATCAAAAAATGTGTAATAACTATTTGTGAGGGTTGGCAGAAGGTAGAACAAACTGCCTATGAAAATAACGCATTTAGAGAATTTATTGATACTCAAAAAAGAAATTAATGCTTATATGGTGAGAAGGTCTTTTGGACTCATTCCTCTTGGAAGTAGTCTACTGATGACCTCTTATGATATTCACAGCCATTAATAACATTGTTATATCATAAGACTGGATTAGAACTTTCACTATGTTTGGATCAGATGATGTCAAGAAATATGTATACACTCACACAACTGCTGTCCTATACATGTGGACAAATTCAAGGAAATAAATATGGAGGTGCTGATTCTAAATAGTTTCTATGTAGTGTCTGTTTTGTATTTTGTGTTTTAAATATGATGTTATGTGAAAAAAAAATTAACTAATTTTAACTGGAAAACAGAAGGTTAACACTGGCAATTAAGGAAGTTATGTCATAATTATGTTACCACATACATTTTTAAACAGGGTGCCTTGCACTACTACATTTGACTCTGAAGATGCCTTTTTAGCTGTAATGCTAGGCAAAAGTGCTTAGTCAATTGTTGTCTGTTTGTTTCAACTAAAAGTGTGAATTCAGTGGAATAAAAGACCATCCTTTCATTTTGAGCTTTAGGCTGCAGCTTTATTTTATTTGCATTTAAGGAGGGAGAGTGGAGTTTGGTTCTTACATTCAAGGAAGTCATTGTCTCTTTCAGGCCTAGGGTGTATAGTCTTGGCAAACACTTCTTTTTAAATCTTCTGGTATGCATGAAGCAGTTTTCTAACTTTTGTCTCTATCTTATCAAATACTTTGGGTCCAATTGTTAAGACCAAAGCAGTTATTAGAAGGTTTGTAGTAAATGGGTTACTGTTATTGCTCTCAAATATCAGTTAAATGATTTCAGCGCTACTACAGTGCAAGACCTGAACTTAACAACACTCAGGAGGGTGCTTAACAATTGTTAAATATCCCCTATGCTGTTAACATTGTGTCTGGTACTATAGCAGTGTTGAACCAGGGTGCTATTCAACTGGTATCTCAGAGTATATAACAGCAGCAGAACATAAAATAGATTAATTTCAGCTCTGTTTCTGTCTGCTGTCTATATTCACTAAAATGTATTGAGGAACCAGCTGCTTCCCTTACACAAGGAATATGTGAAGACATACAGTGGTCCCCAACTGCATTACCTCCATTTTCTTTTAATTGTCTCTCCAATCATAACTTAAAATTATGGGTTCTTGACATGGATGCCAAGAGTCACCTCTCAAACTGAATTTCTTGGTATCCATGTCTCTCTTGAACAAATAATAAGCAAGTTACAATCAGTGACCCAATCACGATCCCCTATGTTACATGCATCCAAATTTTGAAGCTACAGTGCAGTTAAGTCATCTTTACATGACTTTAAAGTATTTCTATACTAGCAAATGCCTAAATGCTGCATCCTCAAAAAAGCAGTTTAATGCCTGATGCACTTTGATGAATCAGAACATTTTGGAATTTTACAGAAACCTGACCATTGCTTTCTTGAGGAAACATGAAAGAAACTCCAAAAGCACACACCAAAGACAAACCTCAGTAAAAGAGACATGGATATGAGAAGTTCGTTAAGATGGCCACTAAAGACCGCAGTGGCATCACAGCTTCTACCAAATGAAGATCTGCAACACTGGGAAATTATGTGGCTTCATAGCAGAAAAGAAGGTAAGGAAATCATTCAATGTGCTGCCCGTATTTCTGGAAAATGTGAGTGAAATAAACAAAATGATTATGAAAAGTGTTTTAGAGTGAAATAAGCTAAATGAATATGAACAATGCATCAGAATTCCATTAATTTAGATTTTAGGCTAGACATTGCAAGTGTAAGAGCAGAGGTAGAAAAAAGCTAAGTACAATGAAATGTACAGTTCAGTGCTAGAGTATCTCTTGGACTTGACAAATATATTTCTTTAAAAAATATTTTAAGAAATAGGTAATTGAGACATTAATTAATGAGTTGTTAATGGGTCTCAGTTAAAGTTGCTTATACATAAGAAAGTTACCATTTAATGGTCTGTCTGAAGAAGTATAAATCATAAAAACTTGCATCTCTTTGGTTATTATATTAATGAATGATTCTACCATATATAGATAAGTTTTAATTTTGATTGTTCCTTTTCATGTCATACTATATTTTGACATACTCCCTGGAAGACTGTTTAACAAGATGATTGGAGTTTTTTTTATTTTTTAACAAAGTTTTACAAGCCCAGACCTTGTTTTTGTTTTATATATGTTGTTTTATTAGTTGTTTTTTTTAGATTATATGTACCTCCCAGTGCTGCTAGCTTCTTTTGATTTTATTTTACGTCTTTTTATCTGATCCATATTAATAATTATCAGGTAAGCTAAGATGTGATTATTCTTTGGACACAATCACACAATGCTCCTTTAATTTGTATGAGACGCTGAGATAATTAGTTAATAGTTCATAGCTAAATGAACTAGTCCTCACCCTTATGAATAAGAATCATATATGTTAATGTCCATGAGTTCGGGGCTTATTGTGATCTTAGTGAGAAGTTAAATATTTTCATAGAATTAGAGAGACTATAAACTGCATTCTTTAAATCTGCAAACTCATATGCTTTTGAGTCACATTTCTTAGGGTTAATAGTTGATACTGTCTTCTTTTCCAGCCCTGTTAACTGATGGCATACTTTGACAAACTTATTACTCAGATTCTTAATGCAGACATCTTGATCTGTACTATCTCAAATTTATTACTAAATACCTTTAATTTCTTTTCACTACTCATGCACAGTGTCCCCATAGTTTAAATATTACTGTAAATTCATTTAAAAGTTAACAAAATAACACGTTTTGTATCAGCACTCTTTCAGTAAGAAATATGAAATTCTAAAAACTGGTATTACTGACTGATTATAATCTTCAGTGATTTATCAGAAAATGTGCAATTTTATCAGGGGAGGGCAAAATATGAGGCAAAATCAGGGACATTCTGCACAATAGGTGCATGACTGCTGAATCATACACCAATGCACTGTATGAGCACATACACAAGTGCATGGAATGCATGGAATGGGCCATACCAAACAGAACCAAGATGCTCTCCTCCAAAAAAAAGGAAGTCAATCTGGTGGTCCCCACCATAAACAAACTCTACAACAGAAGGAAAAAACACTGTTGCAGAAAAGGGTGAAGTTCCAAGACTGGAAAAACTCCTTTGTTAGCCTCAGCAAAAAACTGAGATCCATCATAAAATCCTCTAAAGCTAGCTACGAAAACAAAATTGCTGCAGATTCTAAAGACAACCACAAGGCATTCTATAGTTATGTCAAGAATCTACATGTCAGTACTCAGATCTGCTCTGCTATGGTTCCTGAGTGAGAGAGGGAACATATTGGCCAACACGTTCAGTGCAAACTTTACCTCCCCCCTTTCACTCCCTAAAGGGCCTATCACAATACCTGGAACACCAAGTCCCTATTATTATGGCTACACAGGTAAAAACCACACTGTCCAAAGCCAAGAATACAGCTTCCATGGGACCTGATAATATCCCTGGCTGTGTTCTACATGAATTGCAAAGTGAACTGGCACCACACCTGAGTACCCTGTTCAATCACAGCCTCATTTCAGGCTTTGTTCCTATCAAAATGGCTCACTGCTACACTCATCCCACTCCACAAAGGGGGAGCGACAACAGACCCTGGAAACTACCGCCCCATTAGCCTGATGAGTCTGATATGTAAGGCTATGGAGTGCATCATCATGGACTTATAATTAAGGACATAGGGAATCTCCAAACTCTGGACCCCACGTAGTTTGGGTTTGATAAAGGTAGATCATGCCTGTTCAGCCTGATAGACTTCTTTGAGTCTGTCACCAGAGCTGTGGATGAGGGCAAGGTAATTCACACAGCCTACCTAGATCTTGCCAAGGCCTTCAACACTCTCCCTCACTCAGGAACCATAGATAGACTCACTAAACTAGGCATAAACCCCTATGTCATAAGATGGGTTGCCAATTGGCTCACTGATAGAACCCACACTGTGAAAGTAGCAGACTCCAAATATGACTACCGACCATTTACAAGTGGTGTGCTACAGGGATCAGTCCTAGGTTCTATCCTGTTTGGCATCTTCTTCTCTGAAGTTCAAGCCAACACAAAGGGACTCTGGCTGACCAAGTTCGCAGATGATTGCAAACTGGGAGCCATTATTGATTCTCCAACTGATGTAGACATTCTACAAAAAGGCTTCACTGACACCAATGACTGATGCCAGAACCATGGCCTTAAGCTCAATGCCAAAAAGTGCATTGTCATTCCCTTTGGGAAAAATTCGGTGCCCATGAGCTACCACATAAGCTGTAGTCCACTTAACACCAAAGGTGTGATAAGAGACCTGGGGACACAGGTTGACAGCAACCTCTCCTTTTATAACCACATTGCCACTGTAGTCAGAAAGTTCTTCTATGTGGCACATCTCATTGCAAAAGGTTTCTCATCCAAGAAGAAAGAGGTCATAATCCCTCTCTACTCGTCCCTCATTAGCCCTACTATAGAATACAACGCCCCATTTGGTATGTATCTCACTAGACACCTACAACAACTGGAAAGGCCATAAAAATACCTCACTAAGAGGATCTTAGGCCTTAGACACATGCATTATATGGACAGACACAAAAAACTCCAGCTATACTCTGTCTCGTATCACCTAGTTAGAGGTGATCTCTGCCTGACCTACAAAGCCATGTTTCACTCAGAGCTGCTAGATATGCTACACCTAAAGAAATCCCAATCTCTCCATGCCACATGCTCCAGGGACCTAAACCTCATTACCACAATAAACAGAACAGGTTCCTAACCCAGAGACTTCCCATACTCTGGATCAAACTTCCCATTCACGTCAAGCAGAGCACTTCACTGGCCCTCTTTAAGAGAAATCTTGACGAGTGGATGGGCAATAGGAAGTTCACCCCTGGGATCACTTCAGTGGCCATGCTTGACAGGGGCACTGGGAACTAACTTTGGGTGGTATGATGTCAGGAAATCTTCTTGGGCTAGGCTTATATAGGCTCCAGGGCTGTTAGCCTAGTACACATCCATGAACCTATAAACAATAAGTCACATTTGGGAGGTATGGGTGTGAGAGAATTGTAGCAGAGTTCAGGAGTGCAACAAACTTATCTGGAAGTTATCAGGTGCTGAGCCAATGGAAGAGGAAGATTATCAGAAACAGGCTGTATATGACCATAGAAGAGATAGAGTCACAGAAAGGGTGACTGAAAGCCCAATAGCCCAACGGTGTGAAAACATTTGTCAGGGTTGGAAACACTTCCAGAGAAGTGTATTTGGAGGAAATGAATGAAAAAGAGGGAGCATGTATATATGAAGTTAGAAACAACTGAGCCTTAACCATCAGACCATGAACTGGAAGAAGTAACTTGCCTTTCAAAAAAGGGGACTTGCATTTCTGTTAAGGCACTAAATTTGCAATATAACATTTAGCTTTTAAAAAGTCATTGATATTTCCAGTATATTAAGAAAATCTGTGTAGAGTCACGATGCACCATAATACAAGTCACCGATTTAGAAAAATAAAACTACTCTTAGTTCTGTAAACTGGAGTATGCTTCATTACTTACCTGCACAAGGCAAATCTGTGCATCAGAGTAATTTCCTAATTCACCACCTCTGCCACATACTTTACAAGCAGTAAAGATACAAATGCAAATTGAGGGGTAAAAAAACAGAATTTGTATCAGTTCCTTACTAATTCCTTCCTTCAAGCAAATCACTGATGATTTTTACTAGCAGTGAAGCACTGATATGTGTGTGTGTGTGTGTGTGTGTGTGTGTGTGTGTGTGTGTGTGTGTGTGTGTGTGTGTGTGTCTGTGTGTCTGTGTGTCTGTGTGTCTGTGTGTGTGTGTGTGTGTGTGTGTGTGTGTGTGCGTGTGTGTGCATGTGCGTGTGTGTGTGTGTGTGTGTATCTTTACTAAGTGTATGTCTAATAAACATGCACGATTAAGCATCCTGCATAATTTGCTTGTTGCTGACAAAGCATTAAGGCATAAAAAGCATGTTTATGGTTTTCAGTGCAGTATTTTACGCTAGGAGAAAAAAGTGCTATTTTGGTCATTCTATTTGCATTTGGTGTCACAGAAATCAAACCAATGTCTATGGGACAGTGTAACCTAATGTAAAAATCAGTAATGCAACTTCTTCACCCCTTTTTACTGCAATAACGTCCCATATATTGGTTAACTCTTTTGCTCTTTGGCGTCATTATCCAATCTATCCATTAATAACAGCATGCAGTTGTATTGATTTAATAACACACTTATTTGTCATAAAAAAACATCATACCTGCTTTGTCCGGATCCAGATGAGCAAAGTAGTGTGTAGGAGAGCTGCTATATACAAATAAGACTGTGTGAGTTACAGCACAAAATTATTTATTTTATATAATGTATAGCACAGTATGGCAACAAATTTTTTAAAGGTTCATTTACGTGCATTTTATGTTTTCACTGAAAATTTTAATACCAAAAAACATTTAAATGTAATACACAATTCAGAAACACAATATATATTAAGTAATTTTACTATACTTCTGTACAGTGTCACCAGCCTTTTATTAGCTACCCTAAAGGACTGCATAATAATTCAGACTTTCTTGTAAGTTATTACTAACTTAAAGCAAAGCAACTTTATTCCTAAAAAACAAAACAGCTTAAGATACTACTACTAACATGGGAAGATAGTAAGATACAAACTGAAATGGCAAAAAGCCTGGAACATCTGCTTCTAACAGGCAAAACCTGCTTTATTAGAATATAGCAATATACAAAGATATAATGCATATTCTACCTACTGCTATGCTTACAAACTAACTCTCAGCACACTGCCACTGAGGTTCTCTAACTTTCTGTTCAGCTTACTTCTTCAGACACCCATAAAGTCCCGTTCATGTTCTAAATGACATGTCTTTCATTGATATTGCCTTTCCACTTTTCAATCCAACATACTGAGTGCCTACATCATTTTGCAAATTTCTTCCTAACATATTACAATATGGTATCCTGTCTGTCTCCACTTTCACCATACCTTACTACCTTGATTGCCAAGTGTTTTCTGTCCACCCTACCCTCACTGACATCTTAACTCCTTAACACCCAATACACTTAAAATATCGAAACAATTTATCACACACACACACACACACACACACACACACACACACACACACACACACACACACACACACACACACACACACACACACACACACACACACACACACACACACACACACACACACACACACACACACATGCACACCCCCTACAAACCTTCTTAGATTACAATATGTGACAGTTTACAGCCACTTGTAGATGCCCACATTAATTGCCTAGCAGTACCTGCCCGCACTACTATCTCAGGCATGTAATAATAAGCCAACAATCCATTTTTAGATAGCCTGTAACTACTGACCAGCTTTACTACTAATACATAGCAAGTACTTCTCAAATTATATTGTAACTACCTAGTAACAACAAGCCTTTCTTCCTCCACACCATACTTGGGGGTGGGGGAGCTCCACACACTGCCCTATCATACCTCTCAATCTCTTAGTGCAAGAAATCTGGATAAAGCCTAAAATGATGGGCGACAAAGGCCCAGAAGCAGATTTTAAATATTAAACTTATAAACTTATAAATTTGCTACAGTGACAGTATTTTTTGTTAACATACATTTTCTGAAGTATATGAAGTCTGATATTCAAATGTATGTCATTATTTAGTGACTTCAGTCTTCAGTGATTTGCCAGAAAACAAGAAATTTTATGAGGGACACACCAACAATATGTGGCAAAAATATGTAGGCATTCTGTGAAAAACAGGACAATTGAGAGGTATGTCCCCCATACAAGGCACTCAACCTTTAAATATGTGCTTATTATAAGTAATTCCAGGTTTCTGGCACCTTGTGGTCAGCAGAAATAAACCTTTGAAACAGGGCCTTTTGTTCAAATACAATAATGTTGACAAAGTGGTCAAAAGGCCGTATTTGATGAACTATGTCTAAGAATGGCTTCCTGCTAATGAGGTGCGTTACCAGTGGCCAAGGTAATATAAGTATCTATCTGCATATGGTGCTTATGCATGGAGACCATGGCAATGCAGCTTATAATAAAATGTCATCCCCCTAATTTCATCCCCTTTACATTCATCCTGTTTCATAAGTATATCAATTGCATTTGTAACCACTGATATCTGTTTGTACTTGTGTAATTTTCTCTCCTTAACTACATGTAAACCTTAACTCTTTTCCCTAATTTCATCCTCTTTTTTATATTCATCTATAAACATTTCATAACTACATCTGTTTCATTTTGTAACCACTTATATTTGTTTATACATATGTATTTATTTCTCTCTTGTTAAATATGTGTAAACTCTAACTCTGAAGAAATCTTGCCTGTACAATTGTATACAATTGTTCAAGATGTTATGTATTTGGAGCTTTTCTCCCCAGGCCTTCACTGAAAATGGGTCATCATAGCCCAGTGGACTATCCCGATAACCAAATGCCAATAAATAAATAAATAAATAAATAAAAGGGGATTCAGAGTAGAATATAGTGTTCTCTGGTTTTAAGATTATTAGGAAGGATAAGAAAAGTAGTATGGGGAGGGATGGTGGTATATCCCCAATGGAAGAGATACAAGAGCGCATGGGTAGGGATGGTGGTATATCTCCAATGGAAGAGATACAAGAGCGCATGGGGAAGGATGGTGGTATATCCCCAATGGAAGAGATACAAGAGCGCATGGGGAGGAATGGTGGCATATCCCCAATGGAAGAGATACAAGAGTGCATGGGGAGGGATGGTGGCATATCCCCAATGGAAAAGATACAAGAGCACATGGGGAGGGATGGTGGCATATCTCCAATGGAAGAGATACAAGAGCGCATGGGGAGGGATGGTGGTATATCCCCAATGGAAGAGATACAAGAGCACATGGGGAGAGATGGTGGCATATCCCCAATGGAAGAGATACAAGAGTGCATGGGGAGGGATGGTGGCATATCCCCAATGGAAAAGATACAAGAGCGCATGGGGAGGGATGGTGGCATATCCCCAATGGAAGAGATACAAGAGCATATGGGGAAGGATGGTGGCATATCCCCAATGGAAAAGATACAAGAGCGCATGGGGAGGGATAGTGGCATATCCCCAATGGAAGAGATACAAGAGCACAAAGAAACAGAAAGATTTTATAATTATTGTTTGTCTCCTTCGACCTCATCCAACTGGCCTGGCCCATAATACCCCATGTCCCTGCTGGGTTGACCAATCATTCTCCTAACCCCTGGACTACTCCAGTATTGTTCTAGCTGTTCATGGATCCTAAGGGCATCCTGGCAGCTTGACCATCTGTGTTTCCATATGGGGGGTTCTTTTTATATGGTCTACCCACTCCCTTTCCCTGCTCCCCATGCTCATCAACTACATCAGATGGCAGCTCCCTCTTTGGACCATTTTTCCCTTAGGGAGTATCATCAAGTGCCCTCTCAACCAGGATGGGCACACCCATCAGTCCCTGACACTCTGTTAGTTGGCCAAGCTGATAATCAAACCCATGTCACCTGGGATGTAGTTAGGGCTTTATCCCTCTACACCACTGTATTGGCAAAGATTTTATAAATATTGGTCTTAAAATTTGAGTAGACCCTTTGTTGTCAAATCAGACAAAATAGGAAAGAGAGATGACAAAATGGAAAAAGTGTGGAACAAAGTACAAAAAGAGCCATTCATGGATCAGAAGGGAAGTGTAAGAGCCGTCCAGTGTATTACTTGTAATGCACAGAAGTAGCAGACCATTTTATCTCACATAATATCCAATAACACCATCATTCTTTACATTCTTTAATACTCAGCAATATTTTCCTACTTTGCTACTTTAATTACCAAGTAATAGCTGCCCACGTTACTGTCTTACACCCCAGTCAAACACTACTCACTTTGTTACCCTAGACAGCCAACGATGACTATTCGTATGTCTGCCTTTCTGTCTGTGGCAAAGTTGTTAAAGAATTTTCACTAGTGCATTTCATTTTGGAGAATGGTACAATAACCTCAAAAGTAGATGTGAGTATCTGAGTAGGAACAAGTGACCACCAAATAGTGTATCTCACAAAACGTTTGATAGAAGAGCTAATCCAAAGAAAATTAAGTATTCTGATCTTTAGGATGGCCAGCAACATAAACAAGTACCTCCAGTATTCTCTATACACAAACAAAAAGGTGAAGTGAAAAAGAAAACTGTCAAATCTGCCTTACACAGGCAGATTGCTTTTGGGCAAATATACTTATAAAATTAAACAATACTAAATAAAGTCAACTACTTTGTCAAAGCAGACAGCAATGAAAATATTGATTCATGGTGTTCTGGAAAACCGAGAAGCCATGTAAGGAAACATGTATGTCTAATTCAAGATATTAATATGATGGCCAAAATGTTTAAAAAAAAAAAAGTCAGCAGGTGAAGGTAGAATTAATAAAAAATAATTGGAATCATTTTGAAGAATTAGCACTTCTTCAACCAAATATCTTCAACCATCATATTAACATGAGCAATATCTTTCTTGAATGGAAAGAAGCAACTGAGATTTTTATTTATACCAAACAAAACTGTTAACAGCACAAGTATAGTCTGATAAGCTAAATCTAATCAAAATCTAAATAACTAGAATCCTGCATTAAGTATTTATTGCTAAAGAAACTTAAACTCAATAATCATTCAATATTTTTAGACAACGATCCTCTATAAAACACCCACATATTTCTTATTCATTCCTATTCAGCTACAGTCCACATAATTTCTTTAATAGACAAACACCACATGAAAACCAGTGAAACATAAACCAAGGACTGAGAATGAAGCTAAAAAAAACATGCTTTAGTGTAATAAAACATTTAATTACTGCTCTTGTCTCTTGAACCACAAGACTTCATCAGCATTCATACCTGTATAGCTATAGAGCTGAAAATTGCCCGTGATATTATATACATAGACTTTTTGAAATAATTTGATTATATTTCTTGAGGTATACTGCATGGGAAACTGAGTATTAGTCACTACATAAGGAAATAAATGCATTAATTGCAAAAGGGTATAGAAGGATGGGGGCAAAAAGGCAACTTTATTCAAGTCAGACTATTAAGCAAGGGCATTCCACAATGACCTGTTCTTGATGTCTTTTACTTGAAAATGCCCAGTTTGACTTGAACCTTCCAATGCATAAAAATCTATCGGATACAATTAGTAATTAGGAAAGTTAAATAATTGTTCAACCCATTATAAAACACATATCAAATAAGTCATTAAAAAGAATTCCCCAGTACAAAAACAGGCTATACACCATGGAATTAGAAACAGAGTGGGAATGCTACAGAGTAGTAAACTAAAATAATTTCTGTACAACTAAATGTGAAGGCGATGTTATACTACATATAAAAAAATAACTGACAACACCACCCATGAAGTATGTAGTCATAATATGTCATCTGTTTTAATAGCAACTTGTGGATGGAAAGAAAACTACAAGTAATAATTACAAGAAAAATAACAGGAATCAGAGAAACAGATGTGCTATTACAATACTTTGTTTGCACTTTTTAAGCTGTTGAAAAGTAAATGATGCCTGACATCTGCTATTCAGAACCAAGGAACCACTTATTTCACAGCCTGTGATTAAACTAGCAAAAATGTTATACTTACGGAAAAGTGAAGGATTAAAGTCAGGAAAGCATACAAGCAGAAAAAGCAGACAATATCAGGCTTAGTGTGTTATTAAATGTTTTCAATAAAATGAGGCATATTTATTGATTATTTTAAACTCATTTAAACTATGGCAGCTTATAGACATCTGGTATCCATTCAAAGACCCATTCTACACACCTTAGTATATGTCCATAGGGGATATACTCACCAACCACCCCCCAAAAGGTGGGCATATTTGTTAAGGGAACTGAATGAAATAGTGGGATAGTGTAGCTTACTAAATTACTGTGTTGATAATGAGTAAAATACCCTGGAATACTGAATGAATCTGTCTACACAGCTAATAAAAGCAAAAGGAAATATCAAATCCAATCAACAAATATCCCAGCTTACACATGTCAGTACCAGGCCACTCTCTGAGAAAAGAGGTTTAAAAGAATTCTTAAAATTGAATAACCCTAGACCATTGAGTCCATGAAGGATCATCTTCCAGAATTGGGTGGAGATTGCATGACCCCCACTAATCACCATTTTAACAAATATGGTGTATTGCAGAGGTACCTGACAATGGAAACACAGGGACTATGATTTCACCTCATCAATAGTAACTCAAGGGCTGTGACTGCTGCCTCAGAGCTTGAGTGTCTGGTGTTTGATCCAGAGTTCTGGTTAGTGTGTATATGGAGTCTCTATGTCCTGCTTCTGTCTACAGGAGATTCTCCAAATACTTGCATTTCCTGTGTCACATAGGACTGAAAGCCACATGCATTCCACAGACAAAATATAACATCACTCAGGGGAAACGGAAAGGTAGTAAACCTGTGAAGGGACATGGGCATATTAATTTCATGCATGTATAGGTTTAAGCAAAGCATTTAACGTGGTTTATCACAAAAGATTAGTCAACAAATTATTCATCCTTGTATTTGATTTGAGACTGCAACCTCAGCAAAACAATGGATTGTCAACAGAGCAGAGAAGTTCATAATAATACAATTTACTCTGTCAAATGATTTTGCCTCATATATTTGCTCTGTCCTTTAATTCTCTGGTAAATCACTAAGGATAACAGTCGGGTAATACTGAAAAACTTTAAGAATTTGATTGTTCGCATTGCTCAGAAAATGCATGTTGGTGCAAAACCTGCTGTTCTTTTTGGCTTTGTCCCAGATTCTTTGTGCACAGAAGTTGAAAATTGTGTCCATCTTAAATGCAAGAGTTGACATTATGTGCCCTGAAACTTTGACTATTAAGCTGTGATTCTGTCAAATAGCAGAAAATTCTGAAACTCAGTGTCACACTTTTTTTTTGTTTGCCCCCCCCCCCCACACACACACACACACACATTTGCACCTGACCATTAGCTGCCTGCAGCTTCTCATCTCATTCATCAGGTGTACTAGGCTCACATTAGTCTTCTACAGGTGCAACCCGGCCCATGTCTGGAGCAGGAAAGGAGATCAAGGACTTGGTTGCTGCATCATATCACTGTGAGGAGTGCACCCTAACTTCTTCCCACCTTATAGCAGCCTTGCAAGCTCCGGAATTGCTGCCTTCAAGAGGTATATGTATGCTTCCATGTATGTGCAACCTCCCATCCAAGAGGAATACTGCATGCAATGCAGAGGCTGCTGCAGTGAACATACGCAAGTGGCCTCCACCTCCATGGATGGTCAACCTAAATTCAGCCGCTCACACAAACTGCCCAGAAGTGAGTACTACGTGCTGCTTGGGGGGAGTAAAAATGTTGTGTGTGTGTGTGTGTGTGTGTGTGTGTGTGTGTGTGTGTGTGTGTGTGTGTGTGTGTGTGTGTGTGTGTGTGTGTGTGATATATATATATATATATATATATATATATATATATATATATATATATATATATATATATATATATATATATATATAACATATACACACACATAGCTATAGATATATAGATATAGATATATAAATATAGATATAGCTATATATGAGATTACCTAAAGTAGCTGACTTAACTAAACATCAACTTTGAAAAAGTCAACCTTATAATATTGAAAACACAAAAGGTGACTCACATACATGTCAAAAAACAACATTGGTCCATACAATATCAAAAATCAAGCAAAAAACGTTGTTTTTTGCAAAGGGACATGCCTATTGCATCCTCTATACCCCCTGGTAATTTTATATATACTAACTCTGAGATTGTACAAAATTGGGGAAAGGGTATACTCACGAACCCCAAAATTGTGAGATCTCGCACACCTGTTGACAATCTGTTTAGTCGACCAAATGTGGTTGATCAAACACAGTTTCGACACAAAACAATGTGTGTGTGTGTGTGTGTGTGTGTGTGTGTGTGTGTGTGTGTGTGTGTGTGTGTGTGTATATATATATATATATATATATATATATATATATATATATATATATATATATATATATATATATATACATATACATATAGATATATAGGTATAGTATGTGTTTGTATATAATATACTAACTCTGAACTTACTGTGTTTCAGAGACAGGAAAAAACTCTAAGATATCACATTTTCTGAGTTAGTATATATTCCTACCAATCTATCTTAACTTTTTACTGTTCCAATGGACAGTCTTAAGATCTCAAAATTTAATAGGCACCTGGATTTCTACTGAAGTACGGAGGCATCATGGGATACATTATTGGCACTAATCCTCTTTGTAATGTCATTATAAGTTATTTTGCAGATCCTTTGAAAAGAAAGAAAGAAAGAAAGAAAGAAAAATGCCTGGCAGACAGCATTTATATTTGCAGTTAATGGGCTGCACATATAAATAGATGGCATGGGAAGGGGAATCACAGTTTTGGAGGAAAGATCAAAAAGATGCCAGTACCATGGTAGAGAGGGAGAGATTATTTCATGCATCCCCTGCAGCTTAGACACAAGTAGTACTGCTGGATGCACAGGTCTCAGCCATAGAGGAAGAAGTGTAAGTTACTCTTGTTGGCTTGCCCATGCCAAGGGACGGAGGTGGCTAGGTCTCTATGCATGTGTGCTTCCTGTTGCAGGACAGGCACTGGCTCATACCTGATGAAGAAGGTGTGACTTCTGACAGTGAAAAAGCTGATGTGCACTCTTCCCAAGCTGAGGGTGGAAAGTATACACTTGTGTTGCAGTAGTCTGTGTCCTGCAACACCTGTATCCTGTTTGGCTGTCAAACAGTGGGGAGTATGACAAACTAGGGAAACTGAGACCGCCACAAATGATGGACTAAAAGTGTGTTACTTCAATGTCAGGTTACAAAAGCAAAGGGTTCAATAAGCCAAACTCTCCATGGAAACTGAAGGGCTCCCACAGGGTGATGGGGGAAGGGATGTGGCAATAAGTGGAGTTAGGAACGAAAACGAATGTTAAGAGCACATATGATGGAGCATGATGTCCAAAGGCTGGAGAGGATCTTCTTCTTCTGTCGGCTTTTCCTGGTTAGGGGTCGCCACAGTGGATCACCTGTCTGCTCATGATTGGCAGTGGAGTTTTACGATGTTGAGTTGCCAGCCTGGCACCCAACCTTCCACAGAAGGCACACGCATACATGCACTCATGCTTAGGGCCAATTTTGAGTATCCAATCCACCAACAGCATGTCTTTGGAATGTGGGAGGAAACTGGAGCACCCAGAGGAAACCCACATGACCACAGGGAGGACATGCAGACTCCACACAGAAGGCACCCCAGCCGATGATCGAACCAGAAAACCTCTTTCTGTGAGGCGGCAATGCTAACTGCTGCACCACTGCACCCGAGAGGATCAAATAATATAATATGAAAAGAACATACATTAACTTGGAAAATATGCACACAAGTATACATTAATGTGCTTATAAAATAAAGAACAATGGGAAAGTAGACAGCTGGGAAGGAAACAGGATCAACAAGAATAATCGAAATGTAAGGGCAAACAATGTGAGAAAGCAGAAAAAATGTCTGGAGGATATTAGGATTCAGATGTTAATTTATCACCACTGTAAAGCAGATCACTGTTATTTCCCTGTGCAGATGTGTGTTAGAGTCAGCAGCCTGGGGTCCACATTTTCATCATGACATGGAATGAAGACTGTGACACAGTGTTAAATGGGGGGCATAGGATATTGCATCGTTGTCTCACAGCGAGAGGTTCCTTGGTTCATTTCTCATCTGGGGTGCCTTTTGTGTGGAATCTGCATGTCTTCCCTGTGTTTGCATAGGTTTCCTCCAGCTGCTCCAGTTTCATCCCACATGCAGTTGGTGAATTGGGCACTCTAAATTGGCCATAGGTGTGAGTGTGTGTGGTGTGGAATAACTACTGTGGCAAGGCTAGCCACCCAGCAGTGTAAACCTTGTCTCTAGATCACTGTCACTGTTGAAGTGATACCCCTACCCCATGTGCAAAAATGGGAAAAAGGGATTGTGGATGAATGAGTCTCCACAAAAAGTATAAATATGACTCTTTCATTGTCCATGTTGGTGTGAATGACCTGAGACGTACCTCCCTGGACTAAATAAAAAGAGACATGGAAGAGCTATCTGATCTTGTAGCCCAGGCAGGTATGACCCTAGCCCTGAGTAGCATCCTGCCATTGCCCAAAATGATACCGCAGTACAAAGACAAAATGATTGACTTCAACAATTGGCTAAGCTTCTGGTGTCATTCTAAAGGGATCCAGTATTTGTCTGCCTGGGACGACATGGTCGACATATCACTATGCTTTGCCAGAGATGACCTGCACCTGTCACCCCTGGGATTCTGGATACAGGCTAAGGGTCTTGCTGCCCCTGTAGTGCCTTTTTTAGGCAAGGTTCAAATGACAAATTCACCACCTTAACAGGAACATTCAAGCAAAAGCTGAGGGTAATGTTACTCAATGCTAGAAGTCTAAATCTCAAAATGCACTCACTCGAGGCACTCCTTCAAATAAATAACATCGATATCTGTGCAGTGACTGAGACCGGGTTCAAGGCTCTAGAGAGCACCCCTGTATTACCAGGCTATAACTCATACCACACTTTTCGGCCATCTAACCTGGACCAGAACACCAAAGGTGGAGGTGTGTCCATATTCATTAAGGATATCCACACCTCCAGGCTAGTTGCCCAGCATAATGCATCTGAGGTTATCCAAGTGCAACTAACTCTGGGCAAAACTGCAATCCAAATTGTAGAATGCTACAGATCCCCCACCATGCCCCAGGGTTCCCCACTCCTCTTTTCTTGATATAGTGGAAAATATTAGGGTTCAACCAAACACCCTAATAATGGGCAATTTCAACTACCCCACCATTAACTGGGAAAACTACTCATGTACCAACTCCTTTGCTCAACGCTTTCTGGAATTCATAAATTCCAATGCCCTGGATCAACTTATCCACACCCCCACTACGGGCAACAATATCCTAGACCTAGTCATTACCAACATAAGTGTTGCACACCTGAAGTCAACTCCTCGTTGGTCAGATCTGACTATAAACGAATCAACCAAGATATCCGCATCCCGCCCCCCACCCACCATTAAGGAAACCACAGTAAGAAATTTCTCCAAAGCCAACTTCATGATTCTTAAGACAGAAGTGGCAAACTTCATGACACCCATGCAGATGGACAATACAGTTACAACTGCTGAATCCTACACAAATGTACTGTATAAGCACTTACATGAGTGCATGGATCGTGCTATCCCAAACAGAAGCAAGATGCTATCCTCGAAAAAAAGGAAGTCATTCTGGTGGTCCTCTGCCATAAATAAACTTTACAACAGAAGGAAGAAACTGTTGCAAAAGAGAATAAAATCCCATGAGTGGAAGAGCCACCTGGTCAGCCTCAGTAAGAAGCTGAGATCCCTTATAAGATCCTCCAAAGCTAGCTACGAAAACAAAATTGTCACTGATTCTAAGGGTGACCACAAAGCATTCTATAGCTATGTCAAGAATCTCAATGGCAACACCCAGATCTGCTCTGAGTTACAGCACAACGGCACAAAAATTAGAGAACCAACTGATATTGCCAACATCCTGGCAGATAGGTTCAGTGCTAACTTTACTCCCTCTCACCCCCTAAAGGGCCCATATCTATACAGGAAAAATGCAGGGTTCGTGTAATCACATCTATGCAGGTAAAAGCTGCACTCTCTAAAACCAAAAACACAGCATCCATGGGACCAGTCAACATCCCAGGCTGCATTTTAGATGAACTTCAGAATGAACTGGCTATCCACCTAAGCACCATGTTCAATCATAGTCTCACATCAGGCTTTGTGGCCACTGAATGGTGCACAGCAACAGTTATCCCACTCCACAAAGGGGGAGCCACCACTGATCCTGGGAGCTATCGCCCTATTAGCCTGATGAGCCAGGTCTGCAAGGCCATGGAGTATATCATCATGGAACACATAAACAAAGACATTGGTAACCTCCAAACTCTGGACCCCACCCAGTTTGGGTTTGTGAAAGGCAGATCATACCTTCTGAACCTGATCGACTTCTTTGAGGCAGTCACCAAAGCCGTAGACGAGGGTAAGGTGGTTAACACAGCCTATGCTGACCTCGCCAAGGCTTTCAACACCATCCCCCATTCTGGAATTATAGCTAAACTCACTAAACTAGGTATAAATCCCTACATTACAAGATGGGTTGCTAAGTGGCTCACTGATAGAACCCACACTGTAAAAGTTGTAGACTCCAAATTTGACTTCAAACTAGTGACAAGTGGAGTACCACAGGGTTCAGTCCTGGGACCTCTCCTGTTTCGTATCTACTTCTCTGAAGTACAGGCTAACACAGAAGGCCTCTGGCTAATGAAGTTCACAGATGACTGCAAACTAGGAGCCATAGTTGAGTCCCCAAATGAAATGGACATCCTAAAGAATGGCCTCACTGAGACAGATGCCTGGTGTCAGAGGCATGGCCTCAAGCTCAATGCCAAAAAGTGCATTGTCATCCCCTTTGGTAAAAATTCTGTACCCATGAACTACCACATAAATGGCAGTCTACTTAATGCCGAATGAGTGATAAGAGACTTTGAGACCCAGGTGGACAGTAGTCTCTCCTTTGATAATCACATATCCACAGTAGTCAGGAAATCCTTCTATGTGGCACACCTCATCACAAAAGGGTTCTCATCCAGGAAAAAAGAGGTCATTGTTCCCCTCTACTTGGCACTCATTAAACTCATTATAGAGTACAACGCCCCTTTTGGAATGTACCTCACAAGACATCTGCAGCAGCTGGAAAGGCCACAAAAGTACCTCACAAAGAGGATTACTGGCCTCAAACAGATGCTCTACACTGACCGCCTCAAAAACTCCAGCTTTACTCTGTAGCATATCACCTACTCTGAGGAGATCTCTGCCTAACATAAAAGCTATGTTAAACCCAGAGCTGTTGGACATGGTACACCTAAAGAAATCCCAATCCCTCCAAGCTACACGCTCTAGGGACCTAAACCTTGTCACCACAATAAACAGGACATGCTGGAGGGATAGATTCCTGTCCCAGAGACTTGCTATACTCTGGTCCAAGCTATTAAGCTACATAGCTATCTCAAGCAAAGTTCCTCATTAGCACTCTTCAAGAAAATTCTTGATGAGTGAATGGGAAATAGGAAATATACCCCACGGATCACTTCTTTGGCTCTGCTCGACAGGGGCACAAGAAATTAACTTTCCTGGGTGGCGTAAGCCAGGGAACCTTGTTGGCTAGGCTTTCTTAGACCCTTGGGCCAATAGCCTAGTACGTATCTATGAACCTATGAATGGATGAATGGACAGAATATGTGGATGAATGGATGGATGGACATAATAAAGACTATGCAGAGCAGAGCAAAGCAACCGAATGATGCAGAAACGGTATCAGAAACTGTATGAAGGCCTGACTGAGTGTGCTTACAGGTATATGCATTCTTCAATATTCACATTTATGAACATGGAACTGTGACCTTACAAAAGTCAGCAAATAATGAAATTTGATGTAATAACATAAAGTGTTCTTTGTGAGAGAGCTTTGTCCCCCTGCACATCCCTGCTAATGATGAGTCTCAGAGTTAGGATATTTTCCAATAATACCACAGTCTCAGAGTTAATTATAATGTAACAAAATCATAATTTATAGTTCCCACTAATGAGCAGTGAACAGTAGGTCACTGTAGATCTGCCTTGCTCCCATATATTTTAAATATAGACACACACACACACACACACACACACACACATATAGATAGATAAATCGTTGCTTATTGCTTTTATGTGCTTGTTACACCACCCCTGTTAGTGAATAAGTGATTACCTTCCACACAGCTACCTGTGATTAACACTTCCTCTTATAATCTTCTTAGGCAGATCTCACTCCTACCTTTCAGTTCAACTAAATCCATCTCACATTATCTGTAGCAACTGAAAAAAAGATAAAACACCAGCTCTAAATTTAGCTCGCTAACACCCAACTTTCATTAAAACAACAACATCTTTAGTAGTTGAACCCCTTCCCTTGATCTTCAATCCCTGACTCACTACAAATTTTGTTCCAGACCACATTATGCATGTGTATATTATCACCATATGAAAGTTCCCTAACCCAAACACTCCTCAAAGTTACTGTCCTAGATCAGACCTATATCGCATTGTTAAAAAAACACAACTACCATTTACAATGCTATTGTGAAACCTTACAATAATATTACTAGCAGGTTCCCTGTTGGTGGCATATTATAGCAATAACCCATGCCTGGGTGTGGGTAATGCGGGATTTACCCACGGTTGGCGTGGTTTGGTCCCGAGGGCGAAGCCCGAGGGACCAAACAAAGACAGCCGTGGGTAAATCCCGCATTACCCACACCCAGAAGTGGGTTATTGCTATTATACTATGACATTATTTAAGAAAAGAAATAATTACTTTTCTTAAATAATGGCATTGTATAATGCCTCTTTGCTGCCCTTCCGCAGCTGTCTGGCATCCGCGGCAGTTCTGATGTACTACGCATGCCTACGCAGTACATCAGAGCTGTGGCCAAAAGCAATGGAGAAAGCAAGATCTCCATTGCTTTTTGCTGTTTCACTATGTTAAATGGGTTTAACATAGCGAGACAGCTTTAAAATAAGCAACGGAGATCTCCGTTGCTTATTTTAAAGCTGTCTCGCTATGTTAAACCCATTTAACATAGCGAGACAGGTTTAAAAAAAAGGAACGGAGAAAGCAAGATCTCCGTTGCTTTTTACACACTGTGTCGCTATGTTAAAGTAGTTTAACATAGCGAGACAGCTTTAAAAAAAGCCACAGAGATCTCTGTTGCTTTTTTTAAACCTGTGTCGCTATGTTAAACTCTTTTAACATAGCGAGACAGTGTTTTAAAAGAGACTTATACTAATGGAAAAAGTCCGGGCGACCGGACCTTTTTCCATTAGTATAAGTCGATTTACAACGTGCACGCTGGCCAATCAGCGTGCACGTTTTGGAATATTAATGGGGGGGGTCATGGTATAATTGTAGATTTAACATATACCTTTGAATCTGTAGATCTCTCTCTTCTTACAAAACCTGAAACACTAAGCTGTGACCCTAGAGTGCTAACTTGGCTCAACAATTTGCTTTATCAACAGGATCTTCCAACTTAGTACACATACCTCCCTCTCTGTTATCAGATCATTCACTTGTGGAGTCCCTCAAGGCTCTGTTTTAGAGCCTTTGTTGTTCTCAGTCTTCCCTGATAACTTCATCCAAGACCTCACAGCTCTTAACCTAAAAATGTATGTAAATGATCTGCTACTCCTGAACTCTGACAGCATTTTCAGTGAAATGCAAAACAAATCGCAAGTTGACATTAATGTATTCTCGTACTGAATAATAAAACAGCTTAAAAATCTGCCTCAAAAAATGTGCAGACATGGTTTCTGCTGCTGCTCAAGAATCGTGAGATAGAATCATCATTCACCTCAAGGATCTAATAGACAATGAAATCAATCAAGTCTCAGAGAATGTTTTAAATTTTGATGGATGCACTTCATTTTAAGTAATACATAGAAGAAACAGGTGGACAAAGTACTTTGATGACTCAGACTCCATTATAAAATATTTAACAAACTCTCCCTGAAAGCAAGGAATGCCCTTGCAAAAAAAAAAAATCCTCTTCCCAGAATTGGAGTATGCAGTTTCAAGTCAACAACTGAGTTCATCATATAACAGCAACATTTTACAAACTTCATGGAATAAGATTTGTAAATGTATTTTTCAAGCTAATTTCAGAATTCACCACTCCGTCTTAACTGCAGAGAACAATGTGATAATCAGTAAATGAAAGAGCTACTCAATTATATGTAACCTTCCTATATAAATTAATTAACCAGTACCTATTCCTTCAGCCACAAAACCTTCAGTAAATGCCTTTGCTTTTATTCATAGTATACATGACTGAACCATAGCCCTGAAAATACACCATTTGGCAATGTTGCTGCTGAAAAAGCAGATAAATCAAACACTAAACTGATGGGAACTAAGTTCGGAATGCTGTCATTATAAGGTCGCTGGCTCCCTGTAATGCCGGTTAGACTCAGAAAAGAGCAGGAAGGTGAGTACTGTGTTTTTATTGTTTTTTTGTTCTGCCTTTTCTGAGTTTCTACTATCTTGGAGTTCATGCATGTATAGTTTGATGGTTGGGAGGCAGGGAACCTTGCCACTTTAAAAATGATTGCTTTTGTGTTTTGTGATCTTGTTTGGTGTAGCTACATCTTATGGTTTTAGATGTTTTGGGACTTATTATATAAGTGTTAATTAAACAAGACACTGGTATTCATTGATAATGATGTTTATTGTTCTTTCCTTCAATTTCACTATAGTAAAAAGTGACTCATGTTTTTCTTGAACATCTTTTCTCTTGCTAGTTGGATACAATAATCTTGTTATCTTTAAACATTAATCATTGCACATAGTGTCATTCCTCCATAAAGGACATACAATACTAGATTTCCTGTTTAACTGCTGATGTTTTGCTCTGGCCATAATTTCATTGTTACTTCTTTTAGTAACTGTATCTCTAATACTGTGTTATGATATCTCTGAAATTTGTTTAACATTTTTTCTGCCATGAGCAGCTATGGTGTTATTCAAAGAATATTTTGTCCTGCAACTCTTCATTTTATTGTAATAAATATGTACTATTCAACATATCTATATATGTATATCTATATCTTCATCTCTCTCTCTCTCTCTCTCTCTATATATATATATATATATATATATATATATATATATATATATATATCTCTCTACATCTCTCTCTCTCTCTATCTATATATATATATATATATATATATATATATACACACCTATATATATATATATATATATATATATATATATATATATATATATATATATGTATATATATAAACACACATATATAATATATATATATATATATATATATATATATATATATATATATATATATATATATATATATAATGAATGGCTTTAAAAGCTGTTAGACACTTCATCATGCCACATATATGTTGGTGCTTAACAAAACATTGTTATGCACCTTTCCCACAACAAGAAGGTGCTTAATATAGTTGCCACTTTCCTAGAATGCAGAGTGGAATTGTGGTGATCCATGCACTACAAGGAAATAACTACATTATACTTCTTAGTCTAATTTTATACTTGCTTTTATTTCATTTAAAATTAAGTTTTCACATTCTGTTCAATAGTTGTATTACTCTCATTTTGTGTTTTTCCTGTTGTCTGACCCCACAATGAAAGATTATCAGTTATGCTCACAACGCATTCTAGATTTTCATTACTTAAGAAATAGCTTTTTGAAATACTCCTGGTGCTGATGAGGTGCAAGAGATATTTCAATCTATAGTGTCTTAAAACATATTAAACATACACAGGATGTAGCTTTTTATGTGACTTTAACTGCCAAAATCCCTGGTCACATCTAATACTAAAAAGATTTTAGCATATGGAACAGCTGAAACTACTACTTCAACCAGTAACAGCAGTTAGTTTTCTCTGTTAATCCACAAAACCTGAATAAAGTAATTAAAAGAGAAGAAAATCTTGTTCTGCTTCACAACAATTACAATAGTATTCATCCATTTTATTGTCTCTTTATGCTCTTAAAGTGAACAGAAAGCCAAGCTTTAATTAATTACTGCTTATTTTTATTCCCGAGATCTACTGGTACTTTCCTTGAAGCATGTATTACTGGCACAGTATTTGGACTTGTTTAAATATGATATTCTCCTGACAAGTGTAAAAACCCATGAATGTGTAGTCATACAAGATATGCTTGCTATAGTTCTGTATTGTATCTGAAATGACCCTGTGATGGTTCCTGTACACCTCTATACTATATACTGTGAATATGTTTCAGCATACTCAATTTATCACACATCAAATGGAAAACTTTGATTAAATTACCTTACTGGTGCAATGGCAGTATTTGAAAGAGAAAACATGTCTTTTTTATAACATTACTAGCAGCTTTTGACTTACTAGTTTATTTATTTTATTTTTATTTTTTTATATTTTATTTAAAAATAAAAAAATATAAATAAAATAAAATAAAATAAATACAAATATCATTACTAACAGCTTTTGACTCAACAGTTTTTATTGATATCCTGATTAAGTCAGTAATATGTGCACTGTTTTGCATTCCATGCCTTTCCATCTTGATGCTTTAAAAGTATTTTTAACAAAATATTTTAGATAGCACCAGTTTTTAATTTAACCTCAACACTTCATTAATAAATCATGATGTCTTGAGAGTTTAATTTATTATTTTGATGCAACTCTTTTCTTTCTATTATTACAGAATCAATTACTTCCCTTTACTAACACACATTTTTTAATGTGTTCCCTAATAACATGCAGATTGCTGTAAACATTTATTTTATATATTCCTGAAATCATTCTTTCTAACATAACTTTTAAAGACTGCTTGAAAGTTGGACCCTCCTTATGTTTAATCCATATCTAGTACACACTTCTGACATATTTCTCTGCACCATACGGCTCTTTTTTGTTTGCCATCTAAAAGTGTAATTTTTTTGCATTAGTTTACTGATATTTCATCTTGTACACATCAACTTCTTCAGTTAAATCCTTTAACTGTCTATTTGTAATTCCCCCTCTACACACAAGACAGATTTAGATAAAGTGAGGTCTGATTCTTTAAGTAGCCAGTCATTTGTCTGACATATTTAATGCTACAAACTGTTCTGACTCTTTATCAATGAATCACGCAGCTTATCAAATGTACAGTCTTTGCCAAAATTATTTATATTATTAATATAAGCATCTCTTTGCCAAAATTATTTATATTATTAATATAAGCATCTCTTTGCCAAAATGATTTATATTATTAATATAAGTGTCTATGGTTTCCATTGAGTTGGTGTCTTGGTTTTTTGGAAAGAATAAATGATGACTACATTTTGAATTTCTCTCATTGCTGCTATTTTGTATTTTTCTTCTGGAAAGAGAGAAGTATTAAATACCTTCAAGGCTTATTCCATTATTATATGCAAAATTTGACACGTTGTACCTTTTCTTTCCTCTTGGCTCCTTTGTTCTCAGTGATTCCTAGATCCCAGAGTTTAGTTTTCTGTTTAATTGCCTTACAACAGTTATGGTTGGTTAAATTAGAGTATCTTTTCATTGAAAGAACAAAAAGAATGTAATACTTATAATATGCAGTTAAAATTAGTTCTTTTTTTAAACAAAGTTACCATTTTGTCTTTCACTTACATGACTCATTTTAAGTGCTCTGTTTCTGCACTACAGAATGAGAAATGACACAAAAACAAACATAGTCATGTCTAATGTTTCTGACACCATGTACCATTTCTAATGTGTCAACATGCTTAATAATGATATAGAAAAAACAAGGTGTGCTAAGCCTCCATGCTTTCTTTACTCTCTCAGACACAGCTCGGGTGATCAGATGACATGTATACTCGATGTACTTACTGTCCATTTTTAAAGCTATATGCGTATCTGCCACAGACACTGGTCAAGGATGTCTTTCATTTTGCTTGTGTCTCTACCCCTCCCTTACTGCATGGAGAAGTAGGGTACCCAAATATCAAGTGTGGCACCCCTCACACTCCCTTGTGGTAAGTATTGGTCATCTGTCTGTTTGTGCTGCATCGATCACTTGTGTTTTTCATTGGTCCTCTGTAGTTCTATTACAACAATATCCTGTTTGCAGGCATAAGGATTCAATCTGAAGACATTCTGTCCTATCTTCTCATATAGCTCTTAGTCGTGAATGGCTCCTTACTAAATGTTATCATCAGAAGCACAAATTTTACTGGTGCCAACATGTGCAGTGATAAGTCTCTAGATCCCTGTTTCTAGTTCTGTATTTACAAACTAGGTAATGATTGTTATGTAAATTAATGAACTCTTTGTAACATCAGCCTAACCTACTCTGTATGATTACCGTAAATCTGTATGATTACTGTAAATCTGCATGATTACAGTACATCTGTATGATTTCTGAAAATCTGCATGATTAGTGTAAATTTGCAAGTAATCCACAAGGTATAGACAACTGATGGCAGCAAAGCAATTTCAAGAGGTAGAGGTTATGCATTTAACTGAATGGTCTTGATAACCAAATATTGCACTAAGAAAACATAACGAATGAGAAATGCAATTTTTTTTGGAAACCACACATACAAACTTATATGTACTTACTTCATTATAAAAAGGATGCTGCCTTCTGAGCCATTCTGCACTGAAAAATTCAATACAAGCAAATCAATACCTTTGCAACAGGTAGAAGAATAACACATTGCTTGTTTCCAGATCTCTAGCAAAAACATTCTCTATACTTTTTCTGTGTAAACTAGTTTTAGCCATCAGACAGATTATCACCTGTCAGTACAAACTCCTTGACTAAGGAATCCAGCCTCAGTAATGATAGCTATTCTGTTTTCAAAATATTTTGTGTCCTGCATTTGTCCTTACTATGGATGAACATTCACATATATAATGAAGCTATTTTACCATGCTTTTGCATGACTGGTTGCTGTATGTTGTCTTTTTGTCTTTTTGCAATGTCACCTTTTATATACGGTTTGCTGCTGTGCCTCTCTCTCAGTACCTAAGTGAAGGACTGGCTATTCTTTTACATATCCTGCTAGGAGAC
The DNA here is from genome assembly GCF_019279795.1 of Protopterus annectens. NCBI lineage: Eukaryota > Metazoa > Chordata > Ceratodontiformes > Protopteridae > Protopterus > Protopterus annectens. The sequence continues at coordinate 1,713,111,073 of NC_056739.1, read as the reverse complement.
ATATTCTTGAATGGCCTCGTTTATCTCCCAGGAGGTTGCTTACAAATGATTATATACTTACGGGGAAGAAGATATACGAAATGATTACATCAGTTCTACCAACTGCAAGCTCTGCTAAACACCAAATATCCCCTGCTAAATATATGCACCAACTCCAAGCTCTGTTACACACTACGTATCCCCTGCTAATTATATATACCAACTCCCAGCTCTGCTACACACTAAGTATCCCCTGCTAATTATACATACCTACTCCAAGCTTTGCTACACACCACATATCCCCCGCTAATTATATATACCAACTCCAAGTTCTGCTGCACACCATGTATCCCCTGCTAATTATATGTACCAACTCCAAGCTTTGCTACACACCACATATCCCCTGCTAATTATATGTACCAACTCCAAGCTTTGCTACACACCACATATCCCCTGCTAATTATATGTACCGACTCCAAGCTCTGCTACATACCACATATCCCCTGCTAATTATATGTAGCAACTCCAAGTTCTGCTGCACACCACGTATCCCCTGCTAATTATATGTACCAACTCCAAGCTTTGCTACACACCACATATCCCCTGCTAATTATATGTACCAACTCCAAGCTTTGCTACACACCACATATCCCCTGCTAATTATATGTACCAGCTCCAAGCTCTGCTACATACCACATATCCCCTGCTAATTATATGTAGCAACTCCAAGTTCTGCTGCACACCACGTATCCCCTGCTAATTATATGTACCAACTCCAAGCTCTGCTGAACACGACATATCCCCATCTAATGTACCTACTCCAAGCTCTGCTACACGCTACATATCCCCTGATAATCATATATATATATATATATATATATACCAACTCCAAGCTCTGCTACACACCATGTATCCCCTGCTAATTATATGTACCAACTTCAAGCTCCAAGACTACAATACAGAAGGGAAAGGGGGTAAGGGCAAATATCCCGATCCAGTTTGGACTGCAATCTTGCACAGACAAAAAAAACAGTATGTGTGATTTTCTTTCACAAATACTGACTTTTTTCAGCCAATGGTATGCACTACATATATCTAGCTCTATATATATATATATATATATATATATATATATATATATATATATATATATATATATATATATATACATATATATATATATATCATATATATATATATATATATATATATATATATATATAGCTATATAGTTAAATAGATGTGTATGTATGTACACACAAATTTAATTTGTTTAATAGAAAAAAATTAGTAGCATACGATAGTGACTTCATTAGTATTCATTTAAACCAGGCACATTCAGGACTCTGAATCTGGTCAAACTGACTTTGATTATAGTTCCATTGATCGCTCATCATGTCATCATACAGATGAACTCATCACGTCATCATATAGATATAGATTAACTCATCATGTCATCATATAGATTAACTCATCATGTCATCATTTAGATGAACTCATCATGTCATAATATAGATGAGCTCCATTTGTTTGGTCAACCATCGTGTTGGTTGACAGCTAGAAGTACAAGGTTGTTTGTTCAAATGTCTTGTTTATCAAATGGATGTTTGTTTGGATAATTGGATTGCTGAGACAGATAAGTGGGATAGATGTAGTGTGTGTGTGTGTGTGTGTGTGTGTGTGTGTGTGTGTGTGTGTGTGTGTGTGTGTGTGTGTGTGTGTGTGCACATAAAGACACAGGACATAACGACCAATACATCTAAACCAGGAAAAAAATAAGTAAAAAGTACAAGTCAATTTCCTATATATAATCATTTACCACATTAATTTGTTTGCGAATGAAAAAATACAATATGTCTAGAAAAAAAAGAAGGAAAAGTGTATGAGAAAAGAGAAGAGTTTAGAGGTAGAGATGTTTTGCACATATGTTTAGATAGAATAACTAAATAAAACAAAAATAATGAGAAAAGGAGGAACATAAGGATAATTTATTGGGGCTAGTCATACTGGAAATATTCCAAAAAACCAGTTGAAGAACGTAGAGCAAGTAACACAAACTTGTAGGAAAAAACACTTTTAATAACAAAAGCAAAGCTTTCGGGCGTAACCCTTCTTCAATACTAATGCAATCAAGTCTGCATATTAGGAGCTTATATACAGGTCTAAAAGTCACATGATCAGCAGCCAATAATCATGTGATAACAGATCATAAAGTGCAAACAACATAATAAAAAACATAATAAAACTTTGTAAAATCACTTAATAATATTACATAATTTAGTTAAAATTGGTTTTAAACTAACTTTGCTATTAATTCCTGGATGTGAATCAGCAGCTAATCTTAAAATCCATTCAAATTCCTTAGTCTCCAGGCGATTATTCAAATCTCCACCCCTGGCGCTAGGACAGTTAAAGTCAATAACTCTAAACTTAAATGAGTGTTCAGGGCCATGAGCATTGATATGCTTATATAGTGCATTATTTTCACAACATCGTCTGATTTCAGAATTATGGTCAATAACACGATCTTTCAGCTTACGAATAGTTTTGCCTACATAGAACGAGGTACAGGACTTACATGTAGCTAAATAAATAACACCTGAAGTGATGCAAGTGGCTGAAATTTTAAAATTAAATACTTGACCAGTGCTAGGATGTGTGAACATATCACTACCATTACCAAACATCTGAACGCAAGCAATGCAGTTGAAACACTGAAAAGTACCATGCTTAGTAGCTAACGTCATAGGCTTAGGTTTATGAAAATCTTTATAACACAATAAGCTTTTGATTGTCTTCATGTTTCTATAAGAAAAACATGGTTTATCACCCACAATAGCTTTCATTTCGTCTGAGGCTAATAAAATTATCCAATTTCTTGAAATAATTTGTTTAACTAGGTTACTTCTTCTATTGTAAGTAGTCATATATCTAACTGAAGTCATCTCTTTATTACTGTTATTATTTTTCTGTAATGTAATTGGCAACATAGCATGCCCTTGAGTAAAACTAATAGGTTTCAAATAAGTCCTTCTGGCTTCTAGAATATCTGTTCTAAGCTTATCAAGTAGCTGAACATCATAACCACTCGAAATAAAATCAACTACCAAATCATCAAGTTGAGACTTAAATACATCATCATCTGTATTGAGCCTGCTTGTCCTAATGAATTGTGATTTTGCCACACTTCTGAAAATATGTGGGGCATGCATACTACTGTAATGCAAATATTTGCAACAGCTAACTTCCTTCTTATAAACAGAAGTGCTAAGAATTCCATCATTCAGCTGAATTTTTACATCTAAGTAACACATTATATTTTCAGATACTTGCATCTTAAATTTCAAGTAATCAGTTGTGGAATTCAAATAGTCAACAAAAACATCCAAATCATGAAGTGTACCATTCCAAACAATCAAACAGTCATCTACAAATCGTTGATAAAAGCTAATGTGGGTAGAGAGATATGTATTGCTGTACAGATATTTATGTTCCCATTGATAAAGGACTAAGTTGGCGTATGTGTTTGCCACTGAGGTACCCATAGCTATTCCTGTTAACTGTAAATATAAAGTTTCATTAAACGTAAAGATATTGTTTTTTAAAACAACATCCATAAGACAACAAATGTTGTCAATGGATTTGTAATCAGGGTTAGGTTGTGTTATTAGGAATTCCCTCAGAAGCTCAAGTCCGGCGTCATTAGGGATGACAGTAAATAAAGATACGATATCAAGGCTAACCAAATAATGCTTTTTAGTTTTTATATCAGACTCATTTCTAGTATACCATTGCTGTAACTTGGACAATAAATCATGTGTATCTTTCAGAATGATATTACAATTAAATAGATGTGATTGTAGCTGTTTGTGCAAGTAAACTGAAACAGGTTCTGTAATCCAGCCTCCACCTGAGACAATAGGTCTCATAGGTGGATCATCCATAGACTTATGTATTTTTGGGATACCATACAAATGGGGTATCAAAGGACAAGGTACAGTTAAAAAATGAAACAAATCAAGGTCAATGTCACCATTAAGCTAAAGTTCAAATATTACCATGTTGACATAACTCACACATTTCTTTACATCTGCATGTGTAACTATTTTAAATGCACTCTCATCATTCAAAAGTAAAGAAACAGCTGAAAAATATTTATCTCGGTCCATAATAACAGGCATCCCACCTTTATCCGCTTGCTTTATTACATTGTCATTATTATTTTGTAAGCTTTTAAGTGCTTTATATTCTGCAAAACTCAGATTAAAGTTCTTATTCCTCATGGGCCGTAGATATAATTCTCTTATTTGTAGTTCACACACATCATGAAATGCGTTCAGTATGGGTGCATTAATTGGGATAAAAGTACTTCGTCGTTTTAAACTATCTCCCATATAATTAGATTTGCCAAACATTAGTTTCAAACTCAAGTTCCTAACAAACAACTTTAAGTCAGTTAGTGCAGACACAACATTATCACTACAAGATGGTATAAATTTAAATCCTTTATCTAAAAGGGAGAGGTGAGCAGGATTTAGCTCAAATGATGATAAATTCAGTGCCACAACTACTTGCGACTTACTTTGTTGAGTCCTAAAGGGCTCTCGCTTTTGCGTTTGTTTGTTGAGGATGCCTGTGCTGCATACGACCTTGCAGGCGAACCTCTAGACCTGGGTGATCTATTCACAACAGTTTCAGCGTGCTCCAGCTGAAACCGTTTATTAATTAAATTCAAAGTTAGTTGTTGTGTCTTTTTGATGGCTGTAGCGTTCGCGTTCTGTTTATAAGAAGGAAGTTAGCTGTTGCAAATATTTGCATTACAGTAGTATGCACGCCCCACATATTTTCAGAAGTGTGGTAAAATCACAATTCATTAGGACAAGCAGGCTCAATACAGATGATGATGTATTTAAGTCTCAACTTGATGATTTGGTAGTTGATTTTATTTCGAGTGGTTATGATGTTCAGCTACTTGATAAGCTTAGAACAGATATTCTAGAAGCCAGAAGGACTTATTTGAAACCTATTAGTTTTACTCAAGGGCATGCTATGTTGCCAATTACATTACAGAAAAATAATAACAGTAATAAAGAGATGACTTCAGTTAGATATATGACTACTTACAATAGAAGAAGTAACCTAGTTAAACAAATTATTTCAAGAAATTGGATAATTTTATTAGCCTCAGACGAAATGAAAGCTATTGTGGGTGATAAACCATGTTTTTCTTATAGAAACATGAAGACAATCAAAAGCTTATTGTGTTATAAAGATTTTCATAAACCTAAGCCTATGACGTTAGCTACTAAGCATGGTACTTTTCAGTGTTTCAACTGCATTGCTATGCTCAGATGTTTGGTAATGGTAGTGATATGTTCACACATCCTAGCACTGGTCAAGTATTTAATTTTAAAATTTCAGCCACTTGCAACACTTCAGGTGTTATTTATTTAGCTACATGTAAGTCCTGTACCTCGTTCTATGTAGGCAAAACTATTCATAAGCTGAAAGATCGTGTTATTGACCATAATTCTGAAATCAGACGATGTTGTGAAAATAATGCACTATATAAGCATATCAATGCTCATGGCCCTGAACACTCATTTAAGTTTAGAGTTATTGACTTTAACTGTCCTAGCGCCAGGGGTGGAGATTTGAATAATCGCCTGGAGACTAAGGAATTTGAATGGATTTTAAGATTAGCTGCTGATTCACATCCAGGAATTAATAGCAAAGTTAGTTTAAAACCAATTTTAACTAAATTATGTAATATTATTAAGTGATTTTACAAAGTTTTATTATGTTTTTTATTATGTTGTTTGCACTTTATGATCTGTTATCACATGATTATTGGCTGCTGATCATGTGACTTTTAGACCTGTATATAAGCTCCTAATATGCAGACTTGATTGTATTAGTATTGAAGAAGGGTTACGCCCGAAAGCTTTGCTTTTGTTATTAAAAGTGTTTTTTCCTACAAGTTTGTGTTACATACTGGAAATATTTACAATTTGCTGGTTAAGCTAAACAGATATTAACGGCTTTACAAAACACTAAACGGGCTATTTTATAGTGGCAGGAAGGGATTTCTTGATTGTGTGAGCTAGTACAAATCTGTTTGATTGCTACAAGAAAGCTTATTATGGGGGGGAGGATTGCTGGGAGACTCTTTTAGGTGGAAATGTCCTTAAATTGTTGTGACAAGTCCTTAATGTAAATCTGCTGAAAAAGAAGGGGAATGTTTTCCAAGGTTTTCAAACTAAGAAACTTGAAAAGACCAGTATCTTGAAGTAGGTCAGCTCCTTCAAGGATTGAAAACCCACGGGTTTTGGCTAAGACTAGACAGTTGTGCTCATAACAAGGATGAAGAGTTATGTACCAGCACAGACTGTTAGTTGTTTATAGGGAATGAAACTTTTTAGAGGTTTCTGTGATAAGGGAGAGTCTGTTTTAAAGCTGAGAAAGTAGAATCCCTTTACATATAGTCACTGTAGATTCATGAGTCAAGAAATGCAATTTTTATTTTAATTTTGGCCTCTGTTTCCTCAACATCATGCTTAAAGTTTTAATTCTGGCAGAGTACCTGTGGAGGAAAAGCACAACTTTTAGATGTGTAAATACGTGAGTCCTTTCTGTGACACAGTCCTGTATTTGGATGAGAAGGTGATTGTCAGAAAACTGCTGAAGACGTTTGATTCGTGGTTTCTGTGGGATATTTTCCATTATCAGAAGTGATATGCAATTCTATATCCAAGCAACCAAATCTTTTTTGTCTCCTTATATGGGTAAGAGCCAGGCATGCTACTGTCTAAGATAAATGTGAATTTTCTAGTTTCCTTTCTACAACCTGGCAGTCAAGATGATGTCATTTATTTGGGACAGGAGGAAAGTTATTGTTTCTGCACTGAAAAAAAAAACAAACTGCTATTCAGCTTTAAGATACAGAGTCCCAAAGCAAACATTTTCAATCTCTAGTGTGCAAGGTTGCATGCAGTGCACTATGCTAGATCGAACAGAAACCCAAGACCTAAGGCATTACAATTATTAACAGCCAGGACCAACTGCACTACCTAATTAGTTCTATGGTTATTACCGCAAATATTCTCACTCCATCAGAATCATCATGCTGACTGCTTGTACCACAGGGGTATTCTCTGACATGAGCTTCTGTTTGCCCCCCTCCACTACACATTTTCACAAAGTTCCAAGTGGATAGTAGTACTCAACTAATAAGCTTTGCTTCTTTAAGTGCCAGAGGGCATAAGAAGACCTTTCCTCTTACTGTAGGTTTAAAACATGCAACAGGTCTGATAATGAAGGGATTATCAAAAACAAACAAACAAAGTCATTGTGAAGACAGGAAATGTAGACGTCAGATTCTGTAATAGGTGTCACAGTGACACAGCCACTAGAATTCTGTAATAGGTGGCACAGTGACATAGCCACTAAAATTCTGTAATAGGTGGCACAGTGACACAGTCACTGGAATTCTGTAATAGGTGGCACAGTGACACAGCCACTAGAATTCTGTAATAGGTGGCATAGTGACACAGCCACTAGAATTCTTTAATAGGTGGCACAGTGACACAGCCACTATACCTTCATTCTCCAGTTTAATTTTCAGCTTGGATACTTCCTGTGTGGAAGCAAAATGTCTACCCTGTCTCTGCATGAAATTTTCTTGGGTGCTATGGCTATCTTCCACATCTCAAAGATGAGCTGCAAGTGCACCAGCAGTCTTCCAAATTCTGTCCATGTATGTACGTATGTGTGTGTGTGTGTGTGTGTGTGTGTGTGTGTGTGTGTGTGTGTGTGTGTGTGTGTGTGTGTGTGTGTGTGTGTGTGTGTGTGTGTGTGTGTGTGTATTTGCGTCTATGAGCTCACAAAGTTACCATGTGCGGAGGTATTTTGCATCTCCCCATGACCCTGCATTGAATTAATTAGATGAAGCAGGGAGTAACCACAGAATGAAAATAAATATTTTTGATGAAGGCCTAACAGCAGCAGCGTGGTAGCAGGGAATGTTTTGTACTTACAGGACATATCCACAGATTTCCTTTAGAGACATGCAGGTGCCTCTAATGTTGCCTTATGAGTTTCCAATCTACTAAATGATTTAATTAATATGTAATTTCTTTCTTTGTGTTTTATCTATTAAATGTAGTAGCGTGTACTTTTGGAAAAAAATGGAAATGCAGCAGGTAGCAAGTATGAAAACATATTTTTGACAGATGATATTGCCTATATTAGTTTAATTATACTTCTAATCCATATAGTTTTTAACACTTTTGTTTATTATCCTCATACATCAAATACTGTTGTTATTTCTTTAGTGGTCAGTTCAGTGTTTGTCAGTCTATGCAAAAAGATACTTCTGAAAATTTGTACAAAATGTCTGTTTGATAGTTCGACAGAGTACTCAGCCAACACACACACACACACACACACACACACACACACACACACACACACACACACACACACACACACACACACACACACACCTCATATTACACAGCTCACTTGTCCTGTTATACATAAGAACAGTGTGATCACAGTTTCAGCTCATTTAAATTACTGTGGGATGGTGTTGAACAAGGAACATCTCTAACCTACCCCACTTGGAATTAGGCAGCACAACTACAGAAAAAAAAAAATATATATATATATATATATATATATATATATATATATATATATATATATATACACAACAGCACTGTGACAAAGTCCTTACCAACATTATCTGACCAGTAACCTCGTCTACAGTCGGATATGCCTGGCAGTGGAGATGCTCTTCTCCGAATCAGATGTTAGTGTGCTTCACCATGTTTCTGCAATTCAACTTCATTTGCAACTGAAAGAATGGAAATACATTTCCAACAAAACATAGAACTCCAAAGCCTATACTCCAGTTTTAAAAGCGTAGAAAAAAATCAACCAGTCTTCATTAGTAACAGGAAAGAACAAGAGTAACGTAAAAACTCAGAGGCAGAAAGACGCACATGCATTGTCTTTCACAGTATGTCTTTTCCCACATCATGTGTCTTGCAGGAACAGCTGTAACAGGATACTGTTGCTGTGGTAACCATGAGTGGTTACTTTGAAAAGGTTTCAGGTAGCATTTGCTGCTGCCGTCAAAGGTAAAAGGCAGCTAACGTCAGTATGCCAGGCATCAACCATGTTGTATGCAATGCAGAGACATCTACACATTTCAATGTTTATTTTTTAAACTGCTCAAGGGACCTGATGTCCTTGGTTTTCATTCACTAGAATATATCTTGTCTTCATAATACATTGAGCACATGCAACAAAATTGTCTCCAAGAAAGAATAAAGCCACCCTTCTATGCCTTTCTAAACATCTACTTCTATGTCCAGTGCATTTCATACATGGAGGGGAAAAAACAGTTTGTGGAGCATGATAATCTTAGAGATGAGTTAGTTTTTCAGAATTATTAATTTTCTTTAAATTCATTTTGTTTGACTATTACTCATCAAACTTGTGTTCCACAAATCATGCTATATTGTCCCCCACTCTTTAACATACATAAGTATGTACTGTTACGTCTGAGGGACTGATCAACCCAGTCAATATTAAAAGAAATAAAAATAATTGAAATAATATGCTAAGTAGTAGAAGGATGTTTTTACTTAAGTCACACATCACTTGTTTTTCAAGTAATAAACAAAGGGAATGTTGAGTGAGATCTGGAATGTACCTATAAATCTGTGTGGATGATCTCTGGGCCTGTAGGTGATAATAAGATTGCAGTGAGAGTACATGACTCACTCTTGCTATACTTTGCTTTGCTAGACAGACCACTGACAAAAACCTGGACTGAAATAGTGGTGCCTTAGAATCCTTGTGAAGCACTAAACAGATGTAACTCAAAACTAACTTGAAGTAAACAGCTTTGCGGGTCAAATCAATAAATCAAAACTGTCCAGATTTTTGCCTTGTATTTTTGATCTGTTCCACATAAAATGTATGATTTTCTGGCAAATCACTGAGGATTGAAGTCACTAAATAATGCCAGACATTTGAGTTTCAGACTTCATATCCTTCAGAAAATGCATGACAACACAAAACCTGTTATTCTAGCAACTTCCTAAATTTAAAAGAGCAGTATTTAAAATCTATTCCTATTTTTTGGGCTTTTGGCCCCAATTATTTTAGGCTTTGTCCAGATTTATTGTGATAATTGGTTGAGAGGGCATGGGTCAGATACTTCACAAAATCAAAAGATGTAAACTAAAAAGAAACTTTGATCTGGTCAAAGTTTTACATGTGAGGTTTAGGTGTTGAGAAGGAATAAACCAGTAGACAGGAAATGCCTTGTGAGAACCTACAGATCAGAACAGATTAGGCTATGTTCTGGAGTAAACCAAGCTATGTACTACCCCAGTGCCCCACACAGAGGTGGAGGCAGCCAAAATAAATGAAAGGGATACTTTACAGAGAAGTGGAACAGTTTCTAAGGTAACCTAGAACCCAGTGCCCACAGCAAATAAAGGCAGGGTGGATTTGCTGACAATATTGCAGGTGTGAAAAGTTAGTGTTCCAAAAATGAGGTGTTTCTAAGCAGCCAAATGCATGCAAGTGCAATAATCTATGGAGGTAGTGGCAACTGATCTGAAGATACAGGCTGGTCTGGACAGTTGCTGAATGATCGTCACTATCAGTCCCCTTTTTCCAATTTTCTACATGGGGTCAGGGTGTCACCATCTCCCGACTCAATGCCATTCTTCTCCCTTCTTCGACACTCATGACTGACTGTTACAGGTCTTCTCTCACAAAATCCATCCACCTCTTTGCTGGATGCCCTTGTTTCCTCTTGCCTTCTTCTTTCTGTCCCAAATCATCTTCACCTGATTGTCTCCTGTTTTTCTGCACGTGCCCAAACCACTGTAATCTGTTCTGTTTGACCTTTTGTGCATCTGAGGCTACTTTGGCTAGAGCTCTTAATATCCTCATTTATTCATCTGTCCCACTGTGTGCATCCTACCACCCATCTCATGCACTTCAGCTCCATCAACTCTAGTGTCCTCAACTGCTCTGCCTTTACTGCCCAGGTTTCTGTACCATATGGTAGTACTGGTTGCACCACTGTTTTGTACACCTTACTTTTCAGTTTCTTTGGCATTCATCTGTCATTCACTACACCTGACACTCTATGCCAGTTGACTGCAGCCCCTCAGATACTAGCCTTGATCTCCTCATTCAGACTTCCCTTCTCCTCAACCACCCCTCCCAGATACTTGAAGCTGTTAATCTGTTCCACTGTTTTCCCTTCTTAGTTCTCATCTTTTTCTGATTCCCCCATTTGCTGCCATTACAACTGTCTTATCTGCACTCAGTTACATCCCATGTGCCTTCAGTTTTGCATTCCATTCCCCTATCCTTTGCTGATGTTTTAAGTCAAGAGTCTGCCTGTAATGGTGCATTATCTCCATACAGCAACTTTGGTGATCTGTCCTCTGCAACCTGTTTGCTAATGTAGTCAATCACCAGTATGAACAGCAGTGGGCTCAGAGCTGAACCCTGATACACCCCCCACCAACTCCCACTGAGAACCCCTCTGTGAGACCAAACACTGTTCATACCTGATCATTTGGGTCTTTGTATGTAGCCTGCACTAATTCTACCAATTTTAAGCCACCATGGGACTGCCCAAATCAGTTTTCTTGGGACCTTGACATATGCTTTCTCCAAGTCTAGGAATGCCCAATTGGACTCTTTCCTCATCTCTAGCTTCTACTGGACTATCTATCTCACTGCAAACATTGGGTCACTTGTGCTGCATCCTGATCTGAATCTAAACTACTCATCTTCCGTCTTTCTTTCAACTACTCTGTATATTTTTTTGTCAATCGCTCTCGCCAGAACTTTCATGCATTATGATAGGAGTTTGATAAAACTATACTGCCCACAGTTATGAATGCCCCTTTGTTCTTGAACACTGGCACTAGCATGCTTATTCGCCAGTAATCTGGGATATACCTTTCCATCTATGAGCACCCTCAGAGCCATATCTGTCCTATATCACCAACATCTTTATCATATCTGCTGCTTTCCCTGACTTCATTTTCCTTATTTCTTCTACAGTGGATTACGCCTCTTTTTTCATTGTAGACTGTACAGCTGCTGTTGGGTTTTCTTCATTCAGAAGCTGCTGGAAGTATTCCTTCTATCTGCCTTTGATGTCATGTGGAATGGTGAGCAGATTTTTGATGGCATCCCTTATGAAGGGTGTCCGGCTATCTTCTTTATCTCTCTGTCTTTTCCTTGTAACCTGATAAAGTTTCTTTGTGCAATCTACTGAGTCACTTTCTAGAAGTTGGCAGAGTGCTCATGATGCCATGTTCTTTGCTACTACTTTCTTAGCCTCATTGTTAGCCAACCAGTATTCCGTGTTAGCTTGGTCTGTCTTTTCTGTTTCCCACTTTTTCCTGAATACCTTCTTTCTTTTGATGACTTCTTGGACTTCTGCATTCCACTACCAGTTTTCCTTATATACTTTATCAGTTCTGTAGTCTTCACACATGCTGTTTTGAGGTGCTGCCATTTTTCTTCATCTCCACTTATTTCCTCTTCTTTTTGAGGTACTAGTGACCTGAGTAATCCTTGAACTGTAATGCTTTCTCTCCAGCCAACGTCCAGGTCTTCAGCTTGGTCTCTGATGACGTTAGAGCCTTCTCTGATCACTGCTTGCAGCTGATGATGGCAACCAATTCCTTGTGTTGTGGGTTGACCGTTTCAGTGGGGATGACTTTGCAACTAATGATTCTAACCCTCTGTGCTTTCCTTACTAGAAGGAAGTTTACCTGAGTTGCATGTTGGCCACTCTTGTATGTGATCTTGTGACTGTCTCTCCTGCTGGACAAAGTGTTGCCCACCATCAAGCCATTTGCTAGACAGAAGTCTAGAATGACCTCTCCTTCTTTATTCCTGTTGTCCCACCCATGTGGACCCAGACAGTCCTCATACCCATTTCTGTTTGTCCCAATATGTGCATTCAGGTCACTCATTATCAACACCAATTCATGTTGTCTTGCTTTATCTAGTAGGCCCCACAACTGCTGTCTGTATGCATGTTTTTCCTCACTATCACAACCCTGCTGGTGGGCATAGGCTGTGATTTTGAATACTACCCTATCATTAGGCTGGAGTCTTATTGCTGGGAGTCTGTCATCAATTCTGATGACATCCCTCTCTGTCTTCTAAAGTCTCTCTCTCTCACCAAAATTCCCACGCTATTTCTAGCCTGTTCTCTTCTTGAGTAGTAGACTCTGGATCTCAAGCCAAGTGGCTTTGGTGCACTGACCTTTCACTTTGTCTCTTGGATCCATAGAATGTCCAGCCTCCTTTTTAATATCATGTCATCCACTTCCAAGCTGCATCCTGTCAATGAACCTACAGTGAGTCTAGCATGTCTTAGTTTATGTTTGGAAGGTGGATTTGTTTTATTTCCAACTTTTGTTCAACAGAGCTATCTCAGATAACCTTAGCTGGGCAACTGGACACTGGCCAGTCAGTAGCTTATTGACCCAGGGCTGTTGGGCTTTATGGCGGGCACACACTAGACAATAGGGGCACATATACCCCTCCCTCTCACCATTAACATGGGCTGCTGGTGTAGGTCAGAGTAGGCTAGGCCCTCAAACCACTTATCACCAGCAACTACCCATGCATTTATGCGTATATGCATCTATCCATTTATTTATTTTCTATTGATCTACTTATTTTCTATTGATTACTGGCAAAGCCCCTTTCAACAGAGGCCTGGGGAGAAAATCTCTACATTACATACATTTGCACTGGCAATTACAATGAGGTACCAGCAGAAATGTACTACATAACACTATGTTAAGTAAACTATACAGTATTTACAGCATGCTAAAGTCACACATATCAAAAACATCAGCATTATTTAGGTTCAAAGATATGTACTAGCCTAATGACCACAAGGGTTTTTTTAAGCTTTGCCATGCATCCCAAATTTCTTGACAAGTTCTGGTACCCTTAATAAGTGTAAGCAGGGGCTTGGGAGGTGAAACATTTACAAGCAGGGGCCTGGGAGATGAGCGATTTACAGACTGCCTATAAATATATGAAAAAATTGATGTTTTAGTACATAGACAGCAGATGCAGTCTATGCATATTTTATGCAAACATTTATTTACTTGAGACATGCAAACATGAAGTGTGGGGATTTTATGATGCTTGACTTGGCTGCATAAGGAAAGAACTTAGTAATGGTGGTGGTGTAAGGTCAGGATTGTTATAGGTATGATTTTATTGAGATTTTAAAATATTAATGGGAAGTGATTAGAATAAGAATGGGGATTAATAAGGGAGTATTACAAGTGCAGGACTGTGTTGTTTACAGGTATATTTTCAATGAGATTTTAAACAGCAGATGAGATGAGATGAGAAATTTCTGATGTTTCTTTTGAGAGAGTTCCACAGTTTAGTAACATATACAGAATATAGACACTCACCATTATAATGCTTATGTTTTTGAATTAGTACTAAGTGTTGTTTCAGTGATTGCAGTTTTCTGTGGAGTAAATATTATACGGTTGGTGTGGTTTATGACATTATTTAAGAAAACTTAAATAATGGCATAGTATAATGCCTGTTTACTGTCCTTCCACAGATGTCTGACATCGCGGCAGTTCTGATGTACTGCCTCGCTATGTTAAATGGGTTTAACATGGCGAGACAGCTAAAATAAAGAGGATCGTTGCTTATTTTAAGTTGCTATCTCATATTAAACCCATTTAACATTATAATGTGTTTTTAAAAAAACGAGTTATACTAATGGAAAAAGTCAGCCAATCAGCATGCACGTTTTGGGGGGATCATGGTATAATAATAACTATCTGGTTGTGAAACATCTGTCAGAGCTGTAGTGGATGTTTTGGGCAGTATTTAATGCAAGTACAGGCAAATAGATTAGGTAGCTCCACCCAGTTAAGTGACTGAAGTGCAATACAATGATGTGTTCAGTTAATGTGGTAACTTGCAAAGTTTGCAGTCTTATCATAATATTGTGCCAGCTTGGCTACCTGAAAGGAAATGACTGTAGGTTAGTCAAAACTGGTGAGGGAGAAGACAGGTTTGAGCTATGGTCTTTTGTGCATGTTTTGATAGAAAAACTTTAACTTTATAAAGAAGTCCCAGTTTAATGTTTTTTTATCTGTAAATTGGATAAGCTGATTGAATATTAATCACTGGTCAATTATTCTGCTCAATAGTTTTGAGTTTTGTACTAGCTTAGTGTTAATATTATTGACTGAAAATATTTTAAGTCATAGTAGTTTGACTGCTAGACTGGAAATGAAAATACCATTAGTTTAGGTTTCGTTGGACTTCAGAATAGTTTAGAATGATCTGACCAGTTTTCAATTTTTGTAAAGGAATTCTGTAGGTCACCTTGAAGCTTAGCTGTCAACCTTCCATTTCTAAAATGAGGAACACTATCTCTAATAATGTGGAACACATGGGCAAAACATGGAACACCTACTAACAGTTTGCTAACAACATGCACTAAGAACTTCAAAGCATGGTGAAAATGTACTATTTTACACATATAAAAGGTAATTTTGATAAATGAATATGATTCAGTGCTGCATACCATGGATATCAGTTAAAAATATTCCTAACACTGAATGTGTGACAGACCCAATGTGGAACTTCGAGGAACATGGGCATTTTGAGACCTAAAATGAGGAATGTTTGGTACTTACGTATTATCGCAACCACTTTTTCAAGGTAATACCGCTCGCTTCTCCATGCGCAGATGTAGACGGTCATGCTGCCGTTATGTCAAGAAGTGTGTTTTCCTTCACGTTGAAAGGTTGTTTTAGGCAGGGATATCGTGGGAAATGGTGCAAATCATGGTTTTGGTGTACTTATGCTGTTTTTTTGCGCTCGCCGCTTCTTGATCGCTGATGCACTGACGAGCCGTCGGAATGTACTCCTCCTCGCATGTCAGCGCTGATAATGGTACCAGTAAGAAGGAATAAAAGGATATTAAGGCTTGTCACCGCATTCCCTGCCATCACTTTTATTAAGAAACTATGCTGCACAACAAAGTTTGACAGCTTTGTTTTTCTCCCCCTTTTTTGGTCTCTTCTCTTTTTTTGTAGCTGTCAAGAAGTAGTAGACAAGTGGACAACTGTCAGCGTGTGAGTCTGTTACATTAAGTGGCTCGCGGCTTGAGAGATGGAATGCGTGTTACACAAAAGTGCTGTGGGAAAATGTAGTAATTCCTCACATGTCATACCGCCTTTCCTACCTAAACAAGGCTTTTTAATAAAGTTAATGTTGTCAGTGTGATCCTGTACATACTTACAGTTAAATCAACACAGCAGGAAGCGAGCGGTATTACCTCGAAAAAGTGGTTGTGATAATACGTAAGTACCGAATGTTCTTCTTAAAAGAGGTACACTTGAGAGGTATGCAATATGCCTTGGAGCTGTTTGTTTGAAGTGGGTGCACATATCAGAATTGAGTTGTGTTCCTAATGAATTATATTTGCTGGAAAATATGCTGTATATATATATATATATATATATATATATATATATATATATATATATATATATATGTGTGTGTGTGTGTGTGTGTGTGTGTGTGTGTGTGTGTGTGTGTGTGTATGTGTGGATCTCTATCAGATGATAGAAACTTCATATGACTGAAACTCATTTGACTGAGACCATAAGACTGAAATTTCAAAATACTGAAAAATCACTTGACTGAAACCCATAATACTGAAATCTTACAATGCTAAATTTCAACGTACTGAATTGTAAAGTGGACGATATAAAACCAGAATAGATGGGGGGCTATGATATAAAACCAGAATAGGTGGGGGGGGTTGAGGCAACTCCCCCAACTATATATATATATATATATATATATATATATATATATATATATATATATATATATATATATATATATATATATTTTTTTTATATAAATATATAATGAGCAGCGGGCCTAATATTGAGACTTGTGGCAACAATATACTATTTAAAACTATCAGCTATATATTTCGTCTGTATAGTTATGCATTGGTCTATATAGCAGTATGCAAAACTGAGGTGGCTCAACACTTATTTTTGATCTTCCAAGCGTATTGTTCTAGGTTCAAATTAAGCTAAGAATTAAAAAAAACAGAGGTTGAGTTTGCATAAAACTAGACATTATTACACTATTAAAATGTTAAATTAAAATAACTTAATGACTAGACTATAATTAAAAGTACTGTAGAGCATTAACAGTGAAAAACATTTATATCAGTTGTGTCCATCAAAAATGTCAGAAAGGTCAAATAACAGTCCCAAATAAAAAAGGTTCTTTCATATCTAGATGTTTCTGAGTAGGAAACAACCTTTAGGGTTAGCACCTGATCTCTGTCATTGTGTTTACATCCTTCTAGACTGGAATATTCTTTTAAGAGTATTTGTTCCTTGTTCAGCAATAGAGAATCAGCTCTGCATTCTGTGTCTACTCTCTGAGGAATCTAGAAAACTGAAATAATTTCTTGCAAATCCATGCAGGTTTCTCATTAATCACAAGTCCTTTTGACTGTGGGGAGAACATGGCTGGTTTCCTTTTTATTTAACACTGCAAATGGATCTATTTGCATCTGTGACTGACCAGGGTCTTAAAATCAGCAAGATGAAATATCACAGTTCTCTGTTTCTTTACAAGAGTGTAATCTGTATAGCAGTCATTTGTCATGTAACCAAGACAAGAACCTTCTTAAAGTTCATCTGTAACTGTGCATTTCTGCATTGCAAATTGTATGCACTTGCATCAAACTGAGGAAAAGGAATAAAAGAAGAAAGTTGTACCTGGGGTAGGTCTACTACATGTGATGTGAAAATCTTAGCTTAGGAAGATTATTGCTAAATAATGGCACACATTTTATAGCTAATGATGTTATAAACTCAGATGATAAAAGGGACACACTGCTTTGAGCTTGGTGGACTAAATTATATAGTTTAAGAATGGGCATCCTGATGCTGACTAAACCAAATAAAACATAAATATGCAACTGACAGACTTATTATAGAAACATATTAATTCTTAAGAGATAATAAAAAGATATAAATGTCAGTCTTGTACTGGAAAGATTCATTAGTCAGTGCAAGAATATGTAACTAGGTTGAGAAAACTAGCTCAAGGCTGTAATTATGGAGAGAAATAGAACTGCAGGCACAATCAATGATGAAAGCAAACAGAAAGGGTTAGGGTTGTAACTATATTAAGTATTACTTTAGCAAGGAACCAGGTAAAATTATAGCATATTATAGAAAATGGACTGCAGTAATGCCAAAGTTAATTACAGGTGTATGACTAAAAAGTGCATGACTTCTGAATATAAATTTAAGTGAAAATGTTTTGCTTGTGGTAAAGCTGGTTACAAAGCAAGTGCCTGTATGTCTAAAAAAAATAGTTACAGAAAACTTGTATTAAAAGTAAAAAAGAAGCTTAGCATTATCCATCTACAATTGGTAAATAGCAAAGCCCAAATGCAGTCCAGCTCAGACAAAGTTTTACTGGTAACTTTCTGGTTAGGCTACCTTGTCTCAGCTGTCAGAACTTCTACTGACAGAGTTAACTCCAGCAAGGACTCACATATTTGAGCCTCCTGTTTCAACATCAGTTTGCCTGTCCTTCACCAAGTAAGCTATGCTGGTGTGGCCAGAGCTCTTCACCACAGAATTAATTAAAAATAAAATATTTGATATCACATACCAGTGAAGCTTACCTGTGTGCTAATCAAAGAAGCTTAATTGTTTGTTCACATATTTTACTAAACAGTATCCAAATAAACTTTGCAGAGTATATAAAATGGTTAAGTTATTAAAAATGTAATGCATAGATTAGTATAAATGAACGTCATGTGATATTTTTATTAGACGCTGAAAGATAGTAAAAAAATGAATACCATAACTCTGATAAGTAAACAAAAATATAATACAGTTCACAATTTACTGCTCTTTATTGAATGCTTTTGTAGGAAGACATATAAAAGTAATGTATGTTGTAGAGGAGAAAGTTACTTAAAAGGAATAAAAGTGAACGTCACTTTTGATAATAGTGAAAAGTAATAGATCCAACTTGCTCTGGAGCAGATAGCTAAAAAACTTTAGACTGGAGAAATGTAAAGCACAAACTTGCTGAACATACAGCACTAAGGCAGGTGATTGTGAAACAGAAAACTGTTGTATTTAAAGAAGTTTGTATTTTAACTGCAACAAATATTCATGTTCCAGGAGATGCCAAACCTACATTTTCAGATCTGGCTCAGATCCGTGGGTTGAACCTACTGGGCTAAGTCCATTTTCAATGAGTACCTATAGAAATAAAGCTGATATATAACTCAAAGAGGCAGTACAAGAATTTGCATGTTTTCTAGATTAACAGAAAATGAAATTAAACAACTCATTGTATAGATTAATGGCAAAGAAAAAGAAAGAAAACAAAAGCAAATAGTTACAACTTGCTAAGCATTTACTAATCACATGATATTTAATAGTGACTAAACACACAGATGATTATTATGCAACTAACATCAACATTATTAAGGATGCTAAAGCCATGATATTTGTATAGACCATAGTTGTCAGGAAAAACCTCTTGCAAGCACTAGTCTTTATACAGCATTTGTGAAGCTTAAGGATGACTTGAATGCTTCCTTCGAATATTTGGCTGTCTTACTAGTGTCAGTGGCACAACAGGTTGCACATTGACCTTTGCTGGAGAAGCCTTTGATCTTAATTCCATACCAGGTAGATTGACTGCTGCTACTGCAGTACAGCACAGGGAGTGTTACTCTCCTGAGTCTGCCATGATTTGGATGATACTTTAAACCTTAGCCCCATCTGCTTGAGTTGGTGGTAGCTCAGGTGGATGTAAAACCCATGGCAACTATCAAAAAGTGTAGGGGGTTCTTTATTTAAAACATGATTTATAATGCTATTTACAAACTTACATATTTACAATTTATGCAGCGTAACATTATCCCTTCCTTTCCGTTATTGTCTTACAGTCATAAATATCTTACTTTTCATTATTGTGCTAAATGTCTGTCTTCAGTATCCTTATTTGACCCTATTCCTTTTTCTACAACCACTATCCAATTTTTCTTAAAATTACTGCTAGTCTCCATTTACCATTAAACATGGTTTCATTTATCCTTTCCTTCCAAATGGTCCATATAATGTAAAAGAATCTTTTACCTATTTTATTAATATATTCCTTATTTCATGACTAAAATATCCATGCATAATCATATCCATATTTATTTCATTTACCTCCTTTATATTTTTGAAGAAATTTTATTCACATACCCCTGGATTCATTAAACTCCATGCAGGAATAGTGCTATTCCTGTACGGAGTGGATTGTGCCCGTGTAGAACAGCAATGCACCTTGCATATTAATGAAGGCAGGCTGCTGTATTCTCCACACAGACACAATCTGTGTATGAGTGCAGGGGGCATATCCGAGCATTGCTTGCGTAGTACACATGCCCCCTGCACTCTAGAATTGCCATACAGCAATCCCAAAGCAAGTAACAGTGTCCGCGGACACTGTTATCATAACATAAGTGTCCCTGGACAAAGTACAGTAAAAAAACACAAGCACTGCCCCGCACAATAGTCCAGCACAGATAATGTCCAGAATGGTATGGCAGTGTACATCTTGGCATACCAAATAAGTAAGCATGTTCCTGAGAGAAACATGTAAACCAATTCTCCCATGTATTAAAAAATCCAAAGGTGCAAAATGAGAGAACCAGGATCAGATTACCATCCACAATCGACTTTATTAAAAAATAGAAACATTAACGCCTTACAAATTAAACTTAGCATTTTCGTCTTATTATGTAGACTTCCTCAGATAGAACACAGTATCGAAAAGGACCTGTATTTAAACTTAATCAATTAATTAATTAACCAATGAATGAACTGATTAATTTGAATGTTTTAAAGGCACACAAACATATATATTATCAGAAAGAGAAACATTACCTTTAAAATACATATCCAGTTTCACTTTACTTTAAAAAATATATAGGAAATAAAATGCCTTTTAATAAATAAAGATCATGAAATGCATAAAGATAAATAGCATGGTATATAAATATGATAAAAATCTATTGTTAAAAGCAAATAAAATGGGAGAATATTTTTAAAAAAAGCTTCAATTTGAATAAAGTGCTATGTGCATGAACCATCTTCTGTAACAACATATATAATACAATACAATATAGTGACATCTGGTGGCCAATTTTTTGTGTGTTTTTACCCCTATTATCTGAAGTTTTTCAGAGTTTAGCTGCTCTTAATTTTAATAGTGGTTTGATAGATATAAAATCATTCAAACCAGGACTTGCCACCACAGTTCTCTAAATTCTAATGTATCTTCCCATGGACTGCCCCTAATATTAAATTTAATGTTTTCCAGAACCAAAAAAACATATATAGCACGTTTACATTCCTTGGTATGTTTAAATAGTCCATTGGTTTCTTTCTCTGTTGCTATTTCATAAACATGTTCATATATTCTCTTTTTTAGCTTTCTTTCAGATTTCCCCACATAAAAAGAGTCACATATTTTACAGATGGCTAAATAAATAATCCCTTTGGTTTCACAGTTATAGTATTCCATACTGTATATCCATCTATCCCTACTTTTCAAATAATGTTTTTCCACATTCAAAATGTATTTACACCGATTACAATTTTCTTTTTACTTGACATATTCCCAGACCTGTTTTCTAAAATACTCTTAATATTATTAGAATTTTTATAAATAATCTTGTGTGAAGTATCACTGAGATTTTCTAAATCTGTAATGGAAACAAATCTTTGCCACTCTCTCAAGAATATCCGTCTTACAAAATTATTTATGCCATTGTATTCCAATATTAAAGCTTGCTCATATTTTTTACCTTGTTCGTCTTGGCTTATTGCTTCCACATTATCTCTACTATTCTTAATCGGTTTAAACTTATTTGGTCTCGCTTTGACCACTTCTTCTCTTATACATGTTATAAAATTCAGTGGGTACCCTCTCTCTACAAACATTTTTTGAAGTAACTCACATTCATTGAAAAAATCATTTTCTGCACTAGTCATCCTGCTTCCTCTCACGAATTGTCCTTTGACAATATTTTTCTTACAATGTGAAGGGTGTGCACTTTCATAATGTAGGTAGGAGTTACAAAATATATTCTACTTTCAAAATGTGTCCCTGTTTTGTATATTTCAATATCTAAATAATACAAATTGTTTTCAGATATGTTGTAGGTAAACTTTAAAAATTTAGTTGTATTATTGATATAGGCCATAAATTCATCAAATCTTTCTCTACCTGCGGTCCAAAAAATTACTATGTCGTCCAGAAATCTTTGGTATAATGTCCAACAATCCTTAAAATCTGAATTGAAAATATATTTTTCCTCCCATTTAATAAGTATCAAAATTAATTCCATTAACCATAAACAAACTAATTTTTCATTTTGTGTTAATTTTGTATCTTCATAAACTATTGCCTCCAACATTTCCATCCCTTTCTTGTATGGTATGGAAGAAAATAAATCAATAATGTCTGTGGTTATAAACAAAAGGTTGTCATGATACAAATCATCTGTTACTTCCCTTAGAAAATCCCAGGAGTCTCTTAGAACTGTATTTTGTGGATCCCATTCACATTTGTGAATTTTACGTATCCCACAGATAGCAGGGACTTTGGGTTTCTCAACCTTTAAATATGAAAAAGTATTGTTGTCTATTAGTCCTTCATAAAATATTTCTTTTAAACTAAGGTCTATTTTATTGTATGCAATATTAATCTCATTTATTGAGACCTTAGAATTCTCCCATGTATGATGTAGTTGTCCAGATGTCCTGCCCTAATATGCAGAAAGCAATGTGAATACCCATACAGTAAATAAAAATAAAACACGCTTATTTTTTTTTTCCATCCCCAATAAAGTTTAAGCATAGCTGAGTGGGTATGTTTATCGCACAGCTTTGTATAGCATAGCTTAAGCATCCAAAGGAGCTAAATAGAAACATACAGCTAAACTAGTCAAAGTGAAATAATGTAGTGGTTAGACCATTCGCTCAGCATGCAGTTATTCATGGGTTGAGCACCAATGCAATCCATTCATTTTTACATGTGAAAACAGCAGTAAAAGTATCTTTTTTATAAATAGGTAGTGAATAATATATATTTGTTAACCAGGGTAGTGTAGCAGGTCCAAATGTGAGGTGTCAGTGTAGTACAGATGTGAAACCCCCATATAGACACAAGTGTCCCATACAGTATAGCCACCAAAGAGTATAATGTAATGAAAGGCTATAGGGGATGTTAGGGAAGGGAAGCATATATATCATAAGATGTCATTAAGAATAAATCAACCCCACAATTCTGATAATCCATAAAATGAAAGCTGAACAATGCTAAATTGTGCTCATCTATGTTAAGCCTGAGTAAGCACTACTTAAATGTGTGTGCTCAGCAATAATTAGTGTAGCTAAGTGGATTTGCATGCTGGTAAGCACTGCTTAGCATCTACCCCTTTAAGCAATGCCTGTCTGTGTTAAGTGGGTTTGCTCGTCATTTAGCTTAGCTCAGCATATTTAAAACTGTCCAGTCACAGCAAAGTGTGGGAAATCAGCACTATTTAAATGTTGCAGGTGGGAATACAGCCGATAACCAGTTGTAGCTCATCACTGCAGGCACTATGGCTGGTGTTGGTGAAGGTGTGCACTTTCAGGCATATCAGGCGTAGCACTGGGGCATTCAGGAGTCCAGGGTCATGGTTGGACTCCTAGTAGAAAACCATGAAGGGAGACTGCTGTAGGACCAGTACCAGGGCTCCCAATAGAAAGCAGAGACCTGGGACCATCTCACACATGACCTCACCAGTACCACTGGCATTCCTCAGACTGGTGAGCAGGTCCAGCACCACTTTGTTGACTTGAAGTGTAGGACGAGGGAGCTCTTGGACAGGTGCATCCAAGATGCATGGGTGGGGAATGTCCCAGCTGTGTGTAAGTATCAGTATCAATAAGTGTTTTCCAAAGTCCAACCTGTATATGTGATGGAGAGGTATGCATAAATGTTTCTCTATCTCATGTACAGCTGCAGATGAAAGGGCCGTGAACATGGATGCCCATGCCAGCAGGCTGCTAAGGCTGCATTGCAAGGCTGGTGAGTACAAATCTAGCTTGCAGTATTCAGGGCAAATAAATAGAAAGGAGTAGAATGTCACCTGTCAGTTTTTAAAAATGGTTATGGTTTGTATTGAATAAATGAGACATTAGCAGAGTAATAGTGATGTACAGGGTATAGATCAATAAAAGTGTCAGTACCTGTCAATAAAAGTCAAAACCCTGGACTGGTCGTGTTTACTTTGGTATGTGGTGGTATGAATCGAAATGTATACAGTTTCTGCACAGCAACTATAGCTCTGCAAGCATTAAATAATCAAGGCTCATCCGACAAAGACTGTGGAGTTGTAAAACAGGACTATATGAAATGTTCCATGCACCAAGATCTAATACCTGAATAGTAATGTTAACCAGTGTTTTCCAGACTGTGCTATGTCAAAGTATGAATACAGTGTATAAGAACTATCTGCCATGCATGAATGTCAGAATTACAAGGTCAGATTATACAACCAAGAGAGTATTGGGCAGAAAACAGTCAAATACTAGACAGCAGTTTCTCGATAGCTCATTCTGATGAAACACAAACTTTGTTCTAGTTTATGCACAAATAGGCACAGTTCGAATCCCGGGAGTGGAAGTAAGCTGTATGCATATTTTCACCCAGAAATATGTGAAGATGTGTAGAAACAGTCAGGTAGTGTTAACAGAAATTTCCTCCACAAGTCTGCCAGGTAAGAAAAGGTATATCTTAGCTGTAAGAAGGCTGTACTTAAACATTGTGTACAATAACCACTGTACAAGCCCAAGGCTGCAAATGACAGCAAGATAAGTACATACACCAAGTAGTCTCGTCCAAGAAATGTCCCTCAAAGGTTCATAGGTAGGTACTAGGCTATCGGCCCTAGGGCCTATAAAAGCCCAGCCAAAAGGTACCCTGGCTTTTGCCACCCAAGAAAATTATTTTCCTGTGCCACTGTCGAGCAGAGCCACAGAAATGATCCGCGGGGTGAATTTCCTATTTCCCATCCAATCATCACAATTTTTCTTGAAGAGTGCTAATGAGGAGCTTTGTTTGATATAGCTAGGTAGTTTATTCCAGAGTATGGGAAGTCTCTGGGACAGGAATCTATCTCTCCAGCATGTTCTGTTTATTGTGGTGACAAGGTTTAGGTCCCTAGAGCATGTAGCTGAGAGGGATTGGGATTTCTTTAAGTGGAGCATGTCCAATAGCTCTGGGTTTGACATAGCTTTGTATGTTAGGCAGAGATCACCTCTGAGTAGGCGATATGTGACGGAGTAAAGCTGGGGTTTTTTGAGATGGTCTGGATAAGGCATCTGTTTGAGGTCGGTAATCTTCTTTGTGAGGTATTTCTGTGGCCTTTCCAGTTGTTGTAGATGTCTTGTAAGGTACATACCAAAAGGGGCGTTGTACTCTATAACTGGTCTAATGAGTAATTAGTGGAGGGGAACAATGACCTCTTTTTCTGGATGAGAAACCTTTTGTGATGAGGTGTGCCATTTAGAAGGATTTCCTGACTACTGTGGCAATGTGAATATCAAAGGAGAGACTACTGTCCACCTGTGTCCCAAGGTCTTTTATCACACTTTCAGTGTTAAGTATACTACCACCAATGTTGTAGTTCATGGGTACAGAGTTTTTACCAAAGGGGATGACAGTGCACTTTTTAGCATTGAGCTTGAGGCCATGGCTTTGACACCAGTCATCTGTCTCAGTGAGGCCCTTTTGTAGGATTTCCACATTGTTAGGTGTTTCGATTATGGCTCCTAGTTTGCAGTCATCTGCAAACTTCATTAGCCAAAGACCTTCTGTGTTAGCCTGTATTTCAGAGAAGTAGATACCAAACAGGAGAGGACCCAGGACTGAACCCTGTGGTATTCCACTTGTCACTGGTCTGATGTCAGATTTGGAGTCTGCTACTTTCACAGTGTAGGCTCTGTCAGTGAGCCAGTTGGCAACCCATCTTGTGACATAGGGATTTATACCTATTTTAGTGAATTTATCTATAATTCCAGAGTGGGGGGTGGTGTTGAAAGCCTTGGCAAGATCTAAATAGGCTGTGTGAACCACCTTACCCTCATCTATGGCTTTGGTGACTGCTTCAAAGAAGTCTATCAGGTTTAGGAGACATGATCTGCCTTTTACAAACCCGAACTGGGTGGGGTCCAGAGTTTGGAGATTACCAATGTCTTTGTTTATAAGTTCCATGATGATACATTCCATGGCCTTGCAGACCAGGCTCGTCAGTCTAATGGGATGGTAGTTCCCAGGGTCCGTGGTGGCTCCCACCTTGTGGAGTGGGATAACCGTTGCTGTGCACCATTCAACAGGCACAAAGCCTGAGGTGAGACTATGACTGAACATGGTACTTAGGTGGGGTGCCAGTTTGTTCTGTTGTTCATGTAGAATGCAGCCTGGGATGTTGTCTGGTCCCATGGATGCTGTGTTCTTGGCACAAGTGTCTCACTGTCACAGCTAGTGGTCACTGCCGCCCATACCCAGGGTAATCGATAGAAATCAAGGCAGAGTATGGCAGTAGCATCCACACACACAGTATGAGTGCACATATGTAACCCTCACAATGTGAATATGGGTAGAAACAGTCAGATAGTGTTATCAGAAACTTCCTCCACAGGTCTTCTAGGTAAGAAAAGGTATAAGATGGCTGTAATTATACACTGCCCACCCAAGGCCATAGGTCGATGTAATTGAGGTAATACCTGGAGAGTAATGATTAGAGCAATGATCATTAAAGTTGTGAGCAATTGAAGCCTATACAGTTGTTGATTGACATCTCTCTCTCCCCCACCCTATCTGCACCAATAATCTAAACACATACATCAATGGGTATGTTTTTCACCAAACCTGGTGTTAGGACATGTGTCCTATTGTTCTACAAATATTTAAACATTTGACTATTAATGTTCCCTTTTCAAATAATATCATTGGTGGCCTGTTACTATCAATGTAACCTGCATGTTGTTATAATGGCCACTGTGGTTCCATATATGCATGTGTTCTGTTTACTATGCAACTGTTCCAAATCTGTTGTTTTGGGTTAATGGGAATACCTATACATGCTGTTATAACTAATCCTGGAATGTGTTTTTCATGACTAACTAACATATGTTATAAAACTGCAACACCACAGCATGCCTGGGAAGGCCGATCCCAGTGGATCTGCCTCTCCCACCTCAACTGGCCGTGGCACCAGGTCCAAGCACATCTGGGTCCCAACCCAGGACCTCGTCATCTGCTGGTCCTGCACCACCTTCAGGTGGAACCACCTCGGGGGGTGGGGCCCGGCCCCCCTGGGAGCGGGCGCAGACAGGACACTGTCACCCATCATCAGGTACGGGGATTGGGGTGAAGCAAGTTTCGAAAGGAGGTCGGAGATCTGCTATGTCAGCTTAAGGGCCGCATGAAACATCTTGAGGGTCAGCCTGCCCCTCTGGCTCAGCCCCCAGCACAGCCACCTTTTGGGCTGTGAAGGCACAGTGGAGACTGCCCATGGGTGGGGACCTCAGTCCCAATGTATCCATTTGTGGGCTCGTGGGCATCAGGCTCCCAGCCACCCTCCCTGTCCAAGGTGTTTACTGCCCACATGTGTCATATACCACTCCTGTCAGCTGTCTTGTCTGTTTTGTCTGTTTTCCTAACTAGCCTACCTCCCCAAGTATACCTACTATCCTTCCCACTCTCACAAAAAAAAAAAAAAAAAAAAAAAGAGCAATCTGTTCCCACAGCAAAATGTTGCCCCATACATAGCTGTCCATTTTGTACACGTGTCCACTGGACACATGTAATCGGGTCTAATTGGCTTAAAAACACAATAATGTTGTCCACACCCCTCTCTCAAGGGTTTGAGTGTCCAAATTCACCTCCAAATTTGGTACAAATGCATGGCTGTTGCTGTATCAGAAATGGACAGATATGGACCTTACCTACACCCTTTCTGCACATCCCTAGCTATCTGTCACATTGTTTTTCCCTCTGTGTGCCCCCTTTTTCACTACTTTCCTATTATCCCTTTTTTCTTATCACTCCTTTTTTCTTTTCTTTTAAAGAAATTAGCACAGGGCTAAATGAGAGTAAGCTGCAATAAGCAGCAATAAGTGAGTTTGTGCGACGTTAAGTGATGCCTACACAGGTTAAGCAGTTTCCCATTTAACCATGTGTTGGCATTGCTTAACATTAAGCAAACCTGTGGAAACTCACTTACAACTGCTTAAATGTGCCTTAATCACTCTGTTTCCATCAGCCTGTGTTCTACCCAGCAACAAAATAAAGTGCCCTTGCAGGTCTTGAACCCAGGACCCTGTACGCCATTGCAACAGCAATTTATCACTAAGCTATCTGAGCTATAGAAATGATTGATGCTTTTTCAAACAAATCATTTTGTAGAGTCATTCAACAGTAGAGAAAAAAGTCTGTAGAATCCGTCAGGTTTAATATACATATATATATATATATATATATATATATATATATATATATAGAGAGGGAGAGAGAGAGAGAGAGAGAGATGCATATATGTGGAAAAATCCATGCATAATATATATATATATATATATATATATATGTATATATATATATATATATATATATATATATATATATATATATACACATACATGCATAGAGAGAGAGATACATCTAAAATATATACAGATATACATACACACATATATGTATATATATATATATATATATATATATATATATATATATACACACACACACACAAAAGTAAATTATACATAAATATATGAAACAAAATCCACGTCAGCAGAACCAGCAGCAAAGAGTCCAATATTAAGTGTTTTATTAACATCCAAAAGACGGTGTAGAACGAGAAACCTCCTCATCCCTGCCACCATCAGTCACAAAATTTTCTGTAGGAACAACATCCTCCACGTCCTCTCCAGTGGCCGGCCTACTAGGTCTAGCTGTCTGCCTCATAACCCCATGAGTCAGGTTAACAGGAGCACCTAGACTGTCGCCAACACTCTGAGAATGGGGGGGGGGGATATGCAGTTTGTTTATTATATGCATCTATGTCTCTTCAGTTTTTTCATTTTCATCTCCATATTACGAGATATCTGTTGGTCTATGGTCAAAAAAATTCATTTATACTCATAATTATACCTGTTAAAATCTACATGTGACTTGATATTAGTATCCAAAATTTCAATTTCAGCACTCAAATGGTCTATAAATTTCTGATAAAATTTGGCCATTAAGTCCATTAACTCATGTCCATGTCTAACAAACAAACAAATCAGCTCACTATGGAACTCTGAACCAGCTATCAGTCCAGTGGGGTACTGCCAAGAGCGCAAGCCCTTTGGCACAAACCCCACTTTTTTACATTCATTAAAATAGGAAATCTCTAACTGAAGCTTCTTTACCTTTAAATATTTGTGGTCCAAGGTCTTCAAAAAGTCCACTAAAGGAGCTTCTGATGTCCCTGTGTCAATAGGCACAAACCTGTTCCTGTTCTCAAAAACTGGGAGTTGCTCATTCAACCAAGATGTAACATTCAGTGAGTCTCCAGTTCGGCTCAGAGATGAACTGGTCCTGGGACGTTCACTGGTAGATCTAGGATGTACAGGAACCCTTGAAACAGTTGAGGTGGAACTTCCACTGTCCTCACAGTCATTCGACCCATCACTGGTGTCAGCTGTCGCCTCAGAAGCCAAACCAACTCCAAGAACATCTTCCGCCAAATTGTCAGCATTTCCCTTGACTGCTACTAGCCCATCTAAACGTTGGGAAAGCACATCCATCCTTTCATTGAGTTTTTTAACCATGTTAGTAAAAGAAACCAGTGCAGAGTGGTCCAAACAAGCACCTTCTTCCAATTCCATAAATGCTAGTTGAATGCTGCCGGTTAAAGCTACTGGCAATGGATGCAAAACAAACTAACTGAAGCAACAAAAGTTGAAAAACAAACTAAGATGAATGAAACAAAATCCACGTCAGCAGAACCAGCAGCAAAGAGTCCAATATTAAGTATTTTATTAACATCCACTTTTCGTTCAAGAAAACTGAACTTCTTCAGACAAACATCAAAAGGTAACAAATGTAAAAAAAACTCCTTAAATACACAATTAACAACACATGGTACATTTGAATGGACCAACCAACTGGTTAAAACTCGCTGACATCAATGTGTGGGAAAATGCTGATCGCAAAGCTTCTTAAAGAGCTACTACATACAAAAGTCAGATCTTTACAGATTGTGTTTTGAAATCAAACAACTAACCAAAATGAAATAAAAAATTGTCAATGAAAATGTGTCTAAACATAAAATGTTTAAAACCAAGAAAAATGAAACATAATAAATGGAACCAATTTAATAACTTAAAATAAGAAGTAAAACATAAAAAATAGTAAGTCATGAATGGAAAATAAAAAATAATAATAAAATTACCTCTGCATACTTCTGAGTTTCAAAATGCAAGCTAAATGTACTCTGTCATTAAGACCTGGAGGTCTGTATGAACAGAGTTTCAGCTGCCAAATCACTTCTAGGTGCTCTAATAATAGTTGAAAAGGACCCCCCCCCTGATGTCAAAGGGAACCTGTCCTAACACCCTAAAAGTAAAACTGTGTTGAGGGTGGTCATTAACATGTTTCGCCAAAGCGTTTTCACACTTATTTTTCCTAATACAATATAAATGCTCATAGATTCTTTCGTTAAAACCTCTGTCAGTCTTGCCCACCAGTGATGGATCGAATGACCGTGAGGACAGTGGAAGTTCCACCTCAACTGTTTCAAGGGTTCCTGTACATCCTAGACCTACCGGTGAACGTCCCAGGACCAGTTCATCTCTGAGCCGAACTGGAGACTCACTGAATGTTACATCTTGGTTGAATGAGCAACTCCCAGTTATTGAGAACAGGAACGGGTTTGTGCCTATTGACACAGGGACATCAGAAGCTCCTTTAGTGGACTTTTTGAAGACCTTGAACCACAAATCTTTAAAGGTAAAGAAGCTTCAGTTAGAGATTTCCTATTTTAATGAATGTAAAAAAGTGGGGGTTGTGCCAAAGGGCTTGCACTCTTGGCAGTACCCCACTGGACTGATAGCTGGTTCAGAGTTCCATAGTGAGCTGATTTGTTTGTTTGATAGATATGGACATGAGTTAATGGACTTAATGGCCAACTTTTATCAGAAATTTATAGACCAGTTGAGTGCTGAAATTGAAATTTTGGATACCAGTATCAAGTCACATGTAGATTTTAACAGGTATAATTATGAGTATAAACAAATTTTTTCGACCATAGACCAACAGATATTTCGTAATATGGAGATGAAAATGAAAAAACTGAAAAGAGACATAGATGCATATAATAAACAAACTGCATACCCCCCCCCCCCATTCTCAGAGTGTTGGCGACAGTCTAGGTGCTCCTGTTAACCTGACTCATGGGGTTATGAGGCAAACAGCTAGACCTAGTATGCTAGCCACTGGAGAGTATGTGGAGGATGTTGTTCCTACAGAAAATTTTGTGATTGATGGTGACAGGGATGAGGAGGTTTCTCGTTCTACACCATCTTTTTCCTCGAACCGGGGACAGAACCATCAGAGGTTTTACAACATGAGGAGTTATCACAGGAACAACAGCAAGAAGCCTTTTCAGAAGTAATGAGAAGGACAAAACCTGACATTATTAGTAACAGTTTTGGAGATTTTTTTGTTTACAACTATTCGAGTTTTACAATCACTGTGGAGATGTCTGATTTATTTTCAAAAGGTCTCACTTTTGTTCCATGGAGACATTTTAATCTAGCACACACATTGATTGATTTAAAGTTGTTTATACGTAAGTTGAATTTATTGTTAATTTTTGGTAATACTGTTTTAGACAAAAAAACTTTGAGAGTTCCAAGTACATTTAACCCCCCTATCCACCCTTTACTTTTTTTATTTGAACATTTGTGTGAAACTGAAATTAGAAACTTAGTCAACTGTTGTAGGACACTTCCGAACAAAAATTTGACTGATGACGAAGTTGACTTGTTGGACACTTTAAAAAGTTCACCTGTCAGGATTCTTAAACCTGACAAGGGGGGTGGTTTAGTACTAATGGACACTTGTCATTATGAAAACTGTCTTACCCACATGTTATTGCAGGATGCTTATACACTGTCTAGCATCAACAAATTGAATGCAGCGTATAGGTGCATCCATGTTTTCTTGAATGATTTGTTTTTAGAAAATGTTATAGAACAAGATGTGTTGAAATATTTGACTGTTTCATTTCCCAAGATTCCAACAGTTTTCAGATTACCCAAGATCCATAAAGATGTGCACAACCCTCCCATGAGGCTATTGGTTAATGCTAGGGGTTCAATCACTTACCCGATAGCCAAATACGTGGATAATATAATGAAAAAATATGTTGAAAAGAAAACACACATCTGTAAAGACTCTTGGGCTTTTTTAAAAGCCATGGGTGCTTTAGAATTCAAGAGAGGTCATAGATTTGTGACAATAGACGTAAAAGACCTTTATACGTCTATCCCTCATGCTACAGGGATCGACTGGGTCACTGACCATTTATTGTATCGTAATGCCAGCAGTGTAGAAATCAGATTGGTGCAGAAATTGTTAGATGTCATCTTGAAGTTCAACTTTGTAATATTTGGGG
The DNA here is from genome assembly GCF_019279795.1 of Protopterus annectens. NCBI lineage: Eukaryota > Metazoa > Chordata > Ceratodontiformes > Protopteridae > Protopterus > Protopterus annectens. The sequence goes on along the minus strand of NC_056739.1, from coordinate 1,713,078,198 downwards.
GAGAGAGATATTTACAGAAGACTGGTGTAGCCATGGGCTCACCAGTAGGGGCCAGTTTTGCCAACATCGTAATGGCTGAATGGGAACACAGGTATGTCTTTGGTAATCGTAACGGTCAGTTCAAAATCGATTTTTACACCAGATTTTTGGACGACATCTTTATATTGACAGAAGGTTCAACTAATGAGGTGGGGACTTTCATGGACCATCTCAATTCCAGCACGTCTTTTTTGAATTTTACATTTGTAGAGTCTGATTCTAGAATTTCTTATCTGGATGTAGACTTATAGAAAGACATTTCTGCTGGTAGCTTTAAGGCCAAAATATTTCATAAGAGTTCCTATTCTAACACCATGTTACACTTTACTAGTGCCCACCCTGGGCACCAAAAAAGAGGGGTAGTCAAGGGCAACTTAGCGCTGCTCGAATGGTAACAGACGATGAACCCTTTTTAGAAGAATGTGAGTTTATTAAGGGATTGTTTCTACACAGAGGTTACCCAGACAAGTTTATTCACGACCTGGTTACTGAGGTCCAGACTAAAAGGTATGGGGGTGTTTATAAACCTATTTTACAAAGCAGTCCGTTTATGAGTTGTCCACTAAAACATTCACCTCCAGTTATGCCTGAAGTCTTTGTAGACAACAAGAAAGTAGACACTTCTATTTCTTTCATCACTAATTATAGTGCTGAGATTCATTTAATCAAGGAGGTGTTTGTCAAGAACTGGAGTATTTTCTGTTGTGACGATGCCTTACAAGCCAGGTTTGGTACTTTGCCTAGTTTTATATACAGAAGGGGTGATAACCTCAAACGGATACTAGAAACTAAAAAGGACACTCGTGTTAGAGTAGAGGGCACTTTCAAATGTGAGAGTTGCAACATGTACAGGCACATTGCCACTGGTTCGAGATTTAAAATTGCTGGGTCTTCTTTTTCCACTGTTGGTAGATTCAACTGTAAATCTCGATCGGTTGTTTATTTAGCTTGCTGCCAGTCTTGCCCAGCATTTTATGTGGGAAAAACTGACAGAGGTTTTAACAAAAGAATCTATGAGCATCTATATTGTATTAGGAAAAATAAGTGTGAAAATGCTTTGGCGAAACATGTTAATGACCACCCTCAGCACAGTTTTACTTTTAGGGTGTTAGGACAGGTTCCCTTTGACATCAGGGGGGTCCTTTTCAACTATTATTAGAGTGCCTAGAAGTGATTTGGCAGCTGAAACTCTGTTCATACAGACCTCCAGGTCTTAATGACAGAGTAAGTTTAGCTTGCATTTTGAAACTAAGAAGTATGCAGAGGTAATTTTATTATTATTTTTTATTTTTATTTTCCATTCATGACTTACTATTTTTTATGTTTTACTTCTTATTTTAAGTTATTAAATTGGTTGCATTTATTATGTTTCATTTTTCTTGGTTTTAAACATTTTTTGTTTAGACACATTTTCATTGACAATTTTTTATTTCATTTTGGTTAGTTGTTTGATTTCAAAACACAATCTGTAAAGATCTGACTTTTGTATGTAGTAGCTCTTTAAGAAGCTTTGAGATCAGCTTTTTCCCACACATTGATGTCAGCGAGTTTTAACCAGTTGGTTGGTCCATTCAAATGTACCATGTGTTGTTAATTGTGTATTTAAGGAGTTTTTTTTACATTTGTTACCTTTTGATGTTTGTCTGAAGAAGTTCAGTTTTCTTGAACGAAAAGTGGATGTTAATAAAACACTTAATATTTGACTCTTTGCTGCTGGTTCTGCTGACGTGGATTTTGTTTCATTCATCTTAGTTTGTTTCAACTTTTGTTGCTTCAATACATAAATATATATATATATATATATATATATATATATATATATATATATATATACACATACACACACATATATATATATATATATATATATATATATACACACACACACATATATATATATATATATACATATATATATATATATATATATATATATATAGATATATATATATATATATATATATATATATATATATATATATATATATATATATATATAGATAGATGTACATGCATACATATATACAGCAGCCATTGTTCTGCTTTGCAACAAAGCAACCAGTCCTAACAGGTCTTTGACTCAGGGCGCTCTAGAACACGATGATGCTTTTTCAAACATATCAGTCAGTAGAATCATTCAACAGTAGGGAAGAGATTCTGTAGAGTCAGTCAGGTTTTCCACATATACATGTATATATCTATGGAGATGCATATATGTGGAAAAATCTATACATAATATATATATATATATATATATATATATATATATATATATATATATATATATATATATATACATACATATATATATATATTTATATATGTAAACATAAATATAAATAAATATATAACAGCTACAAACAAATGCAATCTGAGGGTCATGCTGCTCAATGCTATAAGTCTAAATCTCAAAATGCACTCACTCGAAGTACTCCTTAAAATGGAGAACATCGACATTTGTGCTGTAACAGAGACCTGGTTCCAGGCAACAGAAAGCACCCCTGCACTACCAGGCTATAACTCATTCTACACCTTTTGGCCCCAGAACTTGGACTGAAGCTCCAAAGGTGGTGGTGTTTCCATATTCATAAAGGATGCACACACTTCCAGACTGGTAGCCCAATATAATGCATCAGAGATACTGCAGTTGCAGCTAACATTGGGTAAGACAGCAATTCAGGTCGTACCCTGCTATAGGTCCCCAACCATGTCCCAAGACTCACACTCCACATTCCTAATCACCCTGGAGAATATTAGGGTGCAAACTAACACTGTCATACTGGTTGACATCAACTACCCCTCCATTAACTGGGAAAGATACTCATGTACCAATGCACTTGCCCAACGTTTCCTGGAATTCATTAATTCCAATGGCTTGGACCAGCTCTTTCTTACTCCCACTACAGGTTGCAACACCCTTGACCTGGTCATTACTAACATGGGTGACTGTTGCTGTACACCAGTAATCAACTTCTCCCTGGTTAGATCTGACCACAAACTAATCACCTTGGAAACCCACCCCCCCCCCGCAAAGGTAACCACAATGAAAAACCTTTCTAAAGGTAACTTGGGGCTCCTGCAAACAGAGCTGGCTAACTTCAGGCCATCAATGCAAATGAGGAATAGTTGTATGACAGCCAAATCATATACCACTGCAATGTATAAACACGTACACAAATGCATGGATTCCGCCATACCCCATAGAACCAAGACGCTCTCCTCCAAAAAAAGGAAGCCATTCTGGTGGTCCCCTGTCATAAACAAACTCTACAACAGAAGGGGGAAACTAATGTGGAATAAGGTGAAGTTCCAGGACTGGAAAAAACTCCCTTACTAGCCTCAACAAAAAGTTGAGATCCCTCATCAAATCCTGCTAAGCTAGCTATGAAAATAGAATTGCAGCAGATAGTAAAGACAGCCACAAGGCCTTCTATAGTTATGTAAAGAATCTCACCGGCAATACCCAGATTTTCTCTGAGCTACTACATAATGGTATCTCCTATACCGAGCCAACAGATATTGCCAATATACTGGCCAACAGATTCAGTGCGAACTTTACCCCCCCCCCCGAAGGACCAATCACAACACCAGTAGATTTCCAGGCACCCAGTATTACTGCTGCACAGGTTAAAACAGCACTGTCCAAGGCCAAGAATACAGCATCTATGGGACCTGACAATATCCCTGGCTGTGTTCTATATGAACTACAGAGTGAACTGGCACCTCACCTGTGTGGCCTGCTCAATCACAGCCTCATGTCCCTCCCTACCAAATGGCACACTGCTACAGTCATCTCTCCCCACAAAGGAGGAATGACTACAGACCCTGTGAAATATCTCCCCAGTAGCCTGATGAGTCTGTTATGTAAAACTATGGAACACATCATCATGGACCTAATAAACAAGGATATAAGAAATCTCCAGACTTTGCATCCCACACAGTTTGGTTTTGTGAAGGGTAAGTCATGTCTGCTCAAACTGGTTGACTTCTTTGAGTCATTCACCAGAGCTGTGGATGAAGGCAAGGTGTGTCATACAGCCTACCTGGATATGGCCAAGGCCTTTGATACCATTCCCCACTCAGGAGTCACTGAAAAACTCACTAAGCTAGGCATCAACCCCTATAATGCTAGATGGGTTGCAGACTGTCTCACAGATAGAACCCACAGAGTGAAAGTAGCTGACTCCAAGTCAGACTGCTGACAAGTTACGAATGGGGTCCCACAGGGTTCGGTCCTGGGTCCTCTCCTGTTTGTTATCTACTTCTCTGAAGTCCAGGGCAACACAAAGGGATTCTGGCTGACAAAGATTGCAGATAAATGCAAGTTGGGAGCTTAACTCCCCAAGTCATGTTGATATCCTACAGAAAGGCCTCACTGAGTTCAATGACTAGTGTCAGAACCATGGCCTTAAGCTCAATAACAAAAAATGTGTCGTCATCCCCTTTGGCAGAAATCCAGTTCCCATGACTTACAACATCTATGGTACTCCCCTGAACACAGAAGGCATTATAAGAGATCTGGGAACACAGGTTGACAGCAAGCTCTCCTTTGACCACCACATTGCTACTGTGGTCAGAAAGTCCTTCTATGTGGCACATCTCATTACTAAGGCTTTTGCATCCAGGAAGAAAGAGGTCATTGTCTCCCTCTACTCTTCCCTCATTAGGCCAATCATCGAGTACAATACCCATTTGACATGTACCTCACTAGACACCTGCAACAACTGGAGAGGCTGCAAAAGTACCTCACAAACAGGATCCTAGGCCTTAAACACTTGTCCTATATGGACAGACTAAAAACACCAACTATTCTCTGTCTCATATTGCCTACTTAGAGGGAATCTCTGCTTGACTTACAAAGCCATGTCTGACCCAGCTCTGTTAGAAATGCTACATCTAGAGAAATCCTAATCCCTCCACACCACATGCTCCACAGACTTCAACCTCTTTACCACAATCAACACAACATGCTGGAGGGACAGGTTCATAACCCAGAGAATGCCCATGCTATGGAATACACTTGCCATACATGTCAAGCAGAGCACCTCACTGGCCCTCTTCAAGAGAAAATTCACCCCTGGGATCACTCCAGTGACTCTACTCAACAGAGGCACTGGGAGCTAAGGTTGGGTGGCACGATGCCAGGGTAATTCTATGGGCAAGGCTTTTAAAGGCTCCAGGCCTATGAACCTATATATATATATATATATATATATATATATATATATATATACACACACACACAGACAGACAGATAGATAGATAGATAGATAGATAGATAGATAGATAGATAGATAGATAGATAGATAGATAGATATATGTGCTCAGAACATGTAGTGGAGTTGTATCTCAGAATCATACCTCTCAACCTCTTAGTGCAACAAATCTGTCCAAAGGGTGTCAAAATGGGGGGACAATGGGACCAAACTAGGAACCTCTTTTAAATATTGCCCTTATAAATGTAGAAAGTTGCCAGAGTAACACAGTTTGTTTCAGCATACATATTCTGATGGCTGTGATGTCTGAAAATGAAATGTATGTCATCATTTACTGACAAAAATCCCCATATCATCACAATGATTTACTAGAGAAATGAGACTAATCTGTAAAACAGACCAGAAATATGAGCAATAAACCTGGACATCCTGAAACAATCCAGCCAGTTGAGAGGTATGCTCAGAACCCCTTATTGCAATGGATCTGGACCAAGGCTGACAAAGTGGTGGGTGGAAGCCATGAAAATGGGGACATATCTGAAATACTGGCATAGATAAGCTGACACAGTTGCTGCAGTAACGCTCTCCTGTCTGCTCTAACATATAGACACAGTTGCTGCAATAACACTCTCCTGTCTGCTCTAACATATATTCACTGAAATAGCACAAGTAATTGAATTAGCAAATCCGCTATGGGGAATTACACATGTAGTTGCAAATATATCAGGCACTACAGGGATGTAACAGCACTGAAAAACAGACACATACCCACAACCAATTTCACCACAGTCACATTCACATACCGGTAAGTCAAGTGAACAGTAGAGTATATGGACTGTGTGAACAAATACATCATTGTTTGCCACTCAAACACTACCCCTACATATACTGGCCCAATTCACAGTGTAGTCTGAATGCTGACCATGGTACAGGACATGTCTCAGTCTGCCTCTACAAACACATACAGCCAATAGACCAGCAGAAACTGGAGAAGCATGCACAGTCAGATAAAAAGGGAGCCATAACACTTAAATATACACCCCTCCATACACAGCCTAAATAACATATACACATGACATGTCTACACAATCTTGGCAGTCTGTTAAAAATGGCCAGACATACACAGACCTCTCAAATGTACAGTTCACCTCAGAATGTACAGGCTCAGGACTCATATTTATGGCCTCTTCCCTATAACATGTCTGTTGGTCTACTACATCACTGGTATGGTAGCAGAAATGAAGGCAAGAAATAATGATACTAAATACTTCTGAGCCTCATAGTGCATGACATCTGGACAAAGCCTGACATCATTTGGGGACAGAGGCACAAACACAGGTATAGACTGGACATATTGCTGTCATAAATTGAGACAGTTGCTGATGTAACAGGATTTGTTGTAACATATCCTTTGTGAGGAATATGAAGTCAGTAATACCAATGGATGCTAGTATTTACTGACTGCATTCCCCAGAGTCCCTGACTGATTTTCCAAGGACAACAGCTGTCTGGGGAACAGACAAAACATAACAGGCAAACATGTGGCCAGTCTGTGGACAGCATGCCAGTGAAGAGGTATGTCAGAGACATATCACTGTCAGACGTGAAGTCACTCAGTAAATGCATGTCCACACAAACCCTGTCAATCTATCAACCCACCATGTGTATAACAGCACTGATGACATAGAATCTGTTCACAGTTCTGGAGGTATATCCCCCATGTTGTTGGGCTGTCTCCAAATGTCCTGTCCTGTAAAGTATTCCCACCTACTGTCTGTGAATCTGTAGCCCACCACCTGTGTAATGTCCCTCACACAGGTCTGTAATGCCCTCTCAAAGGCAACACATGGAGGTCTCCATAGTCTGATACCCTTTCTGGCTGCATCCTACATGAACACAGGCATGGTTTTTCAGACCCATTCTGCAGTGTAGTCTACCACAGCCTGAGCACCAGTGTCATCCCATCTGCACAGAGGACAGACAGAGAAAGTAGATAGCAAACAGGTTATGCATTAGGATGAATGTTCTGAAGGATAGAAGTCTGAAACTGAAATGTATGCCATTACTACATGACAGCAGTCCTCAATGACATGGCCAAAAAACACAGTACTCTACAGTTAATATAATAATATCATATTAATATCCAATAGGAGGTACATCAAAACATACAGCTCAAACTCCAAGAACAAAATAGTGTGCTACTCAGAGTCCTAGCTTTGCATGCAGGGGTGCATGGTTCGAGTACTGACTTTTACATGGAAAAGCAGCGTTAATAGTACTAATTCAATAATACAATATTTGTTACATTATTTTTGTCAACCAGTGTGACATGCAAGTGTGAGTGCATATAACATGTGATACTACCCATGTATATATAAGTGTCCCATACAGTAAAGTCACACCCCTTGCTACTGTAATGACACACATAGAAGCATGTTATGTAAAGGAAGTCAAATACACTTACTGAATGATATCATTACTCTGCTATTTTATAAGACTGGAATGTGAGAAAAGGTTACCAGGGCTGAGTCATGCTTAGCAGGTTTAAGCATTGCTCAAACATGAATGCAGTTAGTTCAGCTAATCAGATGTGTGCACTGGTAAGCATTGTTAAGTGAAGCCTACACGGGTTAAGCACCTATTGGTTTAACCTTATGTTTGCACCACTTACTGTTGCACAAACCTGCGCAAACTCACAATTGCTTAAGTGCTTTAATCACTCTGCTTCCATCTGCCTCTGTTCTGCCCAGCAACAAAATAAAGAGCCCTTGCAGGTCTTTAACCCAGGACCCTGTACACCAGAGCAACAGCAATTTATCATTAAGCCTTCTGAGCTACAGAATTTATTGATGCTTTTTCAAACATACCATGCATTACAGCCACTTTACAATAGGGAAGAGACACTGTGCAATCAGGAGTGATTGGTATCTACAAATATATGTATGAAAAGAAACATAGGTTCATAGGTTCATAGGTTGGTACTATACTATCAGCCCTAGGGCCTATACAAGCCTAGCCATAACAATTCCCTGGATATTTCTTCCCACAATATTTACTTCCCTGGACCCCTGTCTAGCAGGGTGACTGACATGATCCTCGAGGTGAATTTCCTATCTCCCATCTAATTGTTAAGGTTCCTTTTGAAGAGGGCCAAGGGGGCACTCTGCTTGACATGCATGTGCAGTCTATGTCAGAGAATGGGAGTCTCTGGGTCAGGAACCTTTCCCTCCAGCATGTTTTGTTCATTGTGATGACAAGGTTTGGATATGCTGACTTTTTTCTGCACTTTTTCTATACAACTTCCATTGTGTATGTTGCATACCATTTTATGAGAGTAACATTTGCTATGAAATGCATTGTATCACTGACTGTGGTTGTCATCTGACATTCTTGGAGTACATGTGCTCATTCTGTTTAGATGTGCATTTAACTGTGGAACACCATTACTATGGCACATTGTTTGTGTGGTTGTCCCTTACTTCTTATCATATCCACTACCATGGGTACAAATCCCACATGTGACCTATGCAACTTTTTAATGGATTGTACATGTGATTGATGTGGTTGCTTCTTACATGTTACATATTCAGACATTTTTTCATATTTATTATGATTATCTGTTTATAACAGTAATACAAATGAAAAAAAAAGAAGTTATGTCTTACCATAACATTCCATCTGTGTTGTTGATCTTCAATAATCCTTGACTGTAGGCTCAGTTCGGAGCATTGGAACCGAAACAAACATTTATTTCAGCTCGCACCTTCCAAACCCTCGCGTTTGGCTTTACTCACAATGCTCCCCTCAAGATTACCTCAGATCGAGTTTGCCTAATATAGCAGCAGACAAATAGCAATAATAATAATAATAATAATAATAATAATAATAATAAGAGATCAGATACGAGTCCTTAATAAGAAGCCAGTCCTGAACAATTTTGATCCACTAAGTGTCTCAGGCTAGGGTGAAGGAGGGAAGGAATGTCAAGGATTAGTGAAGATTGACAACACAGATGGAACGTTATGGTAAGACGTAACTTCTTTATCTGATGATGTCAATCTTCACATAATCCTTGACTGCAGGACAGAGTTCCCAGCTACCTGAATCTTGGGAGGTCTCACAGAAGAATGTTCCTAAGCACCATCGAACTGAATGATGCTCGTCCCCTAGAGACCTGATCCAATTTGTAATAAGTGATAAAGGTATGAGGAGATGACCAAGTGGCTGCTGCACAAATATCATCTAAGGGGTCTATATTAGAACACCGAACTTTCAAAATTTCGAGTGTTCTAATATCAAACCCTATTAATTGAAAATTTAAAACATCGAACATACAGAGCAGCTAATTTTTTCCTAGGGAAAAAAATTGCTGTTCCAAAACGCATACACACAACACAAGCAGACCAAGCAAACAGCAATCCACACACATACACCTAAGCTCTTACATCTAACCCTACACTAAACTATACATACACCACTAACTATCCACTTACCTTAACCCAAACCCTAACCCTAAGGTCCGTCACTATCGCACAGTCACCTCACCCACGCCCTAACCCTAACTCACCTACCCTGCCCTTTTCTGAGGGATATGACGGCAGAAACACAAATGGATGTTAGCATTTAATGATTGCAATCACCAGAGTATGCTATTGATTTGCCAAGGACAACACCTGTCTGGAAAACAGACCAAACATAACAGGCAATCCTCTGGCCATTATGTGGATAGCCCTACAATTGAGAGCTATGCAGACACAGAACTTTTGTCAGACTGAAACCCATGCAGAAGTAGTATGTTCAGACAAACCCTGTGAAACTAGCAGTATTTAAACCATATAACAGCAATACTCACATTTTGCCCCTACGTCTTGAACCTTCTCCACCATTTAGTTGGCTTGTCTCCACAAGTCTTGTTGTAAGAGGTATTAGCTCACACACCTCCAGGATGTCTTCCTCACAGGGAAGGTAAAGGGCCAACGCCAACATGAAGTACTCAGTTAAAGGAGTGTGTTTCTCTGACATTGGTTGGAATAACTACACAGCTGCTCTGCATGCATTTAGCAGCTGGGGGACATCAATTGGTGCACAGGCCATCACATGGTCATGAGGATTACCTGCAAATGTCAAGCTGCCACCTATTCAAATCAGCTCTGCCACAGACAGGAGTACAACCTAACAAAATTGACTGACTGCAAGTTACAGAAAGAGTATATCACCAAATCTACTTTCCAAAAAAAAAAAGTATGTGAAACAAGTAAGAATGCAATTGATTGCAGTTGGTGGTCTGTAATAATGGAAAATAGGAGTTTGAAAGAATATGTTTCAATAAGACTTGCTGTACTGATGTACTGCTGAACAGCACCGATGGTCATAGCATGTGGCTCTGTCTGCAGTGACATAGATCACAGCTCAGTCCCCTGACTCACCCCAAGAAAGGATAGCTGACATTTGACAACTACTGGAGTGTTTGTCAAACACCACTGACTGTGCCATTGCTAGGCCAGCTACTGGGATGTTGTACATATCCATATGTTACCTGTGAATATAACTATTATACACATTTGTCTTATATATCTAAGAGACCTATACAGAGCATGTGCATAGTAAAGTACTGTTGCAGAAGTGTGTGTTGAAATGCATGTGATTTAGTGAGTTCATACCATTCAGTTATACAGTGTTATAAGCACATGTGTGCCTGATATCTGTAGTCACTTACACATAGAGTTGTGTTATGTTAGACAAACCATTGTCAAGTCTGTTAACAATTACATCGTAACATAATAGCCTAGTTATGAACGTGGGACATCCTCCAAGTTAGCATTGTGATAGCAAAGCCTGTTGTGCAATCAACTTACTTATCTATGTATGTAAATAAGTTGTGCATGTTATACTTGTGTGTAATATCAGTATCAGTGCATACAACAGACATAAATGTTTACGGGTACTGGTTGTTGCACTGCCATGCCAATGATACGGGTACCAGAATAGCCATGATTATCAGGTTGTAATCGGAGAAGTGTGCAACTGTGTTATAACCCTCTGTCCATGCCTACCACAAACAGCTATATGAACACCTACATACAGTGAATATCAAGAGTGTAGACACCACTGTTGAAATGCCAGGTTTGGTTACTATACGAAAAGGAGACGACAGAAAATCATTTCAAAATGTTTCCCACCTTGAATGCGACCCATAACCTGTACAATTCTATTGAAAAACAAACAAATCTGTTAGGGGAGAAAATATAAAACATAAAATACATACTATAAGCTGTTTGCATACATGTGCACACACATAAACAACTACTTGGTTAATGCGCCTCTTGCAGTAATCACAGCATTCACTTTTTGGGTACACACATGCCATCAATTAATGAGACTCTGATTAACCCCAAATAATGTTCAACTATCCTAGTAGGATTAATTTGACATTTACCCAGTTACCTGCTACAGCAAAAGACATGTTTTGCAGAGAGCTTACAAAGCATCAAAGGGATCTCATTGTGGAAAGGTATCAGTCAGGAGAAGAGAAGAAAGTGTCCATAACATTGGATATACCATGGAATACATTGCAGTCATCAGACAGTGAAGAAGATATGGGACAACAGTGACATTGCAAACACCTGGACGTCCATCCAAAATGGATGAAATGACAAGACAACAACCGGCCATGGAGGCTGCCAGGGGAGCTACAGTAACACACTGAACGAGCTGCAGGAATGCCTGCCAGGTACTGGGTGTCTAACCATATGTGACAAACATTTATGTATTCCCCGTATGTCTGCCCTATGGGGTAGGGTTGCTAGATGGAAGCCTTTTCTTACACAGAAAAATGTTCAGGGCTGGACAAACATTGTCAAACAGTACATCAAGTCTCCCAAAAGCATGTTGGACAATGTGTCATGGTCTGATGACACCAAGGTTGAACCTTTGGCCCACAATTCCAAGAAGTATGTTTGACCCAAAACAACATTTTGCATCACCAAAAGAACACCATCCCCCCGATGAAGCATGGTGGGGGCAGTATCATGCTGTGGGGTTGCTTTTCATAAGCTGGAACTAAGCCTATAGTCAAGATGGAGGGAATTATGAACAGTTCCAAATACCAATCATTTTTGTTCCCAAACCTTCAGTCATCTGCTAGAATGCAGAAGATGAAGAGGGAGTTTACCTGTCAACATGACGACACCAAACATACATCCAAATCAACAAAGGAATGGCTTCACCAGATGAAAATTACAGTTTGGAAATGTGCCAGCCAGTGGACAGCCCTACATACAATAGAAAATCTGTGGGTTCCCCTGAATAGGGCTGGGCACAAGAGATACCCTCACAAATTGACATATTCGTAGCACTGTTGCAAGGAAGACTGGGCAACTATTACCAAGTAAAGATGTGGCATGATGATAGACTCTGACCTAAGATGACTGAATGCTGTCATTTTCTCAACAGGTTCTTCCAGAAAGTATCTGTTTAAGGGTGTGCACACTCATGCAACCAGCTTATTGTACTGATTTTAATTTGCACATTTTTTCATAACAGATTGTTATGTTTTCAATGGAATTGTACATACTATAGGTCACATTAAAGGTGGGAATTGTTTTGAAATGAGTTATTGTGGTGTCATGTTACAATAGCACAAAGACCAGGCATTGTAACAGGGGTGTGTACACTTATATATCCACTGTAACTGTATGAACTTAGCAATACCTGACCTGTAAAACCTGCCTCTACCAATGTAGAGTAATCCCCTTTGGTGGACAGCAGCAATACACAAACCACATAATAGGCTGCTATATAGGCTGTTCAGGGCCACATAGGTGCAGGCAGCAACTTGGAAGGATGTCCACTTCTATTTAAACAAGCATATAAGGTCACAGGTGACTCTCTGTAAGGCTAACTATAACTACAAATCAGACATAGCCACACTGCCAAGGCCAGTCACAAGGGTGTCTCCACATATGTAGTCAGTCTCAGAGGCAACAACACAATTCACCCTGTACTGGTGGTAAATCACACCTCATACACACATGTCCTGGCTATAGGCAACCTGCATCAGACAGGTTAGGTGTGAACATCACCCTCCTGTCCCCTCATCCATATAGGGGAGATATGCACATCAACCACACCCCTGCCCTCATTGATGGTGAGCAGGTACATATTGCCTACTGAAAGGCAACAACAGCAAGTCTCCATGGGGCCTGATAACACCTCTGTCTGCATCTTACATGAACTTAGGCATTTTCTTACAGTTCCATCACACACTGTAGTCAAACACAGCATCGGCAATATCCACACCCCATACACATGGAAGATGGCCACTGTCATCCCTCTACACAGAAGTGAATGGGGAATAGAGCTTTATGCAATTAACTGTCCATCACTGGGGGGGAAATGACACATCAGGGCCAGGAGTGCAATGCCAGCTAATACTGTGCTGATAGATTACAGGAGTATGGTGTAGTTTTCAGTGTTGGCAACAAATATCCACTTCTGATGTGCAATTTCTGTCCATACTGTTGACAACTGTATGAGGTGCTATGATGTGTTTCACTGTTTATGGCTTCCAGGTGAGATGCAGCAGCCAGGAAACCCACCCTACTCAGAGGCTGAAACAGTTGAAATCATGAAAAGCATTGTCCAGAACTATGATGTCATGTTTGGCCATGGGCAGGAACATCTGCGGGAGTGGACAGCCCTGTGGAATGACCTAGTCCACAGGGTAAACGATGTCGGTCTGCACACAAGAACCTATAAGCAGGTCCAGCATCATGCAACCGACCTCATATGTAATGCCTGGTGAAGGACTTCTGCCATAGCCAGAAAATGGTCAGCCACAGGTGGGGGCCCATCCATGCAGGCCCCACTTACACCCACCGAGCTGCTCCTCACCAACCTTGGGGCACCCAATGCAAGTAGACAACAGCATGCCAAATCCAGCATTGTGGATGTGGGTGCCCCCACACAATGGATGAGGAGCATGCAGGTAAGGCCCTAGTGCACATTACTAGAGTACTGTAGCATACATAGCTGCATCTGTAGAGTATCTACATGCATCTATCAGATACGATAGTAGTTGTGGACGGGGTTGGTAATGCACATAAGTGCACATCTATGGTGATGGGCAGCATATTTCATAGTATTGAGGGTTGTATCTGTAGAGTATCTTACAATCATATGTCAGATAAGATAGTAGTTGTGGATGGGGTTTGGTAATGCACATAAGTGCACATCTACAGTGCTGGGCAGCATATTTCGTAGTCTTGGAGGATGTATTGTTACCTGTACCAAGGCCAAATGTGAGTCTGCTGACAGTACCTCTCTCCCACACCTATTTAACTCCCTCTCATCTACAAGTGAGACAGTAGCCTGTAGCTGGTGAGTATGTAATTGTTTTGTTGTTCTTTGCCAATACACACCTAGCCATATTTCTTGATGTCCATGTTCACTTGTGGTGTTGTTAACTGTAGTGCATCACAGTGGTCGCTATGGGGGCCTATCTGAAGGGTAATGTATACCTCACAACCTGTCAGTACAAGACATCTGGACAGAGACCAACAAAGTGGGGGGACAAATGGGCTACGATAGGGACATATATGACACATTATTCCTCTACAGTGGATACCACAGTGTACACACCCCTGTCAAGATGCCAAGTGTTTCAGATATATACAATGAGAGACCACAATATTACATTCCACACCTTTTCCAACCTGTAATGTGACCATAACATGAACAATTAACTTGTAAAACCGAACAATATGTTAAGCTACCAAATATGGGGTATACAAACCTTACAATACACTGGATGCATATGTGTGCATACCCTCCAAATAACACATTGTAGGAGCAGCTTGTAATGTACTGACAGCATTCACTCTGCTTGGGTACACACCTGCCATCAAGTACAGGGACTCAATATAACAATGAATAATGGTCCACTGTCGGAGGGGTGTATTCATGACATTTGCTCAGTTGCCTGTACCAGAAGCAGCCATGGCTTGCACATCTTACAAAGCATCATAGAGATCTCATCTTTAAAAGGTATCAGTCAGGAATAGGGTACAACAAAATTAGCACAGCATTGCATATACCATGGAACACAGTGGAGACAGTCATCAAAAGGTAGATTAAATATGGGACAACAGTGCTGTTGAAAAGAACCAGATGTCCTTCCAAAACAGATGGAAAGACATGTTGAGAACTGGTCAGGGAGGCTACCAGGAGACATGCACCAACACTGAGGGACTTGCAGGACTCTCCGGAAGTACTGGTTGTGTAGTACATGTGGCAACAATCACCTGGATTCTGCATAAGTCTGGCCTATGGGGTAGGGTCAGTAGATAGAAGCATTTACCCACACCAAACACCATGCAGGGCTGTGTACAAGTAGCAAAACATAACCACGTCTCCCAAAGGCATGTGTTGAAATGTGTAATGGTGTAATGAGACCAAGGTTCAAACTTATAGCCACTATCCCTAAAGCTACATGTGGTGCACAAGCAACACCTCACTTCACCTGAAGACCACCATCCATATGTTGAAGCTTACTGGTGGCAGTGCCCTGCTGTGGGGTTGCTGTTCATTAGCTGTAACTAGGCCTGTAAGCAGGGTGGAAGGAATTATGAACATTTCAAGTAACACTCCCATGTGGGCCAAAGCCATCAAGCATCTGCAAGATGTCTGAGGATGGAGAGGGGTTTTAACTTCCAACATGACAATAACCTGAAGCATACATCCAAAGCTACCTAAGAATGGCTCCACCTGAATATAATCAAGGGTATGCATTGGGCCAGACAAAGACCAGACTTAACAACAATAGTAAACCCCCAGTGTGACCTCCAATGTCTGTGAACATGAGCTGCCCTTACCAGCTGACAGAGTTGGGGGACCTTTGCAGGGAGGACTCTCCAAATAATGCCTAGTCAAGATGTGCCATGCTGATATTCCCCTTCCCAGGAAGAGTGTCTGCTGTAGTTCACTTAACATTTAAAAAGAAGCATTGGTTTAAGGGTGTCCACACTTATACAACCACTATATCATACACATCTCACGCAGTATATTTCACAACTAACACATTTGTTTTTCGATTGGATTGTACAAGTCATATGTCACATTTAAGGTGGGTAGTGTTTTTGAATGCAGTATTGTGGTCTCATTTTATATGATACAAGAGCTTGCCATGTTAACAGGGGTGTGTACACTTATCGTATCCACGTTAAGCTTAGAAGGTTGTCGGTGTAACAGGATTTGTTTGAACATACATTCACTGCTGATGATGAGGTCTGCAAATCAAATGTATGTCATTAATTAGTTACATCAATATGATTCCCAGTTATGTGTCAAACACAAAGGGGTTGTGAGGAACAGAGGAAACATATGTGCCAGACATTTACACATTCTTCAATGATTTGTACAGTTGTGAAGTATGGTCTACAGTAATTGCCACTGTGCTATACAGGTGAACAGCAATAATATGTACATGGGTGCAGTGTGTGCTAGGGGAATGGACATCACCTACTAACAGTACTCATGCATCCCAGTGATGTATATTGTTAGTAACAAGGATTGAGAATGGCTGCAATACATGATGATGAGGACTGTGTGTCATGCATGTCACCTTATGGGTAATGTGAGGTCTATGTAATAGCTTTGTGCCACCTCATTTGTAAGTGTATGCATGTCTGTGTGCATGGCGGCCAACCATAATAATGTACAGGTATTAATTTACATTTATTGTCTTCCCCGTTCAGGTGGCAAAGGGGGTTGAGGTCCCTCCCACTTGGGAACTGATGTCAGTGCCTCCGCAGACTCTGACAATGATGATATCCATAGTGAGGCACAGGGGGGATTGTCAGAGGCTGAATCTATGCCATTGTTTGGCATCACACTGTTGTCCGCCCCATTCCAGCACACAGTCACAATGCCCACACATACCCCATCACCAGTGGCCATAGATAATAGGTTCATAGGTTCATAGGTTGGTACTAGGCTATCAGCCCTACTACTTATACAAGCCTAGCCATAACAATTCCCTGGATATTTCTTCCCACAATATTTACTTCCCTGGACCCCTGTCTAGCAGGGTGACTGATGTGATCCCCGGGATGAATTTCCTATCTCCCATCCAATCATCAAGGTTCTTTTTGAAGAGGACCAAGGAGGCACTCTGCTTGACATGTATGGGCAGTCTATTCCAGAGTATGTGGAGTCTCTGGGTCAGGAAACTATCCCTCCAACATGTTTTGTTCATTGTGATGACAAGGTTTAGATCCCTGGAGCATGTGACTCTGAGGGATTGGGATTTCTTTAAGTGGAGCATGTCCAAGAGCTCAGGGTTTAACATGGCCTTGTATGTTAAGCAGAGATTGCCTCTGAGTAGACGATATGCCACAGAGTATAGCTGGAGTTTTTTTAGATGGTCAGCATAGGGCATCTGCTTTAGGCCTCTGATTCTTTTAGTGAGGTATTTCTGCAGCCTTTCCAGCTGTTGCAGATGTCTTGTGAGGTGCATACCAAATGGGGCGTTGTACTCTATAATGGGTCTAATGAGAGATGAGTAAAGTGGGACAATGCCCTCCTTTTTTCTGGATGAAAAGCCCTTAGTAATGAGGTGTGCCACATAGAAGGATTTTCTGACTGTTGTGGCGATGTGATTATCAAAGGTGAGAACACTGTCCACCTGTGTCCCTAAGTCTCTCATCACACTTTCAGTGTTCAGTGTACTGCCACCTATGTGGTAATTCATGGGTACATGGTTTTTCCCAAAGGGGATAACTATATATTTCTTAGCATTAAGCTTGAGCCCATGGCTCTGGCACCAAGCATCTGTTTCTGTAAGGCCCTTTTGTAGAATATCCACATCATTTGGGGATTCAATAATGGCCGCCAGTTTGCAGACATCTGCGAACTTTGTTAGGCAGAGTCCCTTAGTGTTAGCCTGTACTTCAGAGAAGTAGATGCCAAACAAAAGCAGTCCCAGGACTAAACCCTGAGGTACTCCACTTGTCATTTGTCTGGAGCTGGATTTGGAGTCAGCTACTTTGACAGTCTGGGTTCTGTCAGTAAGCCATTTGGCAATCCATTGAGTGACATAAGGATTTATGCCCAGCTTAGTAAGTTTGTCTATGATTCCAGGGTGGGGGATGGTGTTGAAGGCCTTGGCGAGGTCTAGATAGGCTGTGTGGACTGCCTTACCCTCATCCACAGCTCTGGAGACTGATTCAAAGAAGTCAATCAGGTTCAGGAGACAAGATCGGCCCTTCACAAACCCAAACTGGGTGGGGTCCAGTGTTTGAAGGTTGCCGATGTCTTTGTTTATAAGTTCCATGATAATGCGTTCCATGCCCTTGCAGATCAGGCTCGTCAGACGGATGGGATAGTAGTTCCCAGGATCCAAGGTTGATCCCCCTTTGTTGAGCGGGATAACTGTAGCTGTGCGCCACTCAGTGGGCAAGAAGCCTTAGGTGAGGCTATGATTAAACATGACACCTAGGTGATATACCTGTCATTTTTGGTGGGTGGTGGCATGGGACAGGCAAGTGTGGTGACTATGGCAAGTGTGTCTGTAGACACCAGCCATAGCCGGACAACAGGCGAGGTCCCACACAGGTGGATGAGCATGGGTGCTCAAAGGGGGACTGCTGCCCATCATGCCCCTGTCACAAGTGCCACAGCAAGTGTCACCAGAAGCATGTTTCAGACTGTCATGGAGGCACAGGCATGTAGTGAACGTAACACAAGACAGCTTCTCAGGGTCGTGAATGCCACTCTTCCTGCTGTGCGTTTCAACCTCCATGATCATGCTGATGCCCACTGTTATTATGCTGAGGTCATAGATAGACGGTTGGGTGAGATGGTGGAAATCGTCAACCATGAAATGTCAATCCTTGAATGTGGAATGTCAGTGATAGAGCTTGTGGTGGGAGTTGTCCATCGGCCATAGAACAGCAGCACGAACGGCTGAGGGTCCACGTGGCCATGCAGCTTCTCGGTCCCATAGTGGCAGTACCAGCAGCATGTCTGCAGGGGGATCGCTGTCCATACCACAGCACTGCAGGCCATGGGCACGTGGTCCTGGATGGTCCCAACAGGGACGCAGATCCAGCAGACAGCAGTCACCATCGGGGAGTAGTACTTAATCTGGCCTTGTGCCTGGTCATGCCAGTGGGTCCCCTGGTGGGCCCAGTTCCCATGTCCATGGCCAGAGAGAGTGAACTGCACACCCTGCCATGTGCAGTCCACAGCTGTCCAACATACCGCTGTGTAGGGCAGCCACATGGTGTGACTGTGTGCATCCATACACACACACATCACCATCACAGCCAGGTCACCTCCAGACTTACACTCACCACTTCTGCATGGCCCACTTAATGAACAACCCCCAAACACACACACATGATGTTAACCAAATAACTCAGCCTAGTCCTCTGGCAAACCCACACCACACCCTATGCATATGATGATACCTGTGCCACATCCCTGTCATCCATACCATCGATGCAGGGACATGCTAATATGGTTCTGATGCACAGGGTGAATTTAGTACATTTAGCAATGTAATGCTGTGTAAAGTGT
The DNA here is from genome assembly GCF_019279795.1 of Protopterus annectens. NCBI lineage: Eukaryota > Metazoa > Chordata > Ceratodontiformes > Protopteridae > Protopterus > Protopterus annectens. Next base: position 1,713,058,366 of record NC_056739.1, on the reverse strand, counting down.
TGTCAGCCAGCATGTTTAATGGTTACATGTCAGAGTGTGTAGCTGTCCAGCCATGATGCATTATTGTTGTTATTTACACTGACTTAATGTAGTCTCCATAATGTATTCTGTTTGTCTTCTAGGTGTCCATGTATCAGCAGGATGTGCCCCTGCAGAAATGATCTACAAGGGGTATGGAAGTGTGGTAACACATTGAGTGTGTCATATCCAAGGTACAGCTGTACACAATTAACAGGTCTGTATAACGTTTTTTACATAGGCTGAGGGGTATATACAGGTAAGTGTATGGTGGCTGACGTCAGCAGCTCTTGTACAGTGGACAATGGTAAGTGTAGTGGGTGGAACACACCTCAGATTTGTAAATCCCACACACCCAGAGGGTATTGTGTTGACCCAACACACTTTGAATACTGCACACACACACACACACACACACACACACACACACACACACACACACACACACACACACACACACACACACAATCAAAATTGCCAGTGTTGGGTTTGAAATCTCTACTTATCTAGTTAGTGGTAGTATAGTATTATGCAGTTATCACAGGTGGCACAGAGCTCATAGTGTGTTGAGTTTCCAAAGTACATGTATAGTGAGTAACATTATGTGCCCTTGTAAGGTATGGCAATGGGTGGTGTAGTGGGTGTGACAGGTCTCATATTAATATCATGCATGTGTGGACACACTCCCAAACACTGCTATACACACCAATGCACACAGACGTGTGCCAGTACTGATTAAAAACCCTGCCTCTCTAGCTGTTCATTCCATACTGCTACATAGCTGTTGCACACAGCACAGGGTTTATAGGTCTGTGGAGTGCGTACAGATACCTCTATGGTTGATGTAAAAAGCGACCCTCATACAGTGGAACGTAGGATGTGTGCTGGGAGTATGATGGCCTACAATTGTAATACATGGCCACCCAATGCATATATTCCTCAGTCAAACACACACACTCAGTATACTGGTCTTGTGCACACACACACACACACACACACACACACACACACACACACACACACACACACACACACACACACACACACACACACACACACACACACACACACACACACACACACACACACACACAAACACTTGCCAGGACTGAGATTCATAGGATCATGTGTTCATAGGTGTGTAGCAGGCTAATGGGCATGGAGCCATGATAAGCCTAGCCCATGGGAGTACCCTGGCATCATGCGACCTGACATTTTTTCCTAGTGCGTCTTTCAACTATTGCCACTTGAGTGATGGCCAGGGTGACAGTTATATTCCCCATCCACTCATCCAGATTTCTCTTGAAGAGGGCCAGTGAGGTGCTCTGACATGTATGTGACATATATTGCATAACATATCCACTTGCTGGGTAATGTACCTGTCCCCCAGCATGTTCTGTTGATTGTGGTAATGAGGTTGAGGTATCCATGGCATGTGATGCATACAGATCAGAGTTTTATTAGGTATGACATTTCTAACACAGCTAGCCAGACATTGCATTGTCAGTCAAGCATGGATTGCCTGTTAGTAGCCAAGATGTAGCCAAGAATACTTGGAGGCATTGCACTCTGTCCACATAGGATAGTTGTTTGAGGGTTAGGGTCCTATTTGTGAGGTACACTTGCAACCTCCACAGCTGTTGCAGGTCTAGTGAGCTACATGGCAAATAGGCCACTGTACCTGCTGGTTGACCTAATGAGGAGAGAGTAGAGGGAGACATTGACCTCTTCCTTACTGGATGACACATCCTTAGTTATGAGATGTGCCACATAGAAGTTATGTTTGTCCACAGTAGCAATTTGGTAGTCATAAGAGAAGTCACTGTCAGCCTGTGTTCTCAGGCCTCTTATAAAGACTTCTTTGTCCATTGGACTACCAGCAATATGTTAATTTATGGCAACCACATTGATTCTACACGGGACTGAGACACATTTCTTTCCATTCAGCCTAAGGCCAGTGTTCTGACAACAGTCGGATGTCTCTCAGTGGGGCCTTTATGCAGGATATCAACATGATATGGGGATGTACACATAGTGCCCACCTTGCAACTGTCTGCGGACATTGTCAGCCAAGGCCCCCTTTGTGTTGTTCTGTATGTCAGAAGCATACATGACAAACATGAGGGGACCCATGACCAGACCCTGTGTTAATCCACTTGTGACTGGTTGACAGTCTGACATGGAGTCTGCTACCTTCACACTGTGGGTCCCACGCATGAGCCAGTTTGCAACTCACAGTGACATAGGGGTTGATGCCTAGATAGATGTGTTTCTCTATGATTCCTGAGTGGGGAATGGCATGACAAGATTAGAAGACATGCCTATCTTGTTTTTGTGTCTGTACTGTTACATAGTTACACACACAACACACAGACACACACACACACACACACACACACACACACACACACACACACACACACACACACACACACACACACACACACACACACACACTCACACACACCAGTATTGAGATTAGAACTCCTACCTATCTATCTATGTCTACTGTAGTGTTACACAGTTATCAAATGCGCTATGGAGCTTATACAATTTTACCTAGTCCAAAGCTACTTCTAAGGTGAATGACATTGATAGGACTACTAAATTAGGATGAGGGAAGTGTAAAGAGTGGTACACAACTCAAAATGGTATAACCTACACAGTATATGATTCTCACACAAACACACACACACACACACACACACACACACACACACACACACACACACACACACACACACACACACACACACACACACACACACTTGCCAGCACTGGAATTAGAAGTCCTGCCTATCTAGTTATTGCTACTGTAGTGTTACAGAGTAATCAGGAGCGCCATGGAGTTGATGCAATTTTTCCTACTCCAATGGTACTTCTAAGAAAAATGACATCAACAGGACTACTAAATTAGGGTGAAGGGAAATGTAAACGGTGGTACACAAATCAACAAATCAAAATGGTATAACCCACACACTATATGATTCTCACACAAACAGTTGCAGGTACTGGGATTAAAACTCCTGTCTATCTAGCTTTTTCTACTATAGTGTTGCACAGTAATCAGACACTCCATGGAGCTGATATAATGTCACTAACTCCAAAGGTACTTCTTAGGTGAATGACATCAACAGGACTACTAACGTAGGGTGAGGGGAAGTGTAAAGGGCGGTACACAACTCAAAATGGTATAACCCACACAGTATATGATTTTCACACAAACAGTTGCCAACACTGGGATTAGAACCCCTGCCTATCTAGTTATTTCTACTATAGTGTTATGCAGTTATCAGGAGCTTATACCAACTCACCTAGTCCAAAGGTACTTCTAAGGTGAATGGCATCAACAGGACTACTAAATTGGGGTGAGGGGAGGTCTAAAGGGTGGTACACAACTCACAATGGTATAACCCACACAGTATATGATTCACACACACACACACACACACACACACACACACACACACACACACACACACACACACACACACACACACACACACACACACACACACACACACACACACACACACACACACACACACACACACACACACACTCTTGCCAGTATTGAGATTAGAACCCTTGCCTATCTATTTATTTCTACTATAGTGTTACACAGTTACCGCATGTGCTACAGAGCTTGCTGGACTAACAACTGGACAAAGGTGCTGATAACTGTACAGCTGAGGTAAAGTATTATAGGTGGCAGAAAGTCTGTCTTCAGTTTTTCCCTTACATCTTGCTAGTTCTTTCTGTCTTGTACTTCAAATAGCATAATAGCTTTGCACTTCAACAGGTTATTGTATCAATAAGTGTAGCACACCTGGGAGCCATCACCAGTACTCATTCCTCACAGAATTAGCCCCAGTACTTAATAGTTATGACTACCCCTCCTGGCATGATTGAAGTGCAGTTTTCTGTGCTTTCGCCCATTAACCTGGTGCACTTGTCCATTCTGAGGCACTGTTGCAACTGCCACATGTACACAGGCAACCCTGTCCTCTAAATTCCAAACACTCAGACCTGTGAGAGTTACCCCTATATCACCAAATGTGGAAATATGCACTCTCCAGAGAAGACTGCACTAGCTGGTCAAGAGGATAAGGTCAACACCTGCACCACACCATATGGAACACATAGCTCACCACAACACCCCCTATGACAGCCCTGACATACACTGAAAAGCCACACACCCACCTTCACAGAGGAACTCAATGGACATTTACCCAAACAGCACAGACCAGCAAGAGAGACACCCACTCAGACACCATGATACAGCACATGTCAAAGGACACAAATGTCACATACACAGTGTGCCCCTAAAACTAAGCCCCTAAGGCTAACCACCTTGCATAATACAGTAATCATGGGTGACTCAGTACTGAGGAACACAGATGTCTCACTCACTAGGTTGATTATGGAGGAGGTAACAGCCAGCTGTCTATTACATGCTAGCATCCAACACATGACACACCCAGTCAGGGCCCTCCACAACAACTACAAGTATCACTCTGTCATCATCCATGTGGGTGTGAATGACCTGGACTACACCTCCCTGGACTACATGAGAAGAGACATGGCTGAACTCTCTGATTATGTTGTCTAGGCAGGTGTGACAGTAGCCCAGAGCACTATACTACCATCACCCAGAATGATGCTGCAGTACTATCAACAAATGCTTGACTGCAACATTGGCTTATGTGTTGTGTGTCATTCTTAGGGATCCAGTATTTCTCTGCTTGGGATAACATGATTTACAGAACTCAATGCCTTGCCAAAGATGGCCTGTATCTGTTACCCCTGGGTTTCCAGGTACTGGTCAAGTGTCTTGCCACCCCTATAGTGCCTTATCAGGCAGTGTTCAAAATCAAATTACCACCATAACAGCTAGACATGTATGCAATCTGAGGGTCATGCTGCTCAACAGTAGACATCTAACTGTCAAGATGCAGTCACTCAAAGCACTCCTCAAAGTGGAGGACAATGACATATGTGCTGTAATGTAGACCTGGTTAACAGAAGCAGACAGCAGCCCTGCACTAACAGGCTATGCAGCATTCGACAGCTGTCAGCCCGAAAACCTAGACCACACCTTCACAGGTGTTGGTGTCTCTATATTCATAATGGATATGCACACCTCCAGACTAGTATCCCAGCATAATGCATCTGAGATACTTCAGGTACAACTGACTTTGGGTAATAGTGCAATCCAGGTCATAGCCTGCTATAGGTCCCCATCTATGTCCCTAGACTGTCAATCCACATTCCTGAACACCCAGGCATCTATGAAGGTCCAATCCAACACTGACATAGTAGGAGACTTCAACTACCCCTCCATCAACTGGGAAAAGTAGTCAAGCACCAATACACTAGCCCAATGCTTCCTGAAATTCATTAGTTCAAATGCCCTGGACTGGTTCATACTGACCCCCAGTAGAGGATGCAACAACCTTAACCTGTGTTGATTACTTACATATGGAACTGTTGCTCAACCACAGGTGTCAATTCCTACCTGGGCAGATCCAAACATAATGTAATCAAAATGGAACTCAACATCTCACCCACACCTACACAAAGGTAACCACCTTGAAAACCCTCTCCAAACATGACTTTGGAGTCATAGAAACAGGGGTGGATGAGTTCACTGCATCCATGCCAATGGAAAATAGCTGCATGACTGTTGAATCATACACATATGTACTGTACAAACATGTAACTAAATGCATGGTACTAGCCATAGCCAACTGAACCAAGACACTGTCCTCCAAACACTGGAAGCCAATATGATGGTCCCCAGCCATTCCTAAAGTGTACAACAGACGGAGGACACTGTTGCAGAAAAAGGTGGTGCCCCAAGACTAGGGAAACCCCTTATTAGCATCAACAACAACTTGAGATCCCTCATGGAATCATCTACAGGCAGCTATGAAGGCAGAATTGTAGCAGACAGTGGCAACAATCAAAACAGCCTTTGATAGTTATATCAACAACCTCCACATTAATACCCACAAGTGCTGTGAGTTACTGCACAATGCTAAGTCCTATCCAGAGGCAACAGATATTGGCAACATTCTTGCCAACAGTCTTGCCAACACATTCAATGCCAGATTTACCCCTCTCTCCCCAAGGGAACAATCATAATGGCAGATGGATGCCAGGCACCCAGCCTTATTGCATGCCAGGTTAGACCTGCATTGTCCACAGGCAAGAATACAGTTTCCATAGGACCCAAACATATCTGTGGCTGTGTTCTACATGATGTACAAAGAGACCTGGCACCACATATGTGTGCCCTGTTCAGTCACAGCCTCACATTAGGCTTTGTCCCTCCAAAATGGCACACTGCTACAGTCATCCCTCTCCATAAAGGGGTGGCATCTACAGACCCCGGGGATTTTTGGCCCATTAGCCTGATGAGTCTACTATGTAGAGGTATGGACCACATCATCAGGGACCTGATTGACCAAGAAATAGGTGATCTCCTAACTCTGGACCCCACACAATTTGGCTTTGTGAATGGCAGACCATGCCTGCTCAACCTGGTTGACTTATTTGAGTGAGTCACCATGGTTGTGTATGACAGTAAGGACAGCCTACCTTGATCTTGCCAAGGCTTTTGATACAATTCTTCAGTCAGGAATTATTGATAATCCCACCAAACTAAGCATCAACCCCTATATCAGTGGGTGGGTTGCAAATTGGTTCACAGAACACACAGTGTGACAGTGGCAAAATCCAAGTCAGACTGGCAAGCAGTTACAAGTGGAGTCCCACAGGGATCAGTACTGGGAAGTGTCCTGTCCAGCATCTACATATCAGGAGTCCAGCCCAACACAGAGGAACTCTGGCTGATCAAGTTCACAGATGACTGCAAGCTGGGAGCTATCATTAACTTCACAAGTCATGCAGACATCCTACAGAAAGACCTCACTGAGACCAATAAGTGGTGTGGAAACCATGGCCAGAAGCTTAACACCACAAAATGCATCATCATCCCCTTTGGTAAAACACTAAGTTCCCAGTAAGTACCACATTGATGGGAGCCCAATGAACACTGTAGGCATTATAAGAGATCTGGGGACACAGGCTAACAGCAACTTCTCCTTCAACCACCACATTGCCACTGTGGTCAGGAAGTCCTTCTATGTAGCACATTGCATTATCAAGGGTTTTGCATCCAGGAAGACAGAGGTAATGATCTCTGTCTACTGTTCCCTCATTAGTCCACTCATCAAGTATTCTGTCCCATTTGCCATGTACCTCAGGAGGCAACTGTAACAGCTGGAGAGGCCACAGAAGCACCTCACAAAGAGGTTCCTAGGCATTAAACACATATCCTACACAGACAGACTCAGAATATTCCAGCTATTCTCTGTGTCATATCACCTAGTTAGAGGCTATCTGTGCTTGACTTACAAAGCCATGTCAGACCCAGCTGTTTTAGAAATGCTACATATGAATACATCCTAATCCCTCCCACACACACTGCAGAGACATCTACCTCATTACCAGAATCACCACAACATGCTGGTGGGAAAGTTCCCTCACCAAGGTACTGCAAATGCCCTGGAATACATTTCCCATACATGTCATGCAAAGCACCTAGCTGACCCTGTTTCAGAGAATTCTTGATGAGTGGATGGGTAATAGACAGTTCACCCCAAGGATCACTGCACCCAAGGATCACTGCAGTGGCTCTAACTTGATACAGGCACTGGGAAGTAACATCAGGTGCCAGAATGGCAAGGTCCTTCTATGGGATAGGCATGTAAAGGCTCCTGGGCCATTAGCCTACTACACACTTATGAACCTATAAGGGGAATGACATTAGCAGGACTGATAAAGTAGGGCAGTGGGTGTTAAACTTATCAAAATACTTTCCCCAGGATTCAGCAAGCTCTGCACGGTGTGCAGGAATAGTGCAAGAGCTGCTGCATGCAATATGGCTGACGAGCGATCCAGGAACGAGCTCCCGGGATGTGCACCAGCACTCCTACACTATTCCTGCACTGACACAGCTTCTGTATGCTTGCAGGTGAAAACCATGCAAATGAGGTGAATTAGCAATCCAGGAATCAGGCAGGTGTCTGTGCAGGAATAGTGTAACCTACAGAACTGTATTTGGATACTAACCGAATACATTTCTGCAAATTACAAAATGGAGACATGACAGCTCCAAAGAAAGCATGTATTCAATGTAGTAGGCATGCCAATAGCGAAATATATGGCCATTTGGAATGCTAAATAGTTGCAAAATTATAAAAAGTAACTTTTATTTTTTTGGCCAATTTCGGCTGTTTATGCGTAGGGCTGTAGTGCACAAATGGGATCGGCCTGAAAATAAGAAAAAAAATTAGAAATAAGCTTTTAAACCAAAATCAACATTCTGCCATAATAGTCAATGCCATGCATAAGACAACAATACCATGGAATAGTGGTTGCTAAGGGGGAAGGCTGAGTGTCAGTTTTGTAACCATGGATTAGCAGTCAGTTTTATGGAAATGAGGGGATTGATACTGAATCACAGATTTCCCCTCACTGTTACCTTGCATCCAACCATGTAGGTGCAGCAACACCATGGTATAAGCATAAGAGGTAGATGACCTCATAAGGAGGAGTGTCATGCATGCTGTAAGCTTATTGGAGCTCTGTGGCCCATGTTTGCCCTTAGCTAAGCACAGCTAAGGAAGTGGGGTGTCTGAGGATGCCTAGCAATGTTTACATTACCTAAATGGGTGTGCATGCTATGCACCAGGTTTTAAACCAAAAAAAAAAAACAGGAAATAGCAGCTCTGTTTACATCTGACAACTGGGTATGTGTGGCCCACCTTGGGGCTTAAATGGGAAGGGGAAAACAGCAGTAGGAAGGCAATCAAATAGAACTAGTATAGCTGGCAGGTGAAATGTATCAGAATCAGCCAATTACACAGGAAGCAGCCCAGCCCAACCCATTACTACAACCTATTCAAACACCTTTCACTCTGGTTTTTCCCACAAACTATACACCACCGGTGTACACAGACAGGGAAATTTTACTTGACAAAACTAACAAAATGATAGGGGATGCTGTTGCTTACATCAATATGTGGAAGAGGCTGAGGGTGGTGAGGATGAGAATGCTGATGATCAACCCACAGTGAGGAGAAGTAGAAGAGTGTACAGACCCAGGGTAACCTACCAGGTGCTCCATGAGCTGGTGATATTGGAGTGCTAGAGGGTGGACAGGGACATCCTACAGCAAATTGTTGAGCTGTGCCGGCCACGCCTCACACACAGAACCAACAGAGGGGAACCCATCCCAGTGGCTACTAAGGTATGTGTAGGGTTAAGAATACTAGCCACAAGTACCTTCCAAAGGCTAACTGGGGATATCATGGGGGTCTCACAGGCATCAGCATCCAGGGTACTCCACCAGTTCCTGGATGCCATGTCAGCACATGCCGGTGAGCACATATATTTCCTCAACACCCGTAAGGCATTGACCAGCAATATGCATTTCTTCCACCAAATAGCAGAATACCTTGAGGTAGTGGATGCTATAAATCACGCACATACACATCAAAGCATCATCCGGCAAGCGGGGTAGGGTCTACATAAACCGCAAGGGCTTCCCCTCCAACTGCCAGGTCATGTGCGATGCCCAGGGCATTATAATGAATGTGTGTGCTGGCAGCCCTGGAAGCTATCACGACTCCCACAACTGGCATATGACACAGCTGTACCAGAGATTTGTCAGTGGGCACATCCTATATGGTCACCTGCTGGGGGATGCTGGTTAGGCACTGGAGCCGTGGCTGATGACACCCATCAGAAATGCACACACACCCGAACAAGAACTCCATAATGAGGTACACGCACAAACCAGAATCACAATAGAGCTTGTGTTTGGAATGCTTAAGTCATGGTTCCAGTGCCTGGACATATCTGGTGGAGCCTTGCAGTACTCTCCAGCTACATGTACACAAATTTTCATTGTATGTGCCATGCTACACAATATGATCCTGCAGAAACAGCTGCAGCAGAAACAGCATGGGGCAGGGCCACACAGCCCCCCACCATTGCCAAGGCCAGCACAGGCACAGAGTGACTCAAAGGAAGAACAACCTGAGCCTGCCCCTGTAGGCAGAAGGAGGTGTGCCCAGTATGCCCAGGCCTTGGTAAAAACACAATGCATAGCACATACACTGACACGGTAGGAACCCAGGGAATGACACATCTCTCTGACTCGCATATACAGTAAAAAGGATGCCAAACATGACATTACCTGTGTTTTGCCATGTATAGAGAGTGTACTATGTGCATCCAACATAGTCAGCCCTCTAGCGCCATCCTCAGTACTGGCACAGCTACAAGGTAAGTCACTCCTCCTATCAATTGCTGAATGGAGTAGTATGTTCTGCTAACTGTATTTATGGTATGGATATTAGCATGCAAGGGAATCGGGTGGTTGAATGTGATGGCAGCAGATAGCGGACACCTATATGGGCAGCATGAAATCCATAACAAATACTGGTGTCAACAAAGTAGGCAGTACTAGACAAGGTGACAAATCCCACTGCAGGACATGTGGTGGCCCAAATGTGTGTCCATAGGGCACACACATACATGTCAGTGAGGCTCACATACCCAGAAACAGCCTCAGCCAGCAGGACAGATGTAGATGACCATAAAGAAAGGCTGTGCTAAGGCCTACAGTTAATGGCAATGGAGAACAGCCCCCCTCCAGACCTACACAGACAGACTACAAGAGGTCAGGCAGTTGTATGTTAGTTCTGAAGGGTAAGAAGTCTGAAACTGAAATGTAGGTCAATAAAACCTAAATTCTGTACTCTACTGATATGCCTCTAGTCTGCATGATAGGTCAGAATACAAAATGAAATGGAAGCCAACAGAGTACCTGAAATACCAGTACAGTCATAGCAAATGTTTACAGTTATTAGGTGTGCCCCCCCCCCCACAATCCTATGTAGAAATGCAGTAACATGTACATGTGGGTTTAATAACAATGGAGCACAGATTACCTGAGCTGGCCCAATTTACAGAATAGATTGTTGCATGTGTACAATATGCAGAGCTCTGTGTGTTAGGTTGTTGTGTGTTGTATATTGTGTGGAAGTGGACAACACGTAGGCATAGAGGGTTGTGTCCCAGTGGCCTTTGGCCAGTACTGTTGATGACAAGGCCATGTTCTGACAACTGCAGTGCCAACCACAATGCATCCCAGCAAGACCCAATTCATCAGTCATCCATACTCATTGTTCAGATGTCAATATCTGTCACCATCTGAAAGATAGACATGCCATGAATGTGGGCCCATACATACATACAGTACACAGGTGGAAGTACCCTAGACAGAGTGCATAAAATGTAACTATCAAGTGCACACACCTTTGGAATTGTACATACAGATTAGCAGCACATTAGTTGTCTGTGTAGTATGGAATACTGATGTAGTGTGGCCAATCACTGGCAGACCACAAAAGACACAGTTATTAAGTAATGAGAGACTGCCTATATTCCTGCACAAGGCAGCATAAGGGGAATGTCCCAGGTATATCTGTGAGACAGCTGCAAGTAGCTTCCAAATCACACATGCACTCAGCTCACCCCACCATCAGCCACAGGTTTATCACAGGTCATATCCCTGCTGTTGGGAATGAGTACAGTATGACTCTCACTTCTCTATGGGAATACCCATAGAATGCAGCATGATGAAGAGGTGTCCCATGCAGTTGTGTCCCTAGCTGTAAGCAGCATCCTGCAAGCATCCAGAACAATGGATTAATATGGACAGGAACTATTGCCATTAACAACTTGCACACTTAGCCTGTCACCCCAAGGGAATCCAGTGGCTCGCAGCCTGGGACTGTAATAGTGACAGAATGCACTGGCCTGCTACAGATGGCCTGCATCACTAGCAAATGCCCTACAGTCCTCTGTCAAAGGCCTGTGCCTCACCTGTACTGCCAATATATGTTATCTCATGGGGTCCCAACTAACAACGTAACACAGTCCACAGAACACAAATGCAAGGCTATGTCAACAAATCCCAGTAGCATGCTCACCATGTCCTACTGCATGAACTGTGGACCAAACCCTAAATACTGCTGGGATGAATGGACAACAATAAGGATACTTTTTAGATATCACTCATATAATGTTAGGAAAGGGATAGAATAACAGAATGGGAGAGGTGTAGAAGCATGGACATCGTGGAGTGTGTGAAGTCTGAAACTCTGATGTGTGCCCATACTACTCCTGCCTGCAAACCCAGTAATGGGTGGCTACAAACCCACTTGTAAACCACAATGTGAAGGGGAACTGACCAGATATATGAGCCCTGCCTCTGCGTAATCTGGGTGAAGTTGTACAGCTGAGAGGTATGGCCACAGCAGGATATGGCCATTCTGTTATGTCAATAGATGTTCAAGCAGGGGATCCTCAGCCATCACAGTACCAAGGTGCTGGACCACTTACACAGACCCATCAGAAAGTGTCTGCAACTACCCCTCCAGAATGTCATGAGTGTGCAAGAATATGTAGGCTGAAGACCACAATTCTAGATACAGCTTCATTCATCTTGTATTTCCCAGGACATAACTGTGAGCAAATAAGTATATCTGTCAATAGTTGATGACATAATACATCACAATATAAAACAGTACATATGTTTGAATATCTCTGCTAACACCAACCATGTAACACAAGCAGCACAGACACAATAGTTACAGTATCCCACTATATTTCACTCCATTGTGACTCCATATTGTCAACCTAGCTTCAGATATCCTGCAGAAACAGGTTGCTAGCTGTAGGTATAGAACACAAAATCCTGCAGTGAAGTACAGCCTACCTGGAATGGATTCATACACTCAATACAAAGTCATGCTCCTACACTTAGAGAAATGAAGCCCATGTCTGACAACAAAATACAGGTCATACTGGGTATGCTCTAACACTTATAGAAATGAAGCCCACGTCTGACAACAACAGTAGACTATACATATCTGTCAGTCACAGATGTCTGTGCACACACATCACATTGCACACCAGTCATGCTTTGCACACACATGGGATAGGAATACTCACACATATCCAAGGCCAACACACTTATAATAGGTCAAACATACACACACAAAGATGTGGGGAAGAGAAAAATCAGACAGTGATGAGGAGATTGCCATCATAAAGCCTGTCCCACCCACCACACATCCAAATGGCCAATATCACATGATGTGCTGATGTCAATCACTGTAGACATTTGCTTTTGGTAGCCCTCAGCCCTATAGTGTCTGTAGTGCTTGTGATAACTTTGTAACATGATAGTACAAATCAGTATTCATCTAGCATTTTTATACCCAGTCCTGTCAAATGTAAAGTTGTGTATGACTGAGTGTTGTGTGTGTGTGTTTCCAGTGGAATGGTTTATGGCTCATTCACACACATAGTCCATGTTAGCACTCATGCTATTGTCAGTCACCTTGAAATAACCCTCTGGCCAGCTCTCAGCCCCATAATCTCCGTGGCGCTTGTGATAACTCCGTAATGCTATAGTGCAACATTCTAGTTAGGTAGAAGTTCTAATCCCAGACACGGAAACTGAGTGTGTGTGTGTGTGTGTGTGTGTGTGTGTGTGTGTGTGTGTGTGTGTGTGTGTGTGTGTGTGTGTGTGTGTGTGTGTGTGTGTGTATGTGTTAAGATGAATGATTTTGAGGCCATTCACAGTCACTACACCTCCCATTGCCCTACTTTAGCAAGCCTGCTGATGTCAGTCACCTTGGAATACCACTTTGAAAAAGGGCCAGCCCTATAAACTCTGTGACACGTACAATAACTGTGTAATGCTATAGTGTAATATACTAGTTAGGTAGTAGTTCTAAGCCCAGACATGGCAACTGTGAAACTCTGTGTGTGTGTGTGTGTGTGTGTGTGTGTGTGTGTGTGTGTGTGTGTGTGTGTGTGTGTGTGTGTGTGTGTTTAGAGATTAGTGGTTTTGAGACCATTCACAGTCACTACACCGCCCATTGCACTACTTTAGCAAGCCTGCTGATGTCAGTCACCTTGAAATACCCTTTGGACAAGGGTTAGCTCTGTAAGCTACGTGGTGTGTGCGATAACTGTGTAATGTTATAGTGTAAAATACTAGTTAGGTAGGAGTTCTAATCCCAGACATGGTAACTGTGAAGCTTTGTGTGTGTGTGTGCACCAATTAATGATTTTGAGGCCATTCACAGTCACTACACCTCCCATTGCCCAACTTTAGCAAGCATGCTGATATTAGTCACCTTGAAATACCCCTTTGGACAAGGCCAGCCATATAAGCTCTGTGATGCATGCGATAACTGTGTAGTAATATAGTATAACATACTAATTAGGTAGGAGTTCTAATCCCAGACATGGCAACTCTGAAACTTTGTGTGTACAGATTAATGATTTTGAGGTCATTCACAGTCATTACACCTCCCATTGCCCTACTTTAGCAAGCCTGATGATGTCAGTCACCTTGAAATACCCCTGTGGAGAAGATCTATCCCTATAAGCTCTGTGGCGTGTGCCATAAATGCAGAACAATGTACTAGCAGTAACTACACAGGTATGGGTTTGAATCTCATCTGTGGCAAGTGTTTGTCTGTGCACATATGTATGTGTGTAGCTTAAAGATTTTGGCCCTATTTACACCCAGTACACATCTCAGAGCCTGACTTTAGCAGTCCTGCAGATATCATCCACCTTAGAAGTACCTGTTACCAACCCTAAACCATGCAGGTCAGTGGTGCATGTGGTAAATGTGTAACATAATGGTCCATAATGATTGTTAGAGGTTTGAACCTCACCCATGGCAAATGTAAATGTGTGTTTAGGGTAAAATAATTTTTGGGAACTCTCACCCACTACATCAGCCAATGCCAGTATTTACAAGGCCTGGTGATGTTCCTCACCTTAGAAGTACCTTGAGACAACATCCATGCTATAAACTCTGTGGCATGTGCGATAAATGTGGTACAGTGTAGTAACAATACATAGCTAGGTAAAGATTTGAATCTCAGTACTGGCAAGTGTGTGTGTGTGTCTGTCATCAGCATCCTGTGTGGAGGTTGCTGTGATTGTGTAATAAATAACAGGATGCATTGTGGGGTGCGTTTTGCTAAATTATTATATTGAGGACCTAGTATATGTCACAATGTTCACCTTGCAAGGACAACAGATGTCAAACACCAGAGAGGCTGGTGTAGACAACCCATAGCCCTACATGTGACATTATGGATTGGTGAACAATATAGGCAACCCTTGTATTACTCAGAGAACACTCTCCACCCATGTCTCATACACAAACACACTTGGCTAGGCAACAACCACTATATTGGTAGTTCCCTGCATATTGCCTCACAGATAGTAAACATGGTGTGATTGCAGTGGAGTACATGCCTGTTGACCACAACAGTGCCACTGACATCAGAAAGTACTGTGATGTGTTACATCTCCTGAATGAGTGTGTGTTATCCAGAAAGTAAAAGGACATGGCACCCTGTTCCATCCCTACAGTAGGCAAATAAATGCTTACAGTGGTCCTTTTGCTATGTTCCCTACTGGACACCTGCAGAAACTGTAGAGTCTGCAAATGTAATCCACAAAGGTAATATCATGCCTTATACACATGCCCTGTATGGACAGACACCACTAGCTCCACTGAATACCTGTATCATGCTGTCAATGTAGGTGCAAGCACAACCTCATTTCCATAGCCAGGTCTTCGCAAATGAGGTCAGGAATGCTATATCAGAAGATAACCTGTACACACAACATGCTACAGAGACATCAAGTACAATTCCACATGTCAAAGAACATGAGTGTGGGACATGTGCACAACCCAGATACTGTCCATGTTATAGAATATAGATCCCATACATGGGAAGCAGTGCACATCACTGGCCACCCACAATAGTAACCCAGATGAGTGGATGGTGAATACAATACTCACCTGTTGGGACCACTCCAGGGACTACACCCCTGAGCCACACTGGAGACCATTGTTATGTGGCCTGATGCCAAGGTATTCCCTTTGCCTAGCCTTGTACAGTCTTTAGGCGCATTCACCTAATACACACCTGTGAAGCAATGAACCTATGCATCTGAGTAATGCCAAGTGTGTGTGTGTGTGTGTGTGTGTGTGTGTGTGTGTGTGTGTGTGTGTGTGGAGATTAATGATTTTGAAGCCATTCACAATCACTACACCTCCTATTGCCCTACTTTACCACACCTGCTGTCAGTCACCTTGAAATAACCCTTTGACCATGTATTAGCCATATAAGCTCTGTGGCATTTGAGATAACTACTTAATACTGTAGTGTAGCAAACTAGTTAGATAGGAGTTCTAATTCTGATCCTGCCAACTGTGATAATGTATGTGTCTCCATGACAGAGTATGTGTGTGTCTTCACTGACACCTGCTTTTGTGGACATTCACACTTATTGCACTTCCCTTATCCCTCTTTTAGCACTGTTGCCAATGTCACTCACCTTCAAAGATACTTTTGGACAGCTTTCCAACATGTAAGCTCCGTGGCATGTACAACAACTGCGTAACACTGCAATAGCAATACATAGTCAGGTAGGGGTTTGAAACTCAGTGCTGTTAAGATTGTGTGTGTGTCAGGTCTATATCACTTCAATGAAATGGCAGAAGTTTGAACACCGTATGTTCGAAATTCTAACCTCAAAGTGCAAAATCATCGAAGGCTTAGAACAGCGATTTTTTCCCAGGAAAAAAATCGCTGTTCCAAGAAACACACACACAACACAAGCACACCAAAAAAACAGCAATACACACACATACACTTAAAATCCTACCTCTAACCCTACACTAAACTGTACATACACTACTATCTATCCACTTACCTTAACCCAAACCCTAACCCTAAGGTCCGTCACTATCTCACACTCACCTGACCCGCGCCCTAACCCTAACTCACCTATCCCACCCTAAAGTCTGTCACTATCTCACACCCACCTCACCTGCGCCCTAACCCTAACTCACTTATCCCACCCTAACCCTAAAGTCTGTCACTATCGCACACCCACTTCACCCACGCCCTAACCCTAACTCACCTAACCCACGCCCTAACCCTAACATCTGCACAATCGCACACTTACCTGGACCCGACCCATAACTTTCCACCACAGTGCTGAAAATCGCAAAGTCACAGAAATGGCCCACCAAATTCTTTCCCTGAGAAAGAATTCGGTGATCCGCAGCTTTGCGATAATCAGTTTTCGAACTTCACAGTTCGAACATATGGTGTTCGAACTGCTGAAGTTTTGACGAACTGATAGGAACCCCCGTGTGCCAACAGTATCCTGTTGGGGTGATTGTATAATGACAGGCACCACTGTAGTTTTGGTTTTCCTACATCATAATATTGAGGACATATATGTCCCAATGTTCACATTACAAGGCCAACAGTTTTCAAACACTGTAGAGGTTGTTGTAGACAATCCTCAGCCATAAATGTGTACAGCCATGTGCAATTACTATGTGACAGTATGGATTAGTAAATAATATAGGCAATCATTATAATACCCAGATGCCATTCTCCACCCATGGATCAGATAACAAACACGCTTGGCTCTTTCTCTCTTATTATCTTCCTTTCTTACTTTGTCTCTCTCTCTCTCTCTCTCTCTCCCTGTTGGGTGGATGTGGAAAAGTATACCTGTTTTGCATAGGCAGCAGCTTGAGTTTTGTAAGTAATGCTCATGATCAGCTGATGGCCTGTGCACGAATTGCAGTCCCCCACTTGCTAATTGCATGTGGAACAGCTGTGGTATGATTCCTATAGTCAATTGCAGGGAAACATACTCCTATAACAAAGCACTTCATGTGGGTGTTGGCCCTTTTCCTTCACTGTGAGCAGGACTTCATGTGGGTGTTTGACAAACAGCATCACAGAGGGTAGTTGGAAATACCTCTTACAACATATACTGTGGAGACAGGCCAACAATCAGGAGGGGGATGTTCCATACATGGGGACAGAATGTAAGTATTGCTGTTCTACATTTGAAGTAATGTTGGTTTAACAGGGTTTGTGTGGATATGGCTGTTCTACATGATTTAATGTCTGGCATGACAGTGTTATGTGGTTGAGGAAACTCTCACCTGTAGGGCTATCTGGCCAGAGTTTGGAGTCTTACATTTGTTATGTTAGTCACACATTTCCTATCTTTAGAAATGCAGTAGCATACTCTGATGATTGCAGTCAGTACATGGTGACATCCATGTGAGTTATTGATGTCATATCCCTCCGAAGAGATATGTCAGAACAAACCCTGTTACACCAGGACATTTCTGTTGATCACAGCAATATGTCAATACTGGCCCTGTGTTTGTGCCTCTGTCCCCCAATTCTGTCACCCTTTGTCCATATGTCATGCAGTAAGAGGTGCATACATACAGTACATCATTAATTACTGATATCATACCTGATAACAATCCAGTGATATATCACACTGCCAGACATGTTATGTATAGTAGGCCTTATATTTGAGGACAAAACCTGGACATTCTGTTGTAGTATGTACAGTAGTGAGGTCTGTGTACGTATGGTGATTGTTGACAGAGTGTGTAATGTGAATATGTTACTTGGCCTGTGTACAGACTGTGGTAGATGTCATTGTTCTTGGTCTTGTTCTATCTGAGGTTGCATGCTGCTTCAGTTTATGGAACCCTATCAGCGTACATGTTTGTAGGGCCAGACTGACATATGTCCCATACTGCAGTCAGGCATCAGACTACATTGTGTATTGGCCCAGTATATGTAGGGTAAGTGTGTGAGTGGCACATATGAGAATGGTTTTGTTCACACAGTCCATATACTGTAATATTATTTAGATTTACCATAATGTGACTGTGTTCAGACTGGCTGTGGATATGCACTTTCACACAGGTGTCTGTTACTCCATGCTGTTACATGCCTGAAGTGCCTGCTATATTTTCAAGCACATGTGTATTCCCCATAGGAAACTTGGGTCAGTGTTGCGGCAGTCTGCCTGTAGTTTGCACAGTACATGTACATATATATATATATATATATATATATATATATATAATATACATATATACACATAAATATAAATATAAATATATATATATATATATATATATATATATATATACACACACACACACACACACACACACACACACATATATATATATATATATATATATATATATATACACACATATATAAATGTGCATATATATATATATATATATATATATATATATATATATATATATATATACACACATATATAAATGTGTATATATATATATATATATATATATATATATACACATATATATATGTCTGATATATATATATATATACATATATATATGTATATATATGTATATATATATATATATATATATATATGTATATATATATATATATATATATATATATATATATATATATATATATATATGTGTGTACAGATATATAAAACAAACTGAAGACCAAACGGGTAGCAAAAGGATATGACCGGCTTTCAAGAACTACACAAAACCAAAGTCAATGCAGAACAGAACGTAATACTAGTTGATTAATGAAGCAAATACTTTTTTAATTAAGTAAAATGCTTTTCGTCGCTTTCATAAAGCAACTTCCTCAGACAATACACAAACTCAAAACACTCTTTAAATAGTAAAAACCGGTCACATGACTGTGTCAAACCAGTAACATTGGTTCTACAAAAACCTAAGTGTTTTATTACAAAAGTACACTTTGAAACACTTAAACCTGATGTAGTTTGTTTAATTAAACCACAGTTTAAAAACTAAATACAAAGCTATTCAAAGATGTTGAATAACTAAAATTAAAATGGAAACAAGCTTTTTTAAAATTTAAACTATATAATAAACATACGTATGTATATACCCATACACCTAGTACGTTTACTTGTTAAAATGTTGCAATACACTCCTTCCTTAGTCTAAGTTAATACACCTAACTTCTATATCAAATAGCATAAAAGTTTCGCCAACACTGTGATGGCGTATTGGGAGAAGCACCATGTGTTTAATAACACCACGTATATGTCTAGGATTATATTTTACACTCGATTTTTAGATGACATTTTTATTTTATTTAAAGGTGACTTAGACCAAGCTAATGTTTTACTTGATTATTTGAACAGTTCCACTAGATTCCTCAAATTTACTTCTAATTTTCAGACTGGATCTATAGACTACCTTGATATTTGTTTAATTAAAGATGTTACTAATAGTAAATACATTTCAAAAATACATAGAAAGAATACATACTGTAACGCATTCTTACATTACACAAGTTCACATCCTCAAGTACAAAAAAGGTCTATTGTTAAAGGCCAACTAATTAGAGCAGCCAGGATGGTGTCTAACAACCACGACTTTTTAAACGAATGTGACTTGCTTGCAGGAATGTTCAAACAAAGGGGTTACCCTAAAGTATTAGTAGAAACACTAATACACGAAGTACATCAGAAAAGACTTACGGGTATTATTAAACTTATTTTATACAAACATGAAAGTTCCGACCTTTGAGAAAATAATACGAATAGCTTCAATAGTGGTACATTCTACTTTGATGAAACTTCTAATATACCCCCAAGTAATAATTTTGAATAATAATAATTTTGAATGCAGTTTTATAACCCAATTTAGTGCTGATTCTACTTTAGTTAGAACTATATTATATAAGAACTGGGGACTTTTCAGTTTAGACAGGACATTTAAGGAAATTTTTGAAGAGCTTCCAAAAATAGTCTTCAGAAAAGGTAGAAATTTAAAAACAATATTGGAATCTACGAGTGACCAAAGACCATTCAATCTTGTAGGTATGACTACTTGTGGTACTTGTATGTGTAAACATGTTTCCACAGGTAGGGTAGTCAGCATTAATAAAGTAAAATACCAATTGAAAAACAATGTAAATTGTAACTCAAAAATGATTGTTTATGTCGCTCTGTGTTCCATGTGTAACGCTTTTTACATTGGAAAAACAGAGCGAAAATTTAAAGAGCGTATATATGAACATATATACGCTATTAAGACGGGTAAAAATGAGAATAAAAAGGAAGAGCCAGCAAAACCAAACCCAATAAAAATCATTTATTGCAAATACTAAGGACAGCAAAGAAGTGCACAAACCGGTTTCGGCTGGTATTAACAAACACAGCCTTCTTCAGTGTGAGGAATGCCATGGCTAGACACCTTATGAAACATACAGGACATAAATTCATGTTTACTGCAATAGATTCTATTCAACCTAATATTAGACGAGGTCCCTATGGTTTATTACTGGACAACAGAGAGCTATCATGGCAGATTAGAACGAACATGTTTATACCACCTGGTCTAAATGACCATTGTAATATAACATGTTTGTTAAAACTAAAAAGGTTAGACAGATGATAAATGAATGTAACAACAATACACTTTTATGCTATTTGATATAGAAGTTATGTGTATTAACTTAGACTAAGGAAGGAGTGTATTGCAACATTTTAACAAGTAAAAGTACTAGGTGTATGGGTATATACATACGTATGTTTATTATATATTTTAAATTTTAAAAAAAGCTTGTTTCCATTTTAATTTTAGTTATTCAACATCTTTGAATAGCTTTGTATTTAGTTTTTAAACTGTGGTTTAATTAAACAAACTACATCAGGTTTAAGTGTTTCAAAGTGTACTTTTGTAATAAAACACTTAGGTTTTTGTAGAACCAATGTTACCGGTTTGACACAGTCATGTGACTGGTTTTTACTATTTAAAGAGTTTTTTGACAACTAGTATTATGTTCTGTTCTGTATTGACTTTGGTTTTGTGTAGTTCTTGAAAGCCGGTCGTATCCTTTTTATATACAGATATATATATATATATATATATATATATATATATATATATATATATATATTCACACACAAAAAAAAACAGATGCTCGGTGAAATATGTGCTCGGTCTAAATGCACACCATATATATATATATATATATATATATATATATATATATATATATAATAAGGTATCACACAGTTGGAAGTCTAGTTTTGCTAGATTTTTCTTTTTGTGTTTTTTAACCAGTTGGTTATCTGTGTGACCTTTTTACTCTTTGTTTTAGTTTGTTAGTTGGGATATTTTGTAGACACCCTAATGTTTGTGGATATCAGCTGGGTATGACAACCCTGTGTTTCCAAAGGTCAAATATTCCTCTTATGCTGTGCTAATGATGTCATAAGAAGGCAGAAACATGCATGTCCACAGCTAGAGAGGTTTGGCTTTAATGGCTTGAAATTGTCCATAAATAGACTTAAAAATGAAAGTAAAAGAAAAAGTCATGGACATTCAGAATTTTCATTTAGCTGAAACACCTGATATCCTTAAAGGGTGATTTGCATGTATCCCATGAGGCCTCTGATGCAATAGGTTTAAGTATCACACAGTTTGAAGTCTAGCTTTGCTAGATTTTCCTTTTTGTGTTTTTTAACCAGTTTGTTATCTGTGTGACCTTTTTATTCTTTGTTTTAATATATATAAATATATATGTGTGTGCATGCACATGTAAACATATATCTACATATTTATATATATATATATATATATATATATATATATATATATATACATATACATATATATATATATATATATATATATATATATATATATATATATATATATATATATATATATATATCCATATCCTTATGTGTAAACATGAGTGTTGTATATACCTTCCCAGATGTATCCCACCATATTTATCTGATATGTGTATATTTAGATATAATAACATACTGATTGAACACTATTTTCAATTACACAACTGTAGAAGTCAAAGCAGCTGTTCACTACTACTCAGTATGTGTACTGACAGATATATTTGAAAAAAAAACACAAACATTGTCACACCTGTGATGGCTTAGTGGTTAACTGCTGTGACTGTAATGTACAATTTTTTGGGTTCAAGACCTGCAAGAATTATTGGATGCAGAGTGGTTAAGGTGGGTTTGCATGACTGTAAGCACTGCTACTGCATGGTTGAACGAATAATTGCTTACACTGTGTAGGCTTCGCTTACAGTGTGCAACTATGCTTAGCATTTACATTTAAGCAATGCTTACTCCTGCTAAGCATAGCTTAGCCTTGTTAACCAGTGATCACATTCCAGACTGAGAAATTAGCAGGGTAATGACATCTTTAATAAGTGCATTTAATTCCATGTACATAATTTGCTTCTGTTTGCTGTCATTACAGTAGCAAGGGGTGTGAGTATACTGTATGGGACACCTGAGTATATATGGCTAGTACAACAATCTTTTCTCTTTGAATGTGTTTCATACATGGGTAGTATCCCAGGTTATATGCAGTCACACTTGCATGTATTGTATCATTATGTTACTACTGTTAACAGTGCTTTCCCAAGTAAGAGTAGATTGCAGATTGTAGTACTGGTACCATACACCCCTGCATGCAAAGCTGGACTCTGAGTATTGACTATCATGTTCTTGGTGTGTGAGCTGTGTCTTATTAAGTATTTGCTACTGGATATTGATCTGATATGTGAATATTAACTGTAGGCTACTATGTGTATGGGACATGTCATTGAGGGCTGCTGTCATGTTGTAATGGCATACCTATCAGTGTCAGATGTCTATCTGTCAAAATATTCATCCTAATGCATAACCTGTTGGCTAGTTGATTTCTGTCTGTCAGATGTACAGATGTCAGGTATCCATCTTGGCTGCTTACAGGCAATTCATGCTTGACTGACACTGACATGTCTGCCCAGCTGTGCTATGAATGCTACAGCTAGTTAACCCCACCCTGTATGCACCACATGCCAAGGATACCTCAACTACACTACCACAGTCAACAGAACATGCTTGGGTAAAGGTCTCCAACCCAGACACTGGCCTTGCTATGTAATATATGTTGCATGCATGTCAATTGGAGCACCTCACTGGGCCTCTGCAAGAGACAACCATATGATTGGATGTTGCATTTAACTGTTACCCTGGGGATCACTCACGTGGCATCTAACTTCCAGTTACAGTTTCTTATACTCAGTTAGCTTCTAAATTGCTTAACCAGTGTAGGCATTGCTTACCCCCATGCAAACAGGCTTAGAACTGCTTACTGCTGCTTAAAAGTGCTTACTCCCGCTTACCCCCTTGCTAATTTCTTTAAAATAAAAAAAAAGGGTTGATAGAAAAGTGGTGAAAAAGGGACACAAAAAGGGAAAGACAGTAGGGAAAATAGCTATGGGATATGCGGGAAGGGTGTATGGAAGGTCCATAGCTGTCCATTTCTTCTAGAGCAACAGCTGTGCATATACACTGACTTTGGAGTTAGATTTGGACACTCAAACCCCTTGGAGAGGGGTGAGGACAACAATAATAAGTTGTGATGTCAATTAGACCTGATTACATGTGTCCAGTGGACACATGTGCGAAATGAACAGCTATGTATGGGGCGAGATTTTTTGTGGGAACAGATTGCCCTTTTTTTCTTGTTTTCGGGTGAGATTGGGATGTTGGGGAGGGGTAGTAGGTATATTTCAGGAGGTAGGTTGGGTAGGTTAACAGACAAGACACAAAAGAAGCATACAGGGGTGGTATATGACACATGGTGGGGGTAAACACCTTGATGGGGAGGGGTGTTGGGATATCGGAAGTCCACAAGCCCCCTAGTGGTAACAGTGGGACTGAGGTCCCCACCCATGGGCAGTCACCACTGTACCTTAACAGCCCCGAAGATGGCTGTGCTGGGTGCTGAGCTGCAGAGCAAGACTGACTCTCTAATCATGACATGTGGCCCTCGAGCTGGCATAGAAGATCACCAAACTGCTTGTTGATTGCTCTATGCACCATGACCTAGACATGGTGATGGGTGACAGGTGCCTGTCTGCACCCAGTTCCACCTGAAGGTGGTGCAGAACCAATGGACAGGGAGGTCCGGGGTTGGGCCCCAGACATGCTGGTGCCCGGTGCCATGTCCAGCTGAGGTAGGACAGGTGGGTCTGCTGGGACCAGCCTTCCCAATTGTGCTATAGTGTTTCGATTTCATCATCATATATATGGGTTAGTAATAGGCAACACATTCCAGGGTTGGGTATAACAGCATGCATAGATCTTCCCATTAACCCAGACACCAGATAAGGAACAGTTGCATAGTATACAAAACACATGCATATATGGGACCACAGTGGTAATAAGAACAGCATGCAGGTATGTTGATGGCACCGTGCCAACAATGTTGGAATAATTCAATATGGCACATGCATGGGAACCATTAAAATATTTATCAAATGACTGGACATTATCAGAGTCATTACATACCATTTGGGATGGGTATGTTGATTATTGTTGGAGATAAGGTGGAGGGAGAGAAAGATGACAATTAACAAGTAGTATATTCCTGTAGTCCACATTACTTTCCAGTCAGTGCTGTTATCTGTACCTTACAAGTCTTACTACACTACCCTATAGCCTTATTTTGGACAGTGATATGGCTGTCGTCATCATTACACATGAACCGTTTTTTCCTGCTTCACCTCTTACCTGGTATACCTGTGGAGGGAATGTTTGTTAACACTGACTAACTGTTTGTACACATACACCCGGATTCTGGGTTGATGTTTTGTGCTATGCTATCCAACTCTTTCTGCACAGACTCTGCCCATGTGTTGACCACATGCTGGTGTGCCTGGACATATCTAGAATATTGCCATCTTCCACCTTTAGTGACCTAACACACACATATACATGTTTTCCTACACATTATGTAGCACAGTGTGGGTGACAGTATCCAGTGATACCTTATTATTCAGAGAAACTGCAACACTCACAATCCCCTACAATACCAGTGTGGACAGTACCAGTACAAGTTATATTGGTCTGTATTTCTCAGTACAGTGTTCGTATCCAATTTACCTGTGGGAGCAATGTTTGTTAGCACTACCTGACTGTTGCTACACAAAGTTTCAGATTACACATTAGTATTATGCACATACATCTCACTCTGTTACTGTACACACTCTGGTCACAGCTTGACAACATAGGAGTGTAGATAGGACATACTTGGAATATTACTCTCCTAACAGTTTCAAGAGCTGCTACAGTGACAGGTGTTTTCTCATGATGGTTGACAATCACTTGTATTCCCTGTTTGCTGGCTACACATCTGGTATCATCCCACATACTTACCAGGGGGACAGGGAGACAGGCAGCAGATATGGGTACATATACTGGACATTCTGGCCTCATGTGTACAGTTGTGGGGTATGAATCGGTATGCAGTCTAATTCTACTCCCAGGATTCAGATCATGGCTGTGTCTGCTACAACTTAAACACTGTCCATCATGGTTGTGTCTGCTATATTGATATTGCTGTATATCTCCAATCTTCTTTCTGTCTTATTAATCCCCTGTGCTTATGCATTCAGACCTTGTATAACAACACTTTTATACAGATTTCCTAGACAGTTATATGTTGCAGGACAGTGTGGATGACAGTGATATGTAATACCTCATTATTCAGAGCAACTGCATATCATTCTTGTATTTCCGGGCACAGTGTTGGTATCTGACAGATCTATGGGAGGAATGTTTATTAGCACTACCTGAATGTTCCCACACAGTACCAGGTTCCACATTACTATTATGCACATACATCTCACTCTGTTACTGTATACACTCTGACCATAGCTTAACAAGTAGAGGTGTACATGGGACATATGTGGCTTCTTAGTAACATAAGGTATTGGGGAGTTGTTAGTGTGCCAGGTTTGTTGTCATAGATGTGTGTCAATCAGTTGTATTTCCTGTTTGCTGCCTATATGTCTGGGATCATCCCACTGATTTCCCAAGGGGGGCAGGTTGATAGGCAGTAGATATGGGCCACTTTCATAGACATTCTAGACAGTTGTGGGGTATGATTCTGTATGCAGACTACTACCACTGGCAGGATTCAAACCGTGGCTGAGTGTGCTAAAAAGCAACTGTTCACATCTCAGTTGCATGTGCTCTTCAGTTTTTGTTGTCTGTATTTTTCCTGTTTACTGTCTATGTGTCTCTCAGTTGTACTAAATGGCCTCTGGGGATTACACCTGTCATATACAGGCATTCCTGCACATTCAATTTATGGTGCATGGTGTGGGTAACAGTGCTTAATACCACAGTACTATTACATGATTGGAAATCTACATTACCATATGATACCAGAATATACACATGCAGTCCAGTAGTTAGACCTGTTTTGTCAGGTAATTACACTTTTATTGACATAAAAACAATATGAAACTCTTCCTGTCATATTCTCTAGTGTATGCAGTACTTTTCTTCAACAATACAGGTTTTATACTAGCAATTAATTTACTACTACTTTTATTTTTATTTCCTATGACAGTAAAAGCATGAGTATTACTGACCTGCCTTGCATCGCAACTGCACCAGGCGGCTGATGTGGGCCTCCTGGTTCGCAGCCCACTCTGTTGCAGCTGTGGGGGACATAAGAGGAATATTTAGCCATACCTATTCATGATATACCTGAGCTGGCACTTATTACACACATACTGGGGTGATACTTACACATGTCTGGAACATCCCCTGATGCTCTAGCCTCTTGGAGCCACTCCTCCAAGAGATCCCCCTTCCACCCCTTCAGGTTGGCATAGTGGTTCCTGACCTGCTCACCAGTTTGGGGTATGCCAGTGGCACTGGTGAGGTCGTGGGCGAGACAGTCCCAGGGGCATCCGCCTTATATTGGGAGCCCTGGTACTGGCCCTGCAGCAGTCTCTGTGCATGGTATTTAACTAGGAATCCTGCCATGACCTTGGACTTCTGGATGCACCAGTGCTGGGCCCAGAAGTGCACTCCTTCTTCCCTTACTGCCTGCAAGGGGAAGCTACAACCAGTTATGAGATGTATTCCCACCTCTTGGGTTTAAGTAGGGCCAATTTCCCACACTTTTCTGTGATTGGCCGGTTTTGAAAAAGCTAAGCTATGGGCAAACCTGCTTACCTAAGATTGGCATTGTTTAAAGGGGTATACCACTGTGCACAATGAGTTAGCTGGTCTGCACATTGCTCACACCTCCTAATCTGTTCTGTGGAATGCTTAGCGTTGCTTACATTAGACTTTCATTATAATGCCTTTTTGGCATTATGTTATTATTCATTACATCTTATATGTATGTCTGGTATCCATGATTAATGTGTATATACACTCTGTGGGGTCCTTGTGTTTTACTGGGGACTTCAACACTCTATTACAATTGCATCTCACTTTTGGGCTTACTGCTGTACTCCAGTTCACATATTTATGTTATGTAGTGGGTTATGGTACATATGACTGTATGCTGATTCCTTTCACAGGTTCAGTTTGGTTATACTATGGTGAGGACTTGTTTGCTACTACCTCTTTCTTTGGTAATTCTGTGATGGCTTGGTGGATAACTACTGGGACTATGGTGTATAGGGTCCTGGGTTCAAAACTTGCATGGCTGTTTATTTTGTTGATGGGCAGAACAAGGGCCATTGGATACAGAGTGATTAAGGGACTTTTGAGCAGTTGTAAGCGGGTTTGTGCAACAATAAGCACTGCTAAAATGCTGTTACATCTGCTTACAGAGTTAGCTGCCGAATTGCTTAGCCAGTGTAGGCATTGCTTACTGCCATGCAAACAGGGTTACACTTGCTTACTAGTGCTTATATATGCTTACTACTGCTTATTGGTGCTTAGACCTGCTTACTAGTGCCTTATTCATTGTGACACTGACACCTCACATGTGCATTTACTGCAGTACTCCAGTTCATAAATATATGTTCTTTAGTGGGTTATGCAATAAAAATACTGGTCAGAACATGCTTTGCCTTGTAAAATTGGATGTGCTGCACTGGGACCCGAACCAGGAATGCCTGCCCGTAAGGGGAATGCTCTGCCCACTACAATATTGCTGTGCTGCTTCACTTGCATATATCTTCCATGTTATCCTCTTCAGCCTTTTAAGCTGCTTTAACTGTAGCTAAGCGATGGGCAGACCCACGCACCTACGGTTAGCTGTAATCAGATTGTTAAAAAAAAATAAAAGGTTTCTTCATTTTATTTCTATACTCTGTTGCTGTTATACACAAGGGGGACTACTGGTAGGGATATGCGGTCACCTGTGAGCGGTCTCGCTTATTACATTCCCCTTTCTGCTGTTCTACATTGCGGGGGTGTATTTATTCTGAGAGCTCTGCTCTCAGACACGCCCCCTGCACTCTTACACGCTCCATGTAAGCCTAGGAGCTCGGGCAGTGTGCATCATTAATATGCATGGCGTGCTGCCATCCTGCTCCTAAACAGTCGCTTCCATGCAGGACTAGCCTAGTCCTGCATGGCAGATTAGTAAATCCAGGGGAGAATCTTTTAACCAAAGTTAGAATGACAATATGCCATTGTGGACATCCAGCTGCAAAATGTTTAAAAAAGGGGCCATGTCTTATAAATGCTTGAGAAATATAATAACTCTGATTATTACAGGATTTTCTTTCACCAAGGTCAATGTGCATACTTTTTTTGTGCAACTTAATATTTTCATCTAATACCATAAAGTAGATCTCTAATCACAACTTATTTTAAAAATTACCTTAGCAAATTCAGCCTAAATCTCACTAGATGTAATTTTTTTTTGCTCTTGTAAAAACGTTAAGTGGTGTTTATTTTTTCTCTATTGTGTAGTGTGTACGAAGGAGCAGTAAAATGCATTCCACTCCCCTCACTCCATGGAGGTTATATATTTTTGCTCAGTCAGTGTTATAAATTAGTTTTGCTAGCTACAAGTTAATTATCTACAAGCTTTATAAATATTTTGAAAGCCCACATTTTTAATAGTAACAAGGACTTAGTGCTATAAAAATGCAGCTCTGACATTTCCCTCAAGTCTTCAAATAAATAAGTAGGGAGATATTTTGCCTAAGGACTAGTGAAAAAAATTAAAATTGAATTACTATGTTAAATTAATATATCTAATGTGATACCATCTGAAATATTTGCATACAGTAATGGTGTTGGTGAATGAATGAGCTTTGTTCCCACAACTGAGAAACAGATGGAAACATTGTGTGAGGAGCAAAATAGTGCAATCAAAAGCAAAGACACATGTAGCGGCTATGTTTAAATAAACTGAATACCAAATTTCTTGCCTTTCCGAAACCAAATGCAAGGGTGTAATGAAACTGGTTCTGCATATAATCTCATCTGAACATTACAGTCATGCACACAGCTTACAGGTGGATGCCAAACCCTAAACAGCTGTGTAATGCAAGCAGGATTTACACAATAGAAACGCAATACAGTTTTTTTTTAAGGCTATACTCTGTGGTATAACAACTACTTCAAGGGTTCAGAACTATAAGAATGACTAAGCACAATGCAGCTCTATTACAGGCTGCAGAAGGAGTGCTACTGTGAGCAAAACAAAGCACATCATGTATAGGTAATGCTGTTAAGAAAGAATACAGCACACAAACGTCCAGTCATGAAAATAATGGCCACACTATAAAGCCCAAAGGTCATGTGGCCGTTATTTTCGTGATTGGATGTTTGTGTGCTGTTTTCTGGCTGGTTTGTGGTTTATCTTGCACACAACCTTTCTTTTTTTTTCGTGTTCGTTGTTGCATATGGAATAGTCCATGATCCTACTTGGAAGTCCCAAGGTGGGCACTAGCACCTCTAATGGTCTAGGTGAACGACTAACACAAGTGGAAGGTCAACTGACCCAATTAGTGGCTTTGCTAAGTGTGTGAACAATAAACTGGTGACCTTCAGGCTTTATAGTGTGGCTGTTATTTTTGTGATTGGACGTTTGTGTGCTGTTTTCTAGCTGGTTTGTGGTTTGTTTATCTTGCACACAGCCTTTCTTCTTTTTGGTGTTCGCTGTTAAGAAAGACATAATTTTGTATGCATGTCACCTTGATCACTAAATTTGCACTATAAACTCATGTCAGATGGGTACATAATCTGTGTTAAGCTGTGTTCCAGAGTGATACAGCACTACTTTTCATGTGAAGCTATGATAAAATGCATATCATGTTACTAGCTTTAAACTTCATGAGTGTGAAATGCAAAAACTAGACCACGAGATGAGAAGAGTACAGTTATGTTTTACAGCATTCAACTAACTAGTACAAACAACATCTGTGCTTTACATTTTATGTAATTCCTCAGGTCATCTCTGGATTCAAGTATTCATACAGGTTAGCCACTGTGTAATTCCTAAATCCTGATGGAAATATTCCGTAGCTTGTAACATCCTCCTAGTGTGTTTCTTTGTATGTTTCTCTGTTTCTGTATCAGCTTTTTAATTATGTACCCTGCCATATATCCCATATTTGTATAGCTGAACACATTATCTTTCAGGTATCCAGAAATACGTCTGAAATAGATTAGTCAAAAGCCATTACTAGGGCTCTGCTAGTTATACCACCAGTATATCATACTCCCTGGGCATACATAATGCAACCCTGTGGTATCCTTTCCCTCTTGGAATTCAAACAGTGTTTGGCACTTTGTCTGTAAATATGGTTGGCTTGAATTTCAGTTATTCTCCAGGCAAATATTTTAATGCCACTTCAGTCTTGTTATTAAAGCTCCAGGGCTCCACAGTGCATCAAGTATTAAGCACGCCATTAGAAAGCGCATTTTCATTGTGTGAAACCACAGAGCCATGCTTAGCTTTACCTAGCAAAGTCTGTTATTAATATGGCCTTTGAAATCCCGGTTTAGATTAAAGAATTTGGATTTCCCCCAAAACAATCAATTCATGCAGCTGTGGGTGAAAACAAGGGCACTCTGATTTTCAGCAACAAAAATGCACTCGAGTTTTAGAAGCTGCTTTCATTCAATAGTACTACCAGAATTTTATGCTTACCATACACCTGACTGATGAATATTTAATTGAACTCCACTTGTTCAAATACATTTGGTTGAACTTACTTTCTGTTGTACATCAAAGCATGCTTTCTTAGACTAAGGTGTGCATCTTGGTGGAATATTTTTCTGTTTTTATTATAACTAATATTTTAATATCTCCTCCCACAGTTCACCCATTATAGTAAGCCTACCTTTCAGGGTTTACTGCCAAACACAACTTATCCTGATAAACTACTAAACAATTAACCTAAAACATAATCTCTTACTCAAACTAACTTCACAATTTAACTCATCCCTTATTTCTACTCTAATAACCAACATCATGACCCTCAAATCTCTATCCCTACTTACTCAAATAATACTTCTAATTACCTGAACTTACCTAAATTATATCACCCAACCTACTACTGAAAACCATTCCCCCCATTTCACACCTCTATCCCATCCTCTACAAGGTACATATCTACTGTTACTCATATATCTCCCAGTCTCTACTCCCTCAACACTAGCATGCTCTTCCCCTATAAACTCCTACCTAACTCTAAAAACACTGTTCCCAACTACACTAGTCTAATGTCCACAAAACTCTCTACCTGTATACTACACCCCAAATAAACCAAATACCTCATCCATCATTTTATCTCTATCCTTTTCTCTGGGGACATCCACCCAAACCCAGGCACATCTACCACACTGCATCCAACCCGGCAAGCAACAGGCAAACCCCTCCACTTCTCAGCTCTAAATGCTCAGAGCCTATGTAACAAAATTCTAAACCTTCATGCCTGGCTTCTACATAACCAGCCCAATATGCTCTCCATCTCAGAAACCTGGCTTAAGCCCCACATACAAGATTCTGAAATAACTCCTCCCAACTACCGCATATTAAGGAATGAAAGAACACAAAAAAGGGATGTGGTGTAGCACTCCTTTACTCGGCATCCCTTTTAGTCACCCCTCTACCAAACTCTTTCCCAAATTTGGCAAGGCAGAAATAATACCAGCCCTACTCCACCTAAACAAGCATAAACTCATAGTTGTTCTCTCCCTCTATATTCCCCCTGGCGACAATATTTCATCCCTTGAAGATATTCTCTCCTGGGTCTCTATCAACATTACTCATAAAACCCTAATCCAGGGGGACATAAACATAAACTGGGCCACAATCCAATCTCCCTCTAACTCACTCACTATTAACATATATAACTTTACACAACTAATCAATTCCACTACCAGGCCTTCCAAGAACTCCATCACTGGGACTACAATAGACTGGATTCGAGTATCCCATCCTCACTATATCTCTGATAGTGGTATTCTCGCAGACCCACTAGCTGACCATTTCCCCACTTTTGCCCACCATCTCCCCTCTACTATACAACTAACTCACACCTATATTTCCACTCGTTGCCTAAAGAACTTCAATGCTGAAAGCTTCTCAAATGGACTAAAAAGCACAAACTGGAACCCATTAAAAATTCTTTCCCTAGATAATGCTCTATCCTACTTTAACTCTACTTTCACATACCTGCTCAACTTCTTTGCCCCTCTAAAAGCAAAATGTATAAAAAGTCACCCTGTACCCTAGTTAACCAAAAACACGTTAGCTACTATGTAACTCCGTGACAATGCCTGGACATGTTACCATAAAATAAAACCAATATCACCCTAAACAAATATAAAACACTACGAAATAAAGTCAAAAAACATATTACCTTAGACCGCGAAGCCTATTTCTCCATTCTCCAAACCAACCACACCACCAATCCCAAACTATTTTGGAAAGGAATCTCATCCCTTCTCAACCCGGGAAAAAAAGAAAACCCTTGCCCCAACCCAGATGCCTCTGACATGGACTTGGCCACTCAATTTAACTCTTTCTTCATAGAGTTCATAAGCAAGCTAACATCATCCTTCACCAACACCTCTACAACCCCTCCTCAGCCTGCACCCATCCCTTCGTCCCCTAGAATCCCTTTCCCCAAACCTCCACCCTTCTCTATCAATCCCATCTCTATATCCACCATAAAAAAACTTCTCCTAAAATTAAAACCTGGTTCCAATGACCCTGATGAAATTCCCTCATACGTCCTAAAAGTAGCCGCAGAAGCCATTGCTCTCCCTATCAGCATACTAATTAACCAGTCTATCTCAGAAAGTCAGGTACCCAGCTCTGGAAGAAGGCCTTTATTATTCCTCTCCATAAAGGTGGCAATAATAATGACATCCCAAAGTTTCGCCTTATCGCCACCCTATCCCTTATTTTTAAGCTACTTGAAAATTGTGTACACCAACAACTCTTACCCTACCTCATCAATAATCAGCTTCTTACCCCCACACAACATGGCTTTAGACCAGGCCATAGTACCTCCACTGCCCTCTTCTCCTTCCTAGAAACAATCAACAAAGTCCGCGACTCTGGCCACTTTGTATTCACTCTTTTCATTGACCTCTCTAAGGCATTTGACACTATTTCCCACAACCTCCTTCTTACCAAACTCTCTAAACTAAACCTATCCCCTTCCTCTATCTAGTGGTTCTCAAGCTATCTCACAAACAGGCAACAAGCAGTTAAATGGAAAAAAGCTACCTCACTCTTCCTTAATTCATCCACAGGCATCCCCCAAGGTTCCATTCTAGGCCCTCTACTATTCAACATATTCATAAATGATTTCTTCCAAGCCATTCCTAACTCCAGTCTCATCCAATATGCCAATGATTCTACTATAATCTGTTCCTCCCCTTCCATAACAACTCTTAACGATTTAACACAAGCCGCCTTCACTTCCACTGAACAGTGGATGCTCGACAAGCATCTAGCCCTTACTGCAACCAAAACAAAACTTATGTTATTCAATGCATCCAAAACCTCTTCCCTAGACAAACAATCCTTCATAATTACCAGCAATAATAATATCCCCCTAGAACTTGTCTCTGACACAAAATTACTAGGAATTATGATTGACAATGATGTAAAATTTGATACGCATCTACAAGCAAATATAAAAAAAAAACATAAACATTAGGTATGCTTTACCACCACAGTTGCTTTATCTCTCCCACCACCAGGATTACATTAGCTAATACATGCCTCATTCCCATCTTTTTTATATGGTGCATCTATCCTAACCAGCCTAAAATCTTCCCTCAAAACAAAACTCTCACCTTGTTATAACAAAATATCCAAATTTGTGGCAGGTCATAGAACCTCTGCTCACCGCTGTAATTCCCTTCAACAACTAAGTTGGCTAGAATTACCAAACTTCCTCACATATATCCAACTCATCCAAGCACACAAACTCATTCATAAGCTGTCTCTCTGCTCCTCCCTAGCAAGTACCTTTGAAATGCATAAACCAGATAGACTCCTAAGATCCAATTCCCAAAACCTAATTAAATTGCACAAACCAACACATCCTGCTGCGAATTAATTGATGTCCTTTTCTCTTGCATGCCTCTGGAATTCTCTCCCTTCTCCCATCCGCACCTTGTTTAAAACCTCACTGCACTTGCACCTTACTTCGCAGTTGAAATGCTCTTGCTCTCATCCAACCTAATTCTACCACACTTTCTTTCTAACTTTTCAGACTTTGTTGTGTGCACTACCTCCTAAAGTTTTACATCTCTTGGGACATATTCACCCTATGACTAAAAAATTACCTCATTGTAATTCCCTAAAAAAACTACTACTTACTGAAATAACCTGATGTAATTTTCCTAATGAAAATCTTTTTTTATTTCTATATTATGTAACATCTATTTGAATTGTGCAATATGGGTTTGTACTATACAAAATATGTATTTAACATTTAATTGAAATGTATATTATGGATTTGTGCTCTTTCTCTACTATGTATTTGTATTTCTGTGCTTTTCTCCCCAGGACTCCATTGAACATGAGCTCCTTGTAGCCCAATGGACTATCCTGGAAAACAAACTGCAAATAATAAATAAATAAATAAATAATAATATTTTTGTTGAAGTGGTATTTTGTCATACATTGGGATGTAGCTTCTTAGCCACAGTAAGATGTCTGCAAGACTGCCAAGCACTTTTATGGAACACATTTAGTCAAACCCAAGCTTTGTTTTATACATTGTCAGGCAGTGAGATCACTGTTTGTTTGTTTGATACCAGTGTGTGCTTTTATTCTGAACTTATCTCTACCATACAGTTGTGTGAATATGCAATAAAGTTAAGGTTTGGGTGCTTACCCCCTGCAAAAAATGATAATTACAATACAATGGGTGGATTTTGAAACACTAAGTTTTTTGATTAGGAGTTTGTCAAGTGACGATACTTTGATGGATCATAAACAAATCAAACTCTATAGCCATGCAGTTTTATTAAGCAACATTTTCTTTTTACTTGGAATTCAGGCAAGAAAAAGGTAATTGATTCAGGCCCAATCTCCAGTGTGGCATCGCTATATTTCAAGATTTACAGTCTGTCAAAATGAGATCAAATGTATTCTGGCATGAGTATGAACAGATATTAGCCATTCCTAACACACCAAAGCTTAGAACACAGTTGCTTCAATGTTTCTGGGATGTATCTGTGGCACTGCAGCAAGGATTTTCACTGGAAGACTGACATTCTTCACCATTTAGTCAAGATATTTCCAGGTGCTTTAGTCTGCTCCTGCAGATTATAGGTACTTGAAAAGCATCCTTGTTGACCGCTGCTGGGTACAGACCTTATGAGAGGTGATGAAACGTTTTTCTCCTCTCCATCTCTCCATTGACCAGAGCAAAATACAATGCATATCACCAAAGTTAGCTCTTAGATCAGTAAATCAGCAGGTGGGAACCTCCCAGAAGCACATCATTATCAGACAGTCTCCCTCATTAGTTAACAAATACAAAACTTCAGGCTGAAGTTGACTGCACTGATGGCCTGGCTGGACTGTACCACCAGTGTTTGCAGATGCTTGATTTGGAAAGTACGAGATTTTTGGCATAGATAGATGCCTAGGCTAATACTTAAATTCTCAATCAAAAGTGCTTTTGATAGACAATGTTTGAGGCTATGCTTCCTATTGATGTGCAGAACAAGTTTTTACCGAGATAGGAATAGAAATGACTCCCCAGTAGCTCTTGTAAAATAATGCAGGTAGATCCATGTTTAGCATATTGGACAGGTATTGTGCATTCGAGTCACTTATGTGGCATCTTCTTCACCTTTTTACTGTAGC